>NC_068278.1:44938679-45253679 GCF_025860055.1 Xyrauchen texanus | reverse complement strand
GCCAAAGTCATTTATTTATGCCACAGCAAATAGGCTACACAATGCATCTAATGTTATATAGTTAGATTTGAGTTGACAAAAAAAAGTGTGTGCAGTGCTTTATTGGATGGCATGATGGATAACTAGTATGTAAGGAGCCTGAGACCTTTTTGGATGTCATAACCTCAGCTGCAGCCAGGCACCCTGCTGGAAATATAGCCTACAATGAAATAAACGTATTATTTTAAAAATCGCAGATTATAATATGCCTAAAAACAGAGACTGTGGTCTTTGGGTTCAGGTTACGGTAGACCTTTGAAATGGAATGAAGCCCGCGGCAGACAGTTTACAGTGGAGCGCGCCACAAAAGTGGCATCATGTTTTTACGTGTGGGCAACGTACTAGCTGCCAGAGGTAGCTGATTGACACGTGGTTTGCCCTATCACAGAGGCACAGAGGTCAGCAGATTGACAAGTTCGTGAGGGGGGGTGTCCGCTCTCTCCGCCACCACCATTCATACTGTACATCCTCAAAGGTAGGTAATGAATACACGAAATTAAATTAAATTAATTTAATTATCTATCACCATGAATTTATAGGGATGTGTCCAATGACATAGGGGTTATCCAGCATTATATTAGCCACCGTATTTAACGTTAGCTGCAGTTGGCGGCAATGTGCTAACCGAGGTCAGAATGATATGATAAGTTGAAAACTTTATTGATTCCATTCTCATGTCACTGCAGCAGCATCAAAATGAGATAGGAGCTATAAGACAAGTGGTAAAATACACACAAAAAATACAATACAATACCTAGATGAAAACAGAAATCAACTTGGAGGTATATGAAACTATGGAGTTTGGGTTATTGTTGCATAGAATGTGTAGGGCTGTGCGATATGGACTAAAAGTCATATCGATATTTTTTCCGTGGACGGATAATTTCATACGTCTATTATTAATGGCCCGCGGTAAATCGCACTCCCACCACTCACTCATAGGCCTACTACAAATCCCACAATGCACTGCAACAGCTGACACACGGCTCAAGGGCAGAAATGTAGTCATTTAAACGCAAAATAAACTATATCGATATTAACGATATCTCGTGCTGTATCGCGTTTGAAAATATGAAACACAAATGTTTGAGTGTTGATGTCTGACACTACTGATAATCCTGAAGAAGGCCAAATTACAAACATTTGTATTGTAACACTTAAATAATGCAGTTCCTTTGTCACTTTGGTTATTAAATGTTGATTGTTTTATATTCTAATTTTAAGATGCCACGAGGGTCAACAACAACAACCTGCGTGAGCTGCAAATCAGCTATTGGTGTGGCCACCAAGACCTGCAAATATTGCCAGTCAGTTCAGCCAAGAAAGCAAAGACTGGCAAAAAAACTTCTGAAATTTGAGGCCAGAAAGGAGACATGGTTGAAAAACCAAAACAAAAACCAAACCACCTCTCATGTTATTGATGAGGCATCTGTCTTGGTATGTGTTTAACGTCTGTAGTTATTATTTACATAATTACAGCCCACAATGTTTCAGACATTTGTAATTGCTTATATTTCTGTATATATTATATAATATATATCTTTATTTTCAGGTGGAAAAGCTAAACACATTGGGGTACAAGGCCATAGTCTTCATTGGAAAGAAAATGAAGAAGCAGAAAACCTGGTCCGCACAAGTCCTCCAGCCAAAATGGCAGCTGTCAGACCATTCAGAAAAATGCCTTGACAGGATGAAGGCTCTCTATGAACTGTTAATTAATGGTAAGTGTGTGCGATTATTTAAAATCTTACTCCACAAAAATAAATGTGGCACAGACACAGCAATTACAGTTGGGAATTTTCTTGGTACCACTGTCATAGTGTCATTGCACTAGAGTATAAAGTCAGCCTCGCCTCAGTTCTACAGAGAGCATAGAGTCCATAGGGCAGCATTTATAGACAGAAGAATACAAAAGACAAATGTACTGGACGTTTCCTTATCGAGCACAGTCACTGCTAGAAAAAAGAGACATTTGTTCTTATTACAGGAGGTGAATAATTTCCTTTTTTTGTACCATTGAGGTTGTACTAACCAGGAGCCCACCACCAGTCCTCCTCCCATCCAGTCCACCATTCAGCCCACCACCAGGCCTCCTCCCATCCAGTCCACCCCCAGTCCTCCTCTCATCCAGTCCACCATCCAGCCCACCACCAGGCCTCCTCCCATCCAGTCCACCCCCAGTCCTCCTCTCATCCAGTCCACCATCCAGCCCACCACCAGGCCTCCTCCCATCCAGTCCACCATTCAGCCCACCACCAGGCCTCCTCCCATCCAGTCCACCCCCAGTCCTCCTCTCATCCAGTCCACCATCCAGCCCACCACCAGGCCTCCTCCCATCCAGTCCACCATTCAGCCCACCACCAGGCCTCCTCCCATCCAGTCCACCCCCAGTCCTCCTCTCATCCAGTCCACCATCCAGCCCACCACCAGGCCTCCTCCCATCCAGTCCACCCCCAGTCCTCCTCTCATCCAGTCCACCATCCAGCCCACCACCAGGCCTCCTCCCATCCAGTCCACCATTCAGCCCACCACCAGGCCTCCTCCCATCCAGTCCACCCCCAGTCCTCCTCTCATCCAGTCCACCATCCAGCCCACCACCAGGCCTCCTCCCATCCAGTCCACCATTCAGCCCACCACCAGGCCTCCTCCCATCCAGTCCACCCCCAGTCCTCCTCTCATCCAGTCCACCATCCAGCCCACCACCAGGCCTCCTCCCATCCAGTCCACCCCCAGTCCTCCTCTCATCCAGTCCACCACCAGGCCTCCTCCCATCCTTCCCATAACTGAACCACCTCAGCAGAAACACGGTAAGTTCTGCTGATATTTTCAAATAGCATATAAATCATGATTCAATTGCTAGTCGTGTTTCTTTTTCATATGTTGTTTAATCATGGTATACATGATAACCATGTTAAACATTTAATCTGTATTAATGAAAATAATACTCTAAATGAAGAAATGTATTTAAAATAAAAAAATAAAAAATACAAGTGACTGATTAGTGTGAGGTGACTTCTGAGATGTTATACCAGTAACTACTAATATGTAGGTCTGGATAACTTGCCTTTCAAATATTACTAAAGGGAAATATAACGTTTCAAAATTCTGACAGGATGATTGACAAATGCTGAAGCAAAAACAAACTTTTGGCTAGTGAATTACTGAGGTGGTATCGGCCACAATGTGCCACCAGAACAGCTTCAATCTATGTAGGAACTGATGATGATGGAGAGCACTGTTGCACATCCAAAGTCTGCTGTAGGTCTTTGGTGCCTCATTTTTAGCTGTATAGAATTCACTTCAGTCTACTGTGTATATGGACAAGCTCAGTATGTGCACACACACACACACACACACACGCGCACACACACACACACACACACACACACACACACATCAAAATACATGGCTGTAACAATTCACGTCCTATGCTGGTTTCTGTTAAAAAATAATAATCAACTCAAAATATGGTGTAACTTAGCAAGCTTTCATATTCTGTGGGGAGCGTGGATTTCTGTCATCATAATCAGTTTCTTATGTCTCAGTTTGTTTATATGTGTTTATACTTTTATAAATTAGGCCCCTGATGATCATACAAACCCCTATTCCAGTGAAGTTCCTATATTCAATGAATATACAACGAAGACAAGATATTTAATGTTCAAACTGAAAAGCTTTATTGTTTGTTTGCAAAGATTCACTCATTTTGAATGTCATGGGGCATGGGTATGCCATGGACACTAACACATCGCCATGGCTTTTGAACATAGCGCTGATAACAATCTGGGAGGTCTTTTTCCTCTTTATCCCGAGGAACATGACGGCCGTGATTTCCAAAAACTATTTTAAATGTGGACAGCACTCGTAGCACTTGTAGTAGCGACAAACTGTGTTAACTGACAATTGTTTTCCAAGGTGTTCCTGAGCCCACGTTAATATCCTTTACAGTAGTGATTCCCACCGTCACATAGCATCCCCAGAAGGCTCAGTCATTCACAAGCAAGTCATCCTTCTTCCATTCTCCATTCCGGGGAGGCCCCTTTTATGCACAATCATGACACTCACGTGTTTCCAATGAACCTGTTCAACAGAATGTTCCAAACATTCCCAGTCTTGAACCTGTCCCAGGTTTTGAGGAGTATGTTGCAGGCCTCAAATTCAAAATGAGTTAATATTAGCTAAAAAACAATAAAGTTTTTCAGTTTGAAGATTAAATGTCTTGTCTTTGTAGAGCATTCAATTTAATATAGGTTGAAAGTGATTTGCAAATCGTTGTATTATATTTTTATTTTAGTTTTACAGTTGACCCAGCTTCATTGGAATTAGGGTTTGTAAAACCCATTGAATCAGATTGACAGAATCTTCATACTTAGTAAATCATTCTGTGAGACCCTGTGCCCTGTGAATTGAAGCATTATCAGTCTGGAAGACACATCTCCCATCAATATTGAGATTATAGGATAAAGGTAATATGTGTAGGAGGAACTACATTCATTGTTTTTCCCCTCATCTTCCAGGCTTTTCCTTCAATTGGTCACCTGTTTGTACATCTTGTAGTCTAAAACCCTTGGTAGAGCGAAGAAGTGACCATACAGCATATGGTTAAACAATTTCCATGTATTTCAATGAGTGCCAAAGATTACAATCTATATCTTTCCAATTGTAATGTGACTGTCACGCATGGGAAGCAGGACAAGACAGGCAGAGGTGCGGATCCAAATGCAGTTACTTTATTTAACTGAACAAACAAATAAACAAAGGAAAACCCTCAATGGGGAAATAAACATAAACTCGGGAAGGGAACACGGAGCAGCATGCACGACATTCAAACATACACTAACTAACAAACAAACATTACTAACATTCAACGATCGACAGGGGCTGAACAAACAGGCAGGGTATAAATACAAGACAGGACCAATGAACAACCAGAACTCAAAATAACATGATAAGGTGATGAACAGAAACCAATGGGAAACTAACGAGGACAGGTGAGAACAATGAACAATGAACACAATGGCTAACAAGACTATGGAGGTACAGAAGGTTCAAAAGTGAAAACTATGGAGTGACGAAAGTATCAAAATGGAAGACAAAAGGGAAACATAAAACAGGACAAGGTCATACGTTACAGTGACATTATATATTTGTTATTGGAATAAACGTATTTACACCAGTATTCATTGTAATAACAACTCTTCACATATACATTTCCTTAATCTCAACAGATATGTCTGCAAAAAATAAAAAGAAGCAGAAGAATTCTGCAGCCTCAGACATGTCTACAAGGAAGAAACTGAGGGGGGAAAAATCACCCAAAGGTTATTAAGCTTTCCTAGATTTACATTTCAACATTTCAAATCAGATATCATGTATTGCCTGTCAAAATCATTTTTAATACATTGATGAAGATGTATGAGGTCAAACTCATACTTTTTTTGCTCTTTCAGAATGTAACCATGGGATCCTAGAAGGGGAAACTTACTACCCAGTGAAGAGGGTGATCCGCTGCAAAATACAGAAGGTTAGCTTTACAATAATTAAAAGTCTTAGATGTACTAGTGTAGTGGAATTGCAGCACCCCAACTGGAAACCCCTTAACCCCCCAACTTTGATGTTTTTTCAGGGGATCCAAATGAAATTGGTGGAATGGGAGCCCTGTTCACTCTGGTATGTACAATTTGTCATAGTTTTGATTGGAATAGCCTAATTCTTAGTACTTCAAAACTTAAATTAATAGCCTTGGCTTGTATTTGTGGGCGGCTGTGGCTCAGTGTCGAAGTGTCCTTGGGCAAGACACTGAACCCACACTTTCCCCCAATGTGTCATTGGGTGTGTGAATACGTGGGAATCCAATCTCCAAAACCTGTCCGCAAACAGTGCTGTATGAATGTGTGTGTAAAAGGGTGGTAGTGATGAACATTGTAAAAGTGCTTTGAGTGGTCCCAGAAAGTATAAAAGCACTATATAAGTGCAAGTCCATTTAACATCCATAATTGCTTCAGCCACTTAACTGAACGGGTTGTATTTGGGATAGCCATCTATATGTAGCTTGCCTTTAATTTATTTTGTGCAAAACTCTTGCTCAAATCTAAATGAATTATAATTTGGTGCATGTGGGTACCATGAGATTAACTGGATGGATTAATTGTTTACAATCAAAACTAAATTATGATGTTGCATGCTGCCTAAAGTTTAAACATACACGCTAAGCAGCGCAAGGGAACGGAGATCTACTACGCAAAGCAAATAACTGAGACTGAGTTTCATTTATCAAAATGTGCTATCACATCAGGCCCGTAAGAGGGCGGACAATTTTTGGCACTGAGTTTTACAGTGTTTGTGTATTTTATCAGTTATGTGGCGCTTACGGCAGATAAACCTGACTGCCATAATGGAGAGACATATGTTGGACATAATCACCAATTTATTCTGAGCAAGGATTTCCTTTTTCTTTATATTGAATTTTGATTAGATGTTGACATTGTGATGCTAAAGTAACACATTGGTTAAAGGCATTTACAAAAGTCCAAAGACTTGGGAAGTCTTTCATGACCAAATTTTCAAGACTATTATTGTGCAGCAAATTGCAGAGGTCTTTTACAATGGATACCTTCAGAGCAGAGGTATATGATTTCAAATAAATGGCTACACCGTAGGTAATGCATATTCAAACCTTAACCAAAATATTACCATAGGCAGGTAATTTACTGTTATCAGGTTACTGTAAGTTTACAAACCTACTGAATGAAGGGGTGGCTTGCTGTTCATCACTTACCCTTAACCTTGACATGTTTGTTTTGAATGTTGTTGTTTTTAATTCATGGCTGATGTCAACACCTAAATTAATAACATTCTCTTTTTATTACAGTGGGAAAACTTGGCCGCCACAGTGGGTGACAGAGGAGAACACCACGAATTAAGGAAATGTTAAATCCCATTGTTTTGTTCCATAAGCTATGTGTATGTTATACAGTTTATTAAAACAAATTCAAAAGCCTGAAAGACTCCCACTTTGTAGCAAACCAGAAAACACATGCTGTGTTTGTAAAAGCTTGACAGCTCATCTCTCTCCTTCACACATACATAGATAGATAGATAGATAGATAGATAGATAGATAGATAGATAGATAGATAGATAGATAGATAGATAGATAGATAGATAGATAGATCGTGATCGAGGAGTAATACCAACAAGCAAGCTAAAAGGACTTCTTCGTGGGGCAATGATGCGTCAAAACCCATCAATGAGATCGCACCACACAGGAAGTTAAATGCACAGAAGATCCGGTAGATTTCAAAATTAAACACAGCAGACCGATCGTAACTCATCACTTTGTCAACATTAGTTTCTCCCGCTGCCACGGAATAATGTGTTGATCAGCAAATCAACCTCAGACGCAACACATGTAGTGGGCGGGGGTTTGATCCATCAGACTGAGCGAAATCGCAAGGGAGAGTCTTATGTGGAATCTGGGGCCACAGCTATGCTAGGCGATAGCAGCGTTGTAGGGCTGCAACTAACGATTATTTTAATAATAGATTAATCTGTCGATTATTAATCGATGAATCGGATTCAAAAACAAAAAAGCATTAATTTGTATGCGCAATGGATAAGACACGGTGTGAGAGACCCGGGTTTGAATCCACTGTGAGACACCAATGTGTCCCTGAGCAAGACACTTAACCCCTAGTTGCTCCAGAGGCGTGCGACCTCTGACATATATAACAATTGTAAGTTGCTTTGGATAAAAGCGTCAGCTAAATGAATAGGTCCTACATGTGTAAATATATAGGCTTTTTAAAAATAAAGTGCACAAAAAGATGAATATTTTTGTTTAAAGGGACCTGAGCTGTCAGAACAATAAATAATTTATAAAAAATAAAGAAAAATACAAATCAGAAAACTTAACAGAATTTGTTTGAACTTGTTCTCTACACTACACTTGCACACACTCACACTCACAGATGCACACACTCACAAACTTGTGTTTTATTTAGTTTTTTGTCAAAGATGTTATAATCTTTAACAAAATCTTTGACATTATTTGACAAGCAAATGCACAAAAATGACAAGTCTCACGCATGGATAATAGGTAATAATAATAATAATAGCAATAATAATAATTATAACAGAAGATACTATCTCTAGTCTATCCTAATATTAATTATAAATACAATGTATATAAAATATAAATACAATATAAAATAAAATAATATAAAAAAACTAATACAATGGATTGACCACCTCCTATGGTGTGTAAGGTATTTAGTAATATATAGCCTACTACGTAGTAGCTATGTAGCAATTTACCGCAGACACACTCGGTCTCTTTCGCGCGATCTCGGACACACTCGGTCTCTTTCGCGCGATCGCGGACACACTCGGTATCTCTCGCGCTCGCGGAGTTCGCTTCGCTTTTGTCCAGTCCGGCGCCTCATAGATGCTCCGCTCCCCACTCAACTCAACTTTTTTTTATTTATACTCAAACGTCTCTGCGAATTATTGACTGGCGTAATAATTGCGCGACACAACGAATCGATAATGAAATTCGATGCCAACTCTTTTAATAATCGAATTTTATCGATTCGTTGTTGCAGCCCTAGTCCATAGCAACCAAAACGTATCAGTTTCACATTATTCTGGCGAGATCTGAAAAATCTTCGCTACAACGAGCAAGCGAGTGCTTATGTACATTCACTGAGTGAATATTATTCACATATAATATATATTTCTCGCTAGAAATGTAATCAAAACTTATTTTTATGCAGAAACTAACTCAAAATATTGATTTTTTTCACTAAAAATGAGAGAAATGTCCGCCATGTTTTTTGTTCTCACGGCAGGAATCTTGAAAGTCACGTGACTTGGACGCAAACGAATAGGCAAAAAAAACGTAACAGTCATACAATTCAAGGGCCATTATTGTAACCCCTCTACGTTTTGCACTTTGGACCAATGTAGTCAGGGTACGTTTTTATATGAGACTGGGTTGACACATCAGGCCGGTGGTATTAGCTAATGTTGTGGCTGATCTTTGTATATTAGTCCAGCAGTGTTTAATCACATCCGTGGAGTACACTCAAATGCAAACTATTATTGCGAACTAAAATGCCGCACAAGCTTCATTCTTGGAAATGTTTTGAAGTGAAATGAAGTGGCGATGACCTTTGATCCGACTCCCACATGGTGGCGCAATTGATTTGTTTTATTGAAAGTGGGACGTGTTCGACAACTCAAATGCCTTAATGAAGCATTTTGAAAATAAGACGTTTTTGTCTGTTTTTTTTATTTATCTCTATCAAGTCGTATGGAAACTTGTAACTGATCTTAACGTTATTTTAACAAAAAGCTACATCGTCGTGAGGAATTTGCATAATTTAATCTATCTACATAAATCTGATATATGGCAGAAATATGTTTTAAAAAACATTAAATATATGTTTAAATTTCATTTTCACATAAGGACACATACTTGTATGCAGGCTATATCTCAATATACTATAAAAATGTCCGTTTTCATACATGAAACGTAGATTTTTCCAAATAGGCTAGTGGGAGTTCAATATGTAGACCAAAATAAATGCTTAAATATATTAACAATCATTTTATATAAATTTCTATATTGGTATCTATCTATGCTACGCATTTTTGTTTGTATTTTTTTTTTTTAATCTCCAGACGTCTCACAGAATCTTAATAAGTGTTTTCTGTTGCAGTTCCTATCCCAGAACTAAGTGAAGTCAGGCATGTGTCTTACCAAATGTTCTGATACTCAGACAGTGATGCCAGAAAGATCAGTATATCAGTATATGTAGCCTACAACACATAATAATATTGGCCATATGGTTTCTGAAACTCTAGAAAAATATGGTGAATGATTTTTAGATGGATTCTTTATCAGTCTATGACGAACAGGCCCAAGAAACCCATGAAAGCATGAATTTATCCATATCAGAAATCACTTTGCAGAAACAACAGCCATAATAATAGATTTATTAGTAGACCTTTTGTAATTATATCAGGGTACATTACAATACGATTCTGTTTGTTAATATAAATTAACTACATTAGTTAACATGAACTAACAATGAGCAATATTTATCAGCATAATCTTAATTTAATTTTCATCAGATTATAGCCTACATTTTTAAATTCCAAAGTTATATGATAATACTAGTCAATGCACTATGAACTAACAATGAACACTTGTACTTTTATTCACTAACATTAGCAAAGATTTGGTAAATATATATATATATATAGGCCTATATCGTTAATTGTTAAATAAATAATGTTAACGAATGGAACCTTATAAGGTGTTACCTGTGGGCTATATCAGTAAAGACATAAAACATCTTTGGTAAATTGTCTAGTCGTTTGTCCAAATCACATTAAACAGATCCTAATCCGAGCACCTGTGCGTCTCGAGTTCAGGGTCAACCTCGCCTGGTGTCCTGTCTTTATCTCAGCGCGGGATTACCGTTTATCTTGACGAGAATGTTCGTAAATCAAATCGATCAAAAAAGAAACAAAAACAAAAAATCCAAGGTTTTATTCCTGTAATAGAGGAATACTATCTAGCCTACGAAACAAATAGCCTACGGACACACACACACAGAGAGAGAGAGAGAGAGAGCGCGCGAGAGAGCGAGACAGACCGCTCTCCTAGTTACCTCCTTTCGACCTCGTCAACTTTTAACCCCGCCGCGCGCAGCTCTCGCGCACATAGTGATGCTGACTGACAAGCGCAGATTATTTACAGAACAATTTAGAGGCTGTGTATAAATTCTGCGCCAGTTAGGTGAGTGGATATATTTCATTTTACGATGTTTTCCTCGACAATTTTGGATACAGCCTGTATTTTTGGAAGCACTTAGGAACAAGCAGATTTATCATGGAGGAGAGGATGTGTTGATCTGGGGTTTTGTCGTCGTGTGTTTATTTCAATGCGCGAGTTTGGACATCGCGTGTCACGAGTGCATGCGTGAATGAATAAAGGTGTGACGACAGAGTAGGCATCACGCTAATAGGAGACAGAGAATGGATGGAGGGAGAAAAGACAGACACGGCAGAAAAGGGAACAGGACAAGATCGGGAAATAAGGATCAGAGAGGAGAGGAAAAACAGAGCAGGAAAAATCGGATAATTAATGACGACATGACAACGTTCTGAACTGTTGCGGAGTTTATCTCTGTGTTCGAGGATTAATATTATTATTTTTACCTATTTATTTATTTTAGAGGTGTAACAGATCAGCGGGAGTTATTTTTAAATACGTTTCGGAATTTAGTGAGCAACGATAGCCTCCGAAATGTTCCTCATACAATGAGGTAGGAGATTATTTAATAATAAAAAATGAAATACAAATTAAATGAATGCAACTCAGACTCTGTAACACAATTGAGACATTTCAGTAGCTATAGAAGCCTAAATCGACATTTTCAACTAACATTCATATTTTTATAATCAAAGGGCATATTTCATTTAGGGAAAATAATGTGTTATTAAACGGTCAACAATTCAATCAAGAATTTAAGGAAGCCAGTTGATTACATCAGTTTGTAGACCATTCATTATTTTAAAGCCAATTCGTTTCTGTTTTAAAATGTCAGCATATATGTACACAATAATATAATCACAATAGTCTGGATAACTCCTGGTGAAAGCATTTCTGCCTTTTTCATGCTCTCATTTTTAGATCACCGTAATTCAATACTCAGACGGAGTTATGGCGAATTTAGAGTTCGGATCTTTACATTCCTGTTCTGGCGGTGTTTCACCAGCAATGGATTTAGAAAAGGACAAAGATTCCGGACGTCATAGTCGGAACAGAACCGGGTCGCCGCCGCTGCAAACTCAGCTCTCACAACAGGTCAGCCATGCACGTGCACCTTAACCTAAGACAAGAATTATTGGGGAAATCCTGTAAGATTTTTTAAAACGGATTTTAATCTTAAATTAATATTATTAATGTTATTATTATGGCAACTGTTGTTATTGCTTTTTATTGCACCTATCACCCCGAAAGCAATAAAGCGTAGGCCTATAATTTGTACTATTTTATTATATTTAGGCTACAATACAGAAGTAGGCCTAGACATAATTGTTTACTAGCATTACATTCATCAAAACATAGGCCTATTGTATTGATCAAATATAATGTCTTTGGTAACCATTACATTTAATCATGCAACATTTAGACAAATTGTTGTGATATTGCTATCCTCAAGATGAACACACAACTTGTTTTAAATAGCTGCCATATTTTTAGGCCATATTAGATTGATTGGAGGTCTACCGTTATTACATTCATCATAAGGACTGCTTCATAATACACTGCATGGTAAAAGCCTTAAAAACAGAACAGAAAACATCTGATCACTTTAAGGCTTTAACGACGTTATCATTTGTCAACAGACTGCAGACTGAAATTATAAACTAAACCCTGCATTAATTTGCACTTCATGTTTTTGCCGCCCCTTGCGTGCAGGGAATGGAGGGAATCAAAGTTTATTTGCACGAGAGAGATCTGTGGGCGAAATTTCATGATGTCACAACAGAGATGATCATCACCAAAGCTGGCCGGTGAGCAATACACTTTTCACATCACTTTTCATTATTCTCCTCAGACCGGTATATCGTCGTTAGAGTACCGCAGCAATTGTACTAAATGCTAAGTTTGATGCTTCTTCTGATATTGAGAACGTTGTTTGTTGTTCAGCAATTATTTAAAAACATTAATTTGTATATATATATATATATAAAAACAGCATATTACACCTATTATTTCAATAGCAAATCAATAAAAATGTATTAGGCTATTATAGTTATTATTATTATTACCATTATTGTTGTTGTGTTTTTAATTGTTAGATTATTTTCATATTGTTTTTTTATTTTTTACTGTCGTTGTACATTAACGTAACATTAATCTTTTGCAGACGAATGTTTCCCAGCTACAAGGTAAAGGTAACAGGCCTAAACCCCAAAGCGAAATATATCTTACTTATGGACATTGTTTCAGCCGACGAGCACCGATATAAGTTTGCAGATAACAAGTGGTAAGTTTTGCGATTAAATAATTTAAAATAAATCTTTAAAAGCTTTCATTTATAGATAGGTCCACATTTTTATTCAGATGTTATAATTCCTTTAAAAAAAATAACTGTTAAAATAGGTTTTTATTTGAGGTTTTGAGTGATGAATGAATTATTGCATGAAAGGACAATAAAATGCTGGCAAAAAATGATCTTGTGGTGAAGTAAATATAGCAGAAAAGATTAAGTACTTTCTACATTGAAGAAGTTTATGTGTGAAAATGAAAATATTAAGTAAATTCTACATTCAAACATGTAAAAATGAATACTCTAGCATAAGTAGATTGATATCTTTACAATGTGTCATTGTGTATTTTTCCTAACCATGTCATATTTATTTGCTAATTTGAGTAAATGTCACTGGTTATGTATATGTAAGTAAATATTTCTTTTTGAAGCTGGTGTTTCCAGCATACACTGGGCTTGAATAATTAATGAGATTGCAAGTTTATTTTTATTGTTAATTTTGTTGTTACATTTGGTAACTTCTTGTTTTGTGCAGTCTGAACTATTCAAAATTACCATTTTCTATTCAAAATTTTCTATTCAAAATTACCGTTCATGATAAAAAAAAAAGATATATATATATATATATATATATATATATATATATATATATATATATATATATATATTTTGATTGTCACCGTCATCTTGTTTTGTGTACCAAGTGTTTAGGTCTGCATGCTCTGTATTTTATTCTGATGCCAATCATGCAAGTTGAGGTCTTTCATAGACAATAAAGCATGCATATGAGTCTCTGTGGGGGGCTTCTGTTTGTCATGTGGTATAATAAATGTTTAAAATGTGACATGTTCTATTAATATGGTAATTTATATTGTACTAAGTTTATTCTAGTAACATGTATATCATTTATGTGAGTAAAAGTAACTGTATTTACTAAACATATTTAAGTTAAATTTAGTCAATAACTTTAATCAATACTATACTGTGAAGGTTAATATATTTTACTTAAACTGATACCATTAAGATTTACTTAGAAAAACTGTGTGCAAAAACATGCAAAATAAAAATAAATTTCTGTAACATTTTTAGGGAAGAGAAAGTAGTAAAGCAAGTATTAACAGAAAATTAACCATTTTAAAGAACTCTTGGCTGGTGTTACATGAAGTTCAAATTACACTATTATGCTTCTTTGTTGGTGAATATTGTTCTGTGAATTGAGGATCCACACAGAATTGCCGTGAAAAACCACTGTATCAGAGACAGTCATTCTCAGACATGTGGAGCAGACGGAGAGGCTTTATCTTTTTGAACTGGACCAACCCATTCATGTCCTTTCTGTTCGACAGGTCTATCAGTGGTAAAGCTGAGCCTGCAATTCCAGGCCGACTGTATGTGCACCCAGATTCACCGGCTTCAGGTGCTCACTGGATGAGACAACTTGTCTCTTTCCAGAAACTCAAGCTTACCAACAACCACCTGGACCCGTTTGGACATGTCAGTAATGAGAGCAATCACATTTATATGTTTATTTATTTGAAAGGAAAGGTCACCCAAACCTTAAAAATCTGTCATCATTTACCTGTTGTTCCAAACCTGTATGACTTTCTCCAATGGATGTTAAGTACTGACAGTCTCAATCTTTATTTACTTTCAAATCATTTGTGACTGAAACTGTCAGTCCCTAACACTCTGCCTAGCATCTCCTTTGGTGTTTCATGTAAGAAAGAAAGTCATATGGGTTTGGAACATCATGAGGGTAAGAAACTGATGACTGAATTTTTGTTTTCTGGTGAAATAACTCTTATCTTTATTGATGGACATAAACTTTCCAATCATTAATATACACCTTAGTTTAATTGAACTGGACACACAACATTCTGACAATGAAATCTCTTTTTGTTCTTTGCTCCAGATAATTTTAAACTCCATGCATAAATACCTGCCGAGGCTGCACATAGTGAAAGCAGATGAGAGGAACAGCTTTGGCTCCAGCAACACAAGTTTTTGCACACACTCCTTTCCTGAGACGGCCTTCATCGCTGTGACTTCCTACCAGAATCACACAGTAAGCGTCATGGCAGGACTGGACCCAATCAAAAATGAATGGATAGATTTTCAGAAAGACAGCAGAGTGTTTAATCCTCGGTTTTTATTATTAGATCACTCATCTGAAGATTGAGAATAATCCTTTTGCTAAAGGTTTCCGTGGAAATGATGACATCAAACTGCATCGCATGTCCCGTACTCAAAGGTGGGACAGACAAAATGTTAAATGTTTTAAAGGATATGCATGTGCTCACACAGATATATTTTGTGACTGTATGTGTGTAACAATGAATATCTAATGTAACATTTTTCTCATCTTCATTTATGTCTATTCTGTGTGCCTACATGTAATTGCGTGCAGCATCTTCTAGGCACTAATGTTGTTTTGGATACACAGAGAATATGTTGTCCTTTTGACTTGCAGGATTTGGGAACCAAAGTCAAAGCTTTGTGTTGACAGTATTGAATGTGACACACAAGAGAGTGATATTTATAGTGTAACAATATTAAGAGTAGTGCAGCACAACACACTGTCACACAGAGAGGTCATTGAGGGGCTAATGTGTGTGCACATCTGTGCATATGCATTTATGAGAGAGTGAAACAGAGAGTGAAACAGAGAGAGAGAGCGAGAGAGAGAGAGAGAGAGAGAGGAATGAGTCAGATTGGGTAAAGTGGGAGAAAAAAATATAGTTAGCTACTGTAATTGTCCCTCAGCATAGCAATTTAATTAGAAACGATCAGTACTGTGCAAATTATATCTCTTACCCCCTTAGCCCCACTATGTCAATACAAAGCATAGCCTTATTTCCCACACCCTGCTCTTGTCTTAACACCCTTATCTATGAACCCAAGTGCCAGTTTTTCTTCAACTACCCTGATTCACCCCCTCATTATCAGTCAGCCTCTGCAATCTCCTACATAACTTTTGAGTTTTTCTTTTAAACATACTCTCAATTTTTTCAAATATTTTTGGGTCTTTGCTGTAGGAATCACTGTGTCTGATGCCCACTTTGCCCTCTTTCCACAGTAAGGAGTACCCACTGGTACCACGTAGCACTGCCCGGCAGAGAGTTGCTCCACCCTCTCCTGACTGTCTCTCTCAGTCAGAATGCACTATGCCACAGAAACCCAGTCCTGGCTACACTCGCTCCAGCACTTCAGGTACACAGTCCTAATGAATTCTCACACTTCAGTATACCGTAGAGAGCACTGACTATGTCAAGCTCCAAAATCAAGCTACCGAGCTACAAAAATCATTAAAAAACAGCACCATGAATATACTGTAAAAGAAGTCATATGGTCCAACTGTAGAACATGGCACTAGCAAGGGCAAGTACTGGGTGTGATAGCCAGGGAACACATACTCATAATAATGTATACATTATGTTGACTGCACTGTACTCATGCGCTATATTCCAAGACTTCTGAAGTCATATTATATCAAAAGACTGATATCTAGTCATTTTTGCTAAAAAATCTTCCTTTGTGCCATAGTTCTTAAATCTTATTTGTACATCAATTCAAATATGGTGTGCCTTGATGCACCACATTTGACGTCAATGTTCTGTCATTAGTTCTTGCGTCATTGACATCAAACTTGGCACGTGTTAACACGCCATGTTTGAATTGAATGAGGTTTCAGAGATTCAGCAGAAGAACGTCATGTATGTTTGGGACAAAATCAGGGTGAGTATGATAGAATTGTCCTGTTTGGGTGAATTTACCCTTTTTTGTGCAGGTGACCGTGACCACACCCTCACTGAAACTCATCCCACTCATGACCCCACCTATCACCTCTTCACATACCAGCTCTCCCCAGAGGTGGCCCCTTTGAACAATGTCCCCTGCAATTTGGATTCTGCACAGCAGCTGCCTTGCATGTATGGAAGCTCTCAGGTTGGCATGGAGGACATCAGATGGGCATCATATACGGACAGCACAACTTACCAAAGCTTTTCCTCTGCTAAAGAAATGGGTGGGACGTTTGGTACAACCCCTGACATCTCTCAGGAACTGTATCCACAATACACCTGTGAGGTGGGCATTCAGTCACATTGCATGATGACTGATTTCTCACTTTATGCTTGCAATCAATCATTGAGCCAAAATCAACAACCAAGCAGTTGGTGTGGGGGCAGCTGAGCAAGTATGTGCACTGTGTGCATGTCTGTTTGTGTGTGTGAGTCTGTGAATAATTGTTGTGACTTCATAAATCATAACATCCTGAAATCACAACATTTTAGTTTGCTCCACAGTTTTTAAATAGTCATTAATCAAACAATGTCTGTCAGGTTAAAATAAATGCTAAATTTTTGTTATCAAAATAAACTGATCTTCTCTCAGTAAAAATAAAGGTTCCATTTAGAACCAAAAAGGAGCACAAGGCCTAAGGAAAACTCTCCCTAACTCTCCAATTCTTCCAAACTATGTAATAGTTATAATAACTATGGGTTCTTTAAAGGAATATTGCGGGTTCAATGCAAGTTAAGCACATTTGACAGCATTAGTGGCATTTGTTGATTACCACAAAAATGTATTCACCCCCCCCCCCCCCCCACCCCCTTATAGTGAGACACAATGGAAGTGAATTGGGGCCAATTCGTTTAAATGAAAATACTCTCTGTTTCAAGAGTTTAGCCTCAAGATGTAAAGTTATTGACAATTTTACAACTTCATTGCCATGATGTAGAAACCCTGTAATCCCCGTAAACAACAATTGTATACAGATAAGACAATAGTTTAGACAGAAGAATTAATGTATGTGCTTTTATAAAATGATAAGCTTCACAGTTCTGCCTTTAAACCCTCCAAAAGTTACCACATTCACTTCTATTCTAAGTGCCTCAATGTAACATCGATCTTTGCTTCTTTTTTTTTTTTAAAGAAAACTAGAGATTAGTCGAAATTATTTTTTGGTGGTAATAATATTATGCCACAAATGCTGTCGATTGAGCATAACTTGTGTTGAGCCCAGAATATTCCTTTAAAGAACACGGAAACTAAAACACTGAAGAACCTAAAATTAATCATCAAGATCCTTTTAATCTCCAGGAATGTTCCTGAGAAAAACTTCACCCGATCATAGAAAATTTCTGTTCACTAACACTGTGGAGCATGTGGAAACTAATGGGGCTTCAGGATAGTTCAAAATAATCAGAGATTTCCACAATATATATATATAAATAGAAAACTTTTCATTTCCTCTTATCCCGAATCCAGTGATGGACGTTTGCATGTCCCCTGCGTCTTTAGTGATGTATATGAGATTTTGTGTAGATTTTTGGCAATCAAATAGCTTCCAGTGAAATGTGTGAATCTCTGTTACTATTCCCACACTGTGAAACATAAATGTTAATGGGATTGTTCCTCTGGATAATATTTCACTTTACTGATGCTGATGTACAAACAATAACAAACCCAAATGCAAGATAGAGTCAGATATAAAACCCTACATATCTTAAGCCTCACATCCTTCTGAACACACACCTCAGAGGGATGGGGGTCCTTTATTTTGTTTATTTTTATTTTGTATTATGATGAGAAAAGGGAATGCTGGGTACTGCTCGTGTCATAGTCCGTTAAGGGAGCCATGATGTTACCAATCTTGTCATGGCCGAAGGCAAAAGATACAGAGAGATAGTGAGAGAGAGAGAGGGAGTGAGAGAGAGTGATGGAGGGAGAGAGAGAGAGAGAGAGAGAGAGAGAGAGAGAGAGAGAGAGAGAGAGATGAGAGAGGTGAAAAGGGAAGTATCAACTGGACATTTATTTATAGACACACCAAGCAATAAGACTTTCATGAGTGAAATGTGGCAATTTTAAAGAATGTTTTTATGTTGTGTATATTCATGTTCAGATTATGAATTATTATGAATTAATAATTGTTTTTAAAGTCACAAATTGTGCTTGCTGATATTTATTTGTAATGCACTTGTTTAATTTATTGAAGATTTTGCATTAGCTTGATAAATGTAAAGTTTCTGTGTTTTGTGAAAGTGTTTTTTGAAAATTGTTGGAATACGAGGCTGAAATAAAATGTAAATCTTTGGCCTGTATGATGTTTAATGTTTATTCAGATTTTTTTTATATAGACTGGTGTTTTTGATAGACTCATTATTTAATTGTATTCCAACTTATTTGCAGTATTATTGAAGTATGGTTCTTTCCAAAACGAGAAAACTTCTGGGTCATAAAATTATATAATTACACATGATCAATGAATTTTTCAATATTGAAAAATCTTAATAATAATAATTTCACATTATTTGTATTAATGTAACAAACCAACCAGGGAATGGTGTATTTAAATTATTTGTAAGTAAAGTAGTGGATTTACATTTTTAGAAGCATAAAATGCTTGTCAGAAAACAAAAGTGACAACAAAGATATTCTTTATTGGCCTAAAGAAAAACTAAGGCATTATTATTCTACATCCAAACCAAAAAGATTGTGATAACATTGTGAGGCAGAGAAAGCTTTTTGGTGCATAATTTTTATAATCATTTTGCAATTATATATTTTTTTATCAGTTTCATTTTGCCAGAACTCGCTTTTTAAAAAATTTAAAAGATCTTGAAGAAATATTTGATCTGCCTTGCAGAAAATATACTTTGACAAAAAAAAATGGCTTACATTTTTCTCATATGCATATCTGGCAGCTGTATAATGGCCATTAAATAAATGGTTAACTTGCAAAAATTGTGCACTGTTTTCAAGATTAAGAGGGCAATACAGCTTGGCCAATGAAACATCTTACCCCACTGCCCCCTATGTGTACATGCATACATGCATGTGAACAGTTTAGTAGTGTGTGTTTGTGTGCCTCAGAGCTGTAGTTTCACACCTCATGTAAGTTTGAGCCGTCGCAGCGAAATGGAGAGAAAGAGACAGAACTGGGTTTTTTTTCTTTTTCAGGAATGACAGTAAATTTCTATAGGGGAAAACAGTTTATAATGTAAAAGCAATGTTTTTTAACAATGCTGCTCAAAGGAAAATAATGCAGCCTTTTCTATCAGTTTTTGTCACATTGCTAGGGTAAAATGATTGACTTTTTGAAATGCATGTTTTTTGTAACCCTGTGGAGCCTGAGGCCTCATACCTTCTGACTGTTCAGATTTGATAACACAAAAACACAGAACTACTTGACTGTTTAGAGAGCAGTGTCTTTTTGTCTATAAAAACAAACCGGCTCCTGACAATTTTGAGAAAAGAGAGAGATTTTGAAGTGTTGATCAATTGGACACTTTACTGTCCCATAATGCCTCGGAAGCTGAGAAGACATCGAGATCAAAAGGTTTAAACAAAACCAGAGTAGACTTTCTTCACGGTTGTTGTTATTACGTCATATATTCGCGTCACGGGACAATACCCACGTTCCTGGATTAAGTATGTCTGGAATCTATTCATACTACTTACATGCATATTTGTTTTGGGTGAATAGTATTCTTCAACTGCTGTTGATGTTCTCCATCAGATGCAAATCTCAAATCAAAATTAAGTCGTTGGGAAGTCTCTGACTCTTACTGGATTTCCCGCTCCAACAAAGCATTGATTTACTGGTAATTAAGTGATCTGATCTCATTTTCTCAAACCTAATGGCAACATTCAGGAAACACGCCACTGCCCCCAGTGCACTCTGGGACACACACACGCATGGTCCTCTTAGGGCCCTTTTACCTCCCTGACATTAGCTTGTAATGTTATTAGCTCGTGCATCGTTAAGAAGCCCATTTAAGCAAAATGAGTCTTTATTGCGGAGTGGTAGGAGATTGAATGGCGTACATCTTAATATTTGAGTTGCTAGCATTGCAGCTCACGGCTACTCTGTTTTATTATTGTTCCTTTCTGAACCTCATTCCAAGGTTTGACCCAAGAACCTTTATCAATTTACTGAGACCCAACTGTGCCTGTATAGTCTTTATTTCTTAAACATTGTTTATACATTGTTCTTTTTTGGGTGTCAGCTTTGCATGAGGAATATTTAAAAAAGATAACAATAAAAGAAGGAGAATTATTTAAATGTAAACAATTTTAAAGGCGAATCATCAACTAAATGTAGATTCAAAATCAAGTTCAATTAATATTCTGGGTTCAATACAAGTTAAGCTCAATTGACAGCATTTGTGGCATAATGTTGATTACCACAAAAAGCAAAAATTGAGGTTACAGTGATGCACTTACAATGAAAGTGAATGGGGCCATATTTTGGAGGGTTTAAAGGAAGAAATGTGAAGCTTTAAAATGTTATAAAACCACTTGCATTCATTCTTAATCTATTATTTGAGCTGTAAAGTTTAAATTGACAATTTTACAGTTGTTTTATGGTTTGTTGACGTTACATCATCATGGATGCAAGGTAATGAAGTTGTAAAATTGGCTGTAAATTTACACAGAAAAGGTTAGTATGAGATTTTATCACACTTAAATCATGTTAACATGCATGGTACATAGCTTGTGGCTATACCTTTGACATTTAACGTTTATGAATTGGCCCCATTGACTTCCATTGTAAGTGTCTCACTGTATCCCAGATATATTAAATTTTTTATGAAAAGGAGGGGCAAGTCAATATGACTTTTTCTGGTAATTAATATTATGCCACAAATGCTGCTGATTGAGCTTAACATGTATTGAACCCAAAATTTGTATTTAAAAAAAAAAATTCACCATTTCTTATATTAATGCTTTATTTAATTGAAACATTCCTCAACATTTTTGTCAATATTCAATAGTCATGGCAATAAAGCTTCATTGAACTTGAGAAATAAAACGCTCTATAGTACTGTATGTAATAGTCAACAATCAGTCTCAAATACCAACAGCCATACGGATTCAGAGTGGGTCAGTGTGTGTGTGTGTGTGTGTGTATGTGTGTGTGTGTGAGTTTATCTGGTGCTTAGTGGACCAGAA
This sequence comes from Xyrauchen texanus, assembly GCF_025860055.1. Lineage (NCBI taxonomy): Eukaryota > Metazoa > Chordata > Actinopteri > Cypriniformes > Catostomidae > Xyrauchen > Xyrauchen texanus. The sequence continues at coordinate 45,231,617 of NC_068278.1, read as the reverse complement.
AACACTCATATGGAAGCACCTCCCCCAACAGTTTATCCTAAGAAGACTCTTCCTATGGAGACCTTATAATCTTCTGTCATCAACACACTAAAGCACTCAACAGACCCCTCAAAAAAACTTTACATCATTAATATGTTTCTGCTGTAATTCTGTATAATCTGCTATTTCTGTAACATACCCTTGGTGACAGAATAATACTGAGTTCTATGTCGAATCCTCCAATATATTAAACCCTCCAATTAGTCATAATCTTTTTCTCATTAATGTTTTTTTCTCATGATACTGTGTTTCAAAATCTGCAATGACCACCAAAAAACAAACAATCCTCAGGAGAACAAGAGCGAGGAAAAGAGTTCGGACTGAACTAATGACCCATGGCACATGGGCAAAGTGGGGGTGAATGGGGCACCCTCCGATGCACCCCCACCTCCTAATGTTCTGGGGCAGTGTCCTTCGGCAACAAGGAGCCACTGTCACTCTCCATTAGCAAGAGAGACCTAATCCCTCCACGCAAAACTGCCATAATGATATCACTAACCACGGGTGGCACCACCGGCCATGCAGTGTATGTCTGTGTGTGCGTGCACGTGTGCGAGACTTAATGTCCACAGCTTGACCTTTCACAAACACTTGTTTCACTAACCTGGACCTTTTTTCTTCTTTTTTTAAATGTCTTCTTACATCTTTTGTGTCTAGTTGAATATGGTTTTAGCAAACTGAGATGTTTGGCCTCTTACTTGACCTCAAAGGAAATTTGAATGAATATTTCTCAGATCCAAAACATTTAATGTTTAGACAATTTATTGTCATTAAACATTTTGTGTCCTGTAATGACATTAATTATGTTCTTATATTGTATGCACAGTTAATCAAGTTAAGTTTGGTTTATTGCCATTGAAATATACAAGTACACAGTGGAACAAAATGTAATTTCACCAGGCTACAATGCAAATTACAGACAATACAAGGCACATTTCATAGAACAACTTACAGTCTTATGTAAACATACTTAGTAAACATAACCACTGTAAACAATTTACACAGTACATTTCAGTAGTAAGAATGAAGGAACAAGAAGGTTATTCAAGTGACAATGTGATTTAGTGTTTCATATATTAATATGATCATAGTGGTGATCATCTTAACAGTAAAACTAAGTAGTTATAGTACTGATAAAAACAGTCAAAATATTAATAATAAAAACAACAACAATTCAATTAGAACGTAGTTCAAGAGGTGGCTGTAGTCAGTTATTGACAGCTATTACATTATAAGATGCTAAAACATTATACATATCATTTGTAGATCACTGGTAATTCATACAAATTGACAAACATCTTTTAGTTTGTTTAAGCGCTTTATCACCTTTGGAGTCTGTATAAATCTCAGCCTACCCTCTGTCTTATTCTCCCTGTCTTGCTCTATGTCTCTATGTCAGTTTTTCAAACTGAATTCATGTTCAGTGCTGTTTACTCTCCATAAGCAAGCCCTCCATTGACAACACTAAACGATGCATCACAACTATCAAACAAACAAACAAATGCACCCTGACCCCCGCCCAGCAGGAAACCAGTGTTGTCTTCACTTATCACAAACGCAAATTGAGGGTAAACATCATCCTGAACATTGAGTGGCTCTCCTGCCTCACTCACCTCTGTTATGCTCTTGAATAATGAATTTTGCCTGTGCTGTTCAGTGTTCGATCATGTGTGAACACAATAGAGGGGCACACAGAGACCTGATGCTGCCTAAATTCACTGCACAGCCTGCAATGTGGGCTAACACTGAATTTCTATGTTTATTTTTTATTTTTTAGTTTCTTAGATTTAGCAGTGTCAATGTGTCAAATTGTCTGAAATGTCCTAGTACAAAAATGTAAAAGAAAAGTCACAAATGTTTTTAGCAACAGTTCATGATATAATGTAGTACTATAAGAATCCTATTAAAACATGGTTCTATTTTAACAGAATATGATTCCATATATAACACATCCAAAATAAAATAATTTTAGATTGAAATGTTTTGTTCTAAAGCTAAAGTGAACCTCTGTTCCCAAAGGTCACCGACCTTGGAAATTTGTCATGTGATCATATAGTAATTTTTACCTTTAATTTTTTTTTTTGCATGTAAGAGCTGCTTTGGACATTTACATGGGTGTTGGAAATCCCTTACTCTAATTTCAAACAAAGAAAACAGAAACCTGTGTGGCCTTAATGCATTAGGTGAGAAGGTGACAGGAGACAGAAACATGTTTATGAAAAATTCAAGGAAGGTCTGGACACATGCATGAAAACAAAAGGGGAAAAAACACATAAAAACACTTAACATATTTGAATTTATTTGATCAAATCCATTAAGTATCATAAAAAGATACTTTTCATGTTCTCACATTTTTATTACAGTGGAATTATTTATTAAATAGCATAAAAACATATTAAATTGTAATGACACAGACAACAAAGTGCATTTTAGCTGAAACGGCAAACTCTGAGAAGCTCAAGATGAGGTATGAAGTGAAGGTATTTAACAGGCTTGTCTATAAAAATGTCTCATAAATGTGTATGGCGTATAATTACTGCTGCTTCAGAGCGGAATTAAAGGAGTAGTACACTCAAAAATGAAAATCCATGAATTATTTACTCACTTATGTGTTGTTTTTAACCAATATTACTTTCTTTTTTGGTACACAAAGGGAGAAATTATGAAGAAATTTATGCTCAATGATGTCATACAACAGCAGTGGATGGTGACCACCTCTTCAAGCTTCAAAAGGTATAATTCAGAAGTCTAATACATTATTCAATGGGACTCATGCCTGGTTCTTAAAGGAGTCATGTCATGAGGAATCAAATTTTCCTTGATATTTTGACATATAAGAGACATCTACTATAAAAATATACTTTAAATTCCAGAACTCAAAACTTAATCCCTAATGCAATAAAACCATTATTGAAACCAAGCTGACAAAATTCCCCATTCTCTACTTCCGCGACTTCCCTACGTCACTTGGGGTAATCATTAATTCAAGACCTCCACAGCATCAACATCAACATCAACACCTATTTAAAATCATGGCACCCATGGCCCCACCCACTGGTGCTTACTTGGCTCGTAAACAAAAACAGAGAGATGGACAAAAGGCCTACTCTCTGTGGCCTAACTGCTCCTGAACATGAAAGGAGACCCATCTGGACTATTTTTTTTATTATTTTTGTATACTACACAGATGTCTTTGACTGTTTTCATCTCTCTGGCATGATTTTTAAAGACACTGTGTCAAGTTTCAACTCTCTAGAGAAGATGTGTTTCATCAGCTGCTGTGGCTCCTGTTGTTTTGTTGCTTAAACTGCTCAACAAACAGTTTGTTTGCCTATCAGCGCTATTTTTAATTGTTGGTGTATATGTAAAAACTCAATATATAGACATCTTTGAATGTTTTGATTTGTTTCCAGCAGTGTGCACCTCAGTACAGGATGATAAACTGGATGTATGTGTCTTGTGAAGCAGTCATATAACGAAGGAATTGTCACAGAAGGATATGGGGCTGTTAAAAACACTGGACCGGTCAAAATTGTAATTAAAAAGTTCCATACGTTAATATTTCAAATGACATGATTGTTTATGCTGCTGACATGCTGTCTACACCAGGCGCGTGCGTCTGTTGACGAGATGAGACGCTACGGCTTGAGGCTGTCAACACCGGGTGCATCAACATAAACTTTCTGAAATGTTTCTTTGCGTTGTTGGCAGGGAATGGGACAACTGTTTGTTTACTGTTGGAGTGACACACCTCAATGGATGCTTCCATGGTAGACAGCATCATTGATTATAGTGTCCGGTGTAGACAGGGTGTGAGTGTTAACAGTTGTGCTTGAGATGAATAGTGTCATATATTTGAAAGCAATGCGTTGAAAGTGTGTTAAGTGCAAACTGTGAAAAGCCGCAACGCGTAGGTGTATCTGTCACCAATTTTACTTCTAAAAGCCATGATTTAATAAAGGCTTTTTAACTTTTCTATACAATTCGAGTGCCTTGGAATATTTGATTTTTTGATTTTGAGCTTAATTATCCCAAGCAACCAAAGAGCACCGAGATTTTACACCCTGTGCAGCACTTCTTTTGCATTCTTTGCAGTGGTGAAATGTACATTTCTAATGTTTTGGTGCTTGCTTATTCTCTTCCGATTGTGTTTCAACAGAGATCGTTTACATTGAAGTTTAAAGGAGGAGCTGAGACAAAAATCAAGCTTGTCAGATAGATGTGTGGAAAATTCTCATATATTACAAAATTATGACACTTTTGGTGACATTTAAAAAAAAATTTTTACTAACATTATCAGAGGACTTCAAGGAAGATAATGAAATTATAAAAAGAGTATTACAATAAGGTTTGGTGAGAAACAAAATTGTTGGCTCAAAAAGAGGAACTGGAGGCTCGTGCCAATAAATCCATTTGTGAAAATATTGATATATTATTGCTTTCCTGCATGCTCATGAGAGTGCACAAGAGCAGCTGTCCACCGGCATGGAAAAATCAACTCAACAACGCTCTCAATGCTAGAGAACTGTCACATTGGGGCATGTTTGTAACATGTAAAGTGAGTGTGTATTGTCTATTATTGTATAAATGAGCAATGATATCATCTTACTGTATATATGCGCTAGTTACATTTGGGAAGATGCCAGCTTGAATGCATGCAATCTTCCTTTGAGGTCTGTTTGAAGTCTGAATTAAATGTAATGATGTGATTACAACACTGAATCCAGCAGAATTACGTATCAAATTTTGCTGGTCTTTTTACAGACGTCACTGCTTTCATTGCCTGGCGCCTGGCATTTTCGGCTTCTTACTTGAGCAAGTTGAGCATTTCTGGACTTTTTGATGTTCTCGACCACCCTAATGTTTTCTCCGCACCGCTGTCAATCCCACAATCCAACTCGCAGGCCTGGTGCTTGACTCCCATAATTAATCAACAGCTACGCTCAAAACGTACCAGTGGATACGTACAATTATGCAGCCCCAACTTGCGAGATGTGGCGTTCAGGCAAAACCTTGCTTGCATGGTACAATCGGACCACCACATAGATATTAACAACAAAAAACACAGCACAGCTACACACAAACTAAAGAACCAAACTTGCAAACGTACATTTTTTTAAGAGTTTTAATTCGAAGAATAGACGCATTTCTATGCCCAGCCTTATTTTTATGAACCGGAGTACTAAGAAATTGAACTGAGATAGATTGAAGAGTTGCACATATGCTGTATAGTGTTTCACTGTCTTCAGAAGTGATATGATAGGTGTCGGTGTAAAACTGATCAATATTTAAGCCCTTTTTTTAATTTTTTTTATTTTTACAATAAATCTACTTTTCAAACAGCCCTCATATGCATATTCACGAGAGGTTCTCTTCTGTTATTTGCAGATTTGCATTCTTCGTGGATATCACCATCTACTGGGCTGTTGTGCAAATATGATTGATTCATACTTTAACTTTCCTTTATCCCTCTCTTTTTCTTTCTCCTCCCTGCCCATTAGGTGGCAATATGCACGAAGAATGCGAATCGCCAAAAAACAGAGGAAAAAGAACTCTGTCCTTTTGTGAAAGCACAAAGGTAGGCTGGTAAAAGTTGAGATTTATAGTAAAAAAGGACTAAAATGTTGATCTGTTTCTCACCCACAACTATCATATCGATTCTGAAGACATCGATTAAACCACTGGAGTCATATGGATTACTTTTATGGAGCTTTACAATTCTGTCCCATTGGACCTAGAGAGTGGAAATATTCTTCTTGGAGAAGATGTTATACCAAGATGTGTAAGTCATACACATCTTGGATGGCATGAGGGCGAACTATTCCTTAAAAAACAAAAAACAATCACGGACAAAAATTTATTTCTCGGTAACAGTGATCCACAGATCTTTGTAAATTAACCAATGATTTTGGATAATTAAAAAAAAATAAAAAATTGTTAAAGCCAATAAATCGGAAAATGATTTTGCCACCGTAGGGCAACAAAGCAAAAACGTTGACTTTCTCCTTATTTGTTGCCATGGAAACGACAGACGCAAACAAAGTTTTCCTTCTTTCTCGTTGGAGTTCACTGGAGCTTTTGCGAGTCTGACTACAGACAGAAACCATGAGTTTGAATTTGGAGGATTACTTTCGGACGGTTTTCGAGTCGAAACTCTCAATGTAAATATATATATGTATATATAGATATAGATATATGATTTATCAATTCTTACATTACTGTCAAAATATTGCGTGTTATGTTATTATACAATTGGGATTCAAAATTAAAGTAAGTATTTGAAATGCAGAGAACTTTAGCCCTGGTGTTTGTACAGTGGAGAGGTTCGGGGTTCATTGCAGGTTACTCAGAGACTGATATTGTATAAACCTGTTTCTTAGAAATCCGTCACAGAACGAGAATGATTTAAAATCGATGGCCTTGCGACATTTAGAGAAGCGCGCGGAGAGCGCGAGCATGGACAAAGCACTGGAAGCTCAGAAAAAGGTGACTGTAGTGAAAAATCTAAACATTTCCAGTTTAAAAAACATGATGATTACGATTAAATGCTGGACGGTTATTCTTTTTATCGCTCTCCGTTTAATGTGTTATTGTGTCAGGAGTTTGAGATGGAGCTGGAGAGAGTCAGACAGAAGAAAGAAGAAATGGCAAAAGAAGAGAAGAAACTGAAAGAATCTGTACTGCATTATGACAAGTTTATCAAAGTAAGGCAACATACCGAAACACCCGCTTGGACAGGGATGGATATGGTGATTGCTTATAAATTGGCTTGTTCTCATAAATGTTTCTGTTTTTTTCTCTTTCTCTCAAGGAAAATGACGCCAAACGGTCTCGAGCCATAAAGAAAGCAGAGTCAGAGAGAGCTCAGACCAGGCAGAAAGAACAGGAGATTGAAAGGCTAAAGATGAAACTTGATGGCCTGTTGGCTCAAAAAGAGGAACTGGAGGCTCGTGCCAATAAATCCAGCATCTACCAACGTTTGATAGAAAATGCTGTTAAGCGGTCTGGACAGGTAGTGATAAAAATTGACAATTGTTGTCTCCATAAAGATAGAGGTACTGAAAAAACGTGCACATCTCAGAGAAACTGCTGAGATATTCCCCATGGTTCATCTGCTTCACTGAATGTGGAGAGTGAAATATTCTATACATAACTTATAGTAACTAACTAACTTAACTTTAATTAACTTATAGTAACTAAACCTAAGGACGAAGCAGTTCTGTGGGTCTTGCCATTTGGTCAGATCTCTTCAGTTTGTATTCTGTTTTTTTCTATAGGACTTGTGTATAGTAGAGTTTGACTGATAGTGGATTTTGCCGATACGATAACTAAGGTGGTAAAAAGGGCAGATAACCCAGTAATTGGCCAAAAGTTTCTAAAATCAATTCAAAGAATGTTACAACATTTTCTTAGTCGGCACAGACAGAGTCCAGTGTCCAAAATGAATAAAATCCCAGATGCAGTTTATTTTTCAACTAAAATCCCAATAATAATAAAAAAAGAAGTTTGGGTACATAACATAATATTTTGGGGAATAGTTCACCCAAAAATGAAAATTCTTTCACTATTTAATCTCATGCCATCCCAGATGTGTATAACAGTCTTTCATCAGCAGAACACAAACAAAGATTTTTAGAAGACTATCTCAGCTCTGTACATCCTTAAAATGCAGGTGAATGGGTGCCAAATATTTGAAGCTCCAAAAAGCACATATAGCCATCATAAAAGTAATCATTAAGACTCCAAAGGATTAGTTAATGTTGAAACGCTAGGTGTGTGAAAGTAATTGATCAATATTTTAGACTTTGTTTTTTTACAAAAAATTCACTAGAGTCGAGGTCACACAGCCTCTCACGTGATGTAAGCGCGTTGGCAAGTTCATGTGAGATCTGACGCATGAAATATGAAAATATATGGAAGCTCTTTGTTGTTTACAACAGAGCATAGAGATTCATACAAAGATGCCTCATTCGACTCGGTTTGGATATGTCAACTGCGGTGCCATCTTGGAATGGTCAACAAGGAGAGCTGTTTGAATCAGTTTGAATGCAAGTAAGTGGAGGCTTGCTTTTGTGTGGAAACAGTATCATGACCCATAGAAACAGCTGCTAATAAGGTATCTACGTATCAAAGCAGAGGAGGCTAGCGCGCTTACGTCATGTTAGAAGCAGTTTGAACACCACCCTCATAAACGAGCTTGCTTGAAGGGAACATTTTTAGTAAAATTTGTAAAATGTATCTATTTCATACACATACCTAGCGTTTTGTTTTCTGCTGAAGAAAGACAGTCATACACATCTGGGATGGCATAAGGGTGAGTAAATGATGAGAGAATTTTCATTTTTAGGGTGAACTATCCCTTTAACACTAATGAAGCCTGAAATGCATCAGGGACTTTTATTTTCAAATGATGGAGACTTGGCTTCGGTACAATGCTCTATATTTAATATTCACCAAATGTAGCTTTTTATAGCCTATATTATTATTATTCACAATATATAAAGTTGAAGACACAATGTATGTGCTGACGAGTGATGTTTCCATAGTCACAATTTTCTTCACATGCCCTTGCTTCAATTTAAAAAACTTAATTATCAGAGGAACACAGAGGAATAAAATAAAATATCAGCATACATTTTTAAAAGTTATAAAAATCAGCTATTACCACAGATTAATCTGTAAAAAGGATATATCGGTCTACAGCTAGTGTGTAGATTGATTGGCATTTTCTTAATGATGAGGCAGATGAGGTAAAAAAAACTTGTTCAGTAGAGAAATATTCAGCTTTGCTAAACACTGATGTTTTTATTAGGGGAAGGTGACATTCTCTGTCTAAAAGAGCATTTTACTAGATGTATACATTTTACTTGTAAATGCCCTGTGAACAAGATTAGTCATCAATATTTTTGGTCAGTTTATCGAGAATAGAAAGACTATACATTATAAATGCATTTATTCCCCATTTTTTTAAAGTTAATTTAGTGAACTTTTAGGAGTACAGTAGCACATAGATATTTTTCCCCTTTTTCAATCAATTTGGAATGCCCAATTCCCAATGCGGTTTTAAGTCTGCGTGGTCGCGTAGTGACTCGCCTCAATCCGGGTGGCGGAGGACAAATCCCAGCTGCCTTTGCGTCTGAGACCGTCAACCTGCGCATCTTATCACGTGGCTTGTTGAGCTCATTGCTGGAGTCTTCACGCAGCATCCACGCTCAACTCACCACGCGCCCCACCAAGAACGAACCACATTATAGAGACTACGAGGAGGTTACTCCATGTGATTCTACCCTCCCTAGCAACTGGGCCAATTTCGTTGCCTAGGAGACCTGGCTGGAGTCACTCAGCACATATAGATATTTTTCAAGCAGACAGACATGGGCTGAAATCCACAAAACACAAAACATGTCATTACAGATAATGTGTGTGTGTGTGTGTGTGTGTGTGTGTGTGTGTGTGTTTTATTTTATGATTGAGGACAACATAGATGAACTTTTACAAACTGTACAATGTACTGGATGTGCTTGTGTACATGTCTGATATGAAGCTTGGCCCAGTAGTCAGCAAACAGTTACATTGTTGAATTCTGTTTCATTTATCTTGCATCTTACCATTCTGCCAGAACTTCATCTAAAATGTTGCATTAATAATGCTCATATTTTTTCCTCTCTCTTCCTTTTGTTTATCACATTTGAGTTTGTGAATGCTGATCAATTCATTGCCCGTTTTGAAACACTACGGACAATGCGTGAACACTTACTGGAAAAACAAAATGCAATAGAGAAAGAAACAGAGAGAAGGAGGCTGGAACACAGACAGTACTTAAATGAACAGAAATCTCTTATTCTGCACTATACCAACACATTGTACCAGCTTCAGGCACAGCTAGACAGCATACGTTCGGAAGCATTAAAATGGGTATGTACACACACACTAACAGACGTTACTGTGGCACTATTCTGAATAATTTCATCTCCCAAGATAATAGAAAGATAATGTGTTCTACAGGAATCAAAAATGAAGCACATCCAATCCACTGCAGCAAAAGATACACTCCTATTGGGTCAGATACTGTACACAATCCTTAACCTTTATCGCTTGATTAGCAAAGAAACTGTGGATGTTGAGAATGCCTTTGAGCAGTTGGAAAAGGTGAACAATACATAAAATACTTGGAATGAATCTTAGAATAAACCAATATTTGTCTGTGAAGTAATTCACAGCCCATTTCTTTATAATTGAATTAGATACAAATTGAAACAATTTATATTAACACTACAGTATAGTAACAGTAAAGTTTTAAAAGTTACAGCAATGTGTGATGAAGTGTGACATGCTAATTTTTAAACTCCATTATTGCTCTAGTAAAAAGCTAAATTTGTTTTACATCATTTTCCTTCCAGATTCAGGACTTTATCCAGATTCAAAAAGCGATAGAGAGAGAGATGAAATCAGGGATGCTCCCATACTCCAATTCCATCACAGCATACATTTAGACCCAAGCACTGAGGACGTGTAGCCACTGAAAACAGCCAGATGTGCCAAAGCTAAATAAAAAATCATCAGCATTTGACCACCCTGTTGACAGGCTTGTGCACGGGGTGGGGGTGGGGGGTGGGGGGGCTACTCTGTGGAAATTAATTAAAAGGCCCAGGCTTTTATAGGTGGAATAGGTGGAATAGAATTGCATGCATGAGATTTTATTTAATGTTGGTTCTGGTAGATTTTGTGTGTGTGTTATTGCTGTCTATCTGGCTGAGTTAATAAAATATGCAAACTGAAAGCTAGAAGCACAGCTTTCTCAAATTTGATTGGCAGTGAAAGGCCCATTGACTGGCTGTATGTGAATGCACCTAGGCGAAACTGGTTTCACACTGACTTCCAAGGCATTATAATGTCATCTCTAATCTAAAAAAATCAGGTTATCTTATTTCTCAAGAAATAGAAACATAAGAAAATATAAAAAATGTAAAATGAAAAAAAAAATGACATTAAATGTTTTTATTTTTTTCAACTGCTCTGTCAGATGTCATTTGTATTATTTTGAATAAAACAGAATAATAGGATATCTTAGGCAGCAACGGATACATCTATTCTGCCTTCAAAAATCAATCAGATGAAGGCATCCAACTAGACAAGATTTTATGTCAACATTGGATTCAGACATGCTTTTATGCCTTCCTATCCCCATTTAATGCATGAGGAGCATTTTTCAGGTTTCTGACACAGCCAATGTTTTTAACCTAAACAAAAGACTGAAACTGGCCATAGGATCACCAATACGCCTAAAACTTAGCTCTTTTAATAATCAATAAAGAAACAATAATAATTGAAAAAATTATAATTGTTGAATTACTAAATATGTATAGGATCTTTAGTGACCCAAGATATGTAATAGTGATTTAGTGACAAAATTTAACCAAAAAGGGTGTAGATAAAAACATTACCATTCATTACCGTCTTATCGGGGAATGCATGCTGGGGCACTGCCTCCAAACGGGGTTGCCACCAGTGACCAAAAAAAAAGCTAAATTCTACAGTATATTACGTAAATCCTATTGATTTTATTTTATTTTTTAACTTGAATAAAGTTACTTGTAAACAAATGTAGTAATAAAGCACATTTTTGATTAATTTAGTTTTTTGTCATCCCTGTATATATCCATTAAGTTAAATTTGAGAGCCAGTGTTTATTATTTTTAGTGTTTTCATAAAACTAACAAGTTTATAAAATAAAAGCAATTTTAATAATGAGCAATATTAAAAACCCAGAAGCAGAAACGATGTCAACTATTTTCTTTTAATTAGTTTGGCCATTACAATATAGTAGTTTTATTCACAATCTCTTTCAAATAATAATAATTGAAAAAAAAAATTCCCCCACTGTAATAATTCAAATGGTTTGGCCAAAACATCATAGTGTTTCATTCAACATTTCTTTCAGATTAATTTACAAAAAAGCTGAGTAACACAGAGTTAAAGTTTTAGCACTGTAACAGTTCAAATGAAAACACCACAGTTTAAAAATAAAATATGGAACCATTACATTGTGCTCTGCTAATATATTAAAGAACAGTCTTTAGTTTAGAAACAATAAAAACAGTAGCAGAAAGAGGAAAACAGTCGAAAAAGAAAGAAGGCAGACCTCATCTAAAACAGCTGGATTCTTCTGTTTCGGTGGTGACTGGTAAGCTCTCCATTATTATTTATAATGGTTGCAGAGTTATTATCTATATTGATTAAAAATAATGGTATTGAAGGTCTTTCAGCGTTGGATAGACATATACTTTTAAGCCAGTTTGCTGATGATACAACATTGTTTCTAAAGAATGAATATCAAATTCCATTAGCTTTACATTCTATTAACCAGTTTTCTAAAGCTTCAGGGCTACATTTAAACCTAAACAAATGTGTAATGTTAACACTGCATGAGTTTCCTTTGCAGTCATTAGTTAAATATTTGGGGATTATTATTTCTAAAGATAAAGATGTTATGGAGAATAAAAATGTGTTGAATAACATAGATAAATGTAAGTCCATATTGAATAGATGGCTGCAGAGGGATCTTACAATTTTTGGAAGGGTTCTTATAACTAAAATGGATAGTTTGGCCAGACTCATCTATCCAGCCTTCTCCTTGCCCATATCGACACGAATGATTAAATTAATAAATAAGGTGAATTTTAAATTTATTTGGAGAAATAAGTGTCAGTACATTAGAAAGGAGGACATGATTAAAAAATATGAAGATGGTGGGGTGAATGCTATTGATTTTGACATTATGAATGGTGTTTTGAAAGTGAAATGGTTAAAATCCTTCATTCAAAATAGCCACTCCTTTTGGTTTATTGTCCCCAATGCTATCTTTAACAAACTGGGGGGAATACACTTTCTGTTATGTTGTGACTTTGAGTGCACCTCGTTACCAGTTAAACTTTCATCCTTCCATCAGCAAGTGCTGCTCTATTGGAAACTATTGTTCAAACATAACTTCACTCCTCACAACACTCCAGTTTGGAATAGTAGATATATAAAGTTTGGCAGAAAATCTGTATATCTTGAGGAATGGATATCTAAAGGGATTTGGGCTATTGCCCATTTCTTGGATGATAATGGAAATTTGTTACTGTATAGAGAGTTTTGTGAGAAATTCAAGTGTACCGTTAATATTTTTAATAGAATGATTAGAGCTATACCAATTCCGTTAAGATTAATGGTTAAAGAAGACATGTTGTACTCCAAAATCTCCCCAGTACTGAGACAGCTCTCCTTAGAAGGTTATGATTTTTGTGATAAAAAATGCACAAATAGAGTCATTAGAATTATTTTTTTACAGGCTTATTACCCAAACCCAATTAGACGGGAATACGTGCTTAAAGATTTTGATAAGGTTGAAATAAAAAAATTTTGGAAAAATTATTTGTCTTTTCCTCTCCCTCCTAAAGCTAAGGAGGTGAACTTCAAAATTTTAAATGAGATTTATCCTACTAAAGAATTTTTAAGATTGAAATTTAATTTTGATGTGAATAATTGTGTTTTTTTTGTGAAACAAATATTTAAAATCTAGAGCATGTCTTCTTTGATTGTGATCTGGTGCAACCCTTTTGGAGTGAGGTGCAGAATTGGTTAAGGTCTAGAAGGGTTGAACTCCCACCTCTCACGTTGAAGTTAATTAGGTTTGGCGTTTGTCTGGAAAACAAAGCTTGTGATTTTGTTATTAATTTCTTGTTATGTTTTGGAAAGTTTTTCATTCATAAATGCAGATGGTTTAAATCTAAACCCAACTTTAATCACTGGATGAATGAGGTTAAACTCTTGTGCAAATCTTTAAAATTTGTTAAAAATCAGAAAGCCCTTAAACTGATTTCTCTTTTGGATACGTTTAAATTAATTTAAAAAGTCCCTTTTTATTTATTTTTTCATTTGATTTATTTTAGTTTGTTTCTATTTAATTATTGGTTTGTTCATAGTGTGTTTTCTGTTCTTTGTACTAGCTATGCTCAACCTATGGCTGAACAATTGAGGTTATATTCAGAGATTTGTTGATGTACCTTGTTTGTTTGTGTTGTTGAAGGATAACAGTAGTTATTTGAGAACATTTTTATGTATATTTTGATAAGTCACTTGTGATTTGTATCCTTTTTTTGGCAATAAAGATGACTTTATTAAGCTTTAAAAAAAAAAAAAAAAAAAACTTATTTGAATCACAAACTTCAGTAGAGTCTATAAACTGATTGGCCGTAAAATGAACCAATCAAAGACATCTTATGGGGGTGCCCTACCATAGACCGCCCTGCTTGTTAATGAGGGTAATCAGAAAAAACTACTTTAATTTGCTAGGGAGCATAAAGATTGGACTGTGGAGCAATGGAAAAAGGTCATGTGGTCAGATGAGTCCAGATTTACCTGATTCCAAAGCGATGGGCGCGTCAGCGTAAGAAGAGAAGTGCGTAAACAGATGCACCCGTCATGCACAGTGCCTCACCATGCAACATTTTCCCCAAGTGCCTAAAACTTTTACACAGTACTCTGTGTGTTTGTGTGTCTATATATATATATATATATATATATATATATATATATATATATATATATATAATATCAAAATAAACTTCCTTTTTCAGGACACTTTATTTTAAAGATAATTTTGTAAAAATCCTAAATAACTTTACAGATCTTTATTGTAAAAGGTTTAAACAATGTTTTCCATGCTTGTGCAATGAATCATAAACATTTCATGAACATGCACCTGTGGAACGGTCGTTAAGACACTAACAGGTTACAGACCATAGGAAATTAAAATCACAGTTATAAAAACTTTAGACACTAATATTACTGAACTTTATACTGTCTCTGACAAAACACCAAAATGCCCAGGGTCCCTGCTCCTCAGCTTGAACGTGCATTAGGCATGCTGTATGGAGGCATGTGGACTGCAGATGTGGCAAGGGCAATAAATTGCAATGTCCGTAATGTGAGACGCCTAAGACGGCGCTATAGGGAGACAGGAAGGACAGCTGATCTTCCTCGCAGTGGCAGACCACATGTAACAACACCTGCACAGGATCGGTACATCCGAATATCACACCTGTGGGACAGGTACAGGATGGCAACAACGACTGCCCGAGTTACACCAGGAACGCACAATCCCTCCATCAGTGCTCAGACTGTCCAGTCCACAATAGGCTGAGAGAGGCTGGACTGAGGGATGTAGGCCTGTTGTAAGGCAGGTCCTTACCAGACATCACCGGCAACAATGTAGCCTATGGGCACAAACCCACCTTCGCTAGACCAGACAGGACTGGTAAAAAGTGCTCTTCACTGACGAGTAATGGTTTTGTCTCACCAGGGGTGATGGTCAGACTCGCGTTTATCATCGAAGGAATGAGCGTTACACCGAGGCCTGTACTCTGGAGCGGGATTGATTTGGAGGTGGAGGGTCTGTCATGGTTTGGGGCGGTGTATTATCGGACTGAGCTTGCTGTTATTGCAGGCAATCTCAACACTGTGCGTTACAGGGAAGACATCCTCCTCCCTCATGTGGTACCCTTCCTGCAGGCTCATCCTGACAAGACCCTCCAGCATGACAATGCCACCAGCACTGCTCATTCTGTGCATGATTTCCTGCAAGACAGGAATGTCAGTGTTCTGCCATGGCCAGTGAAGAGCCCGGATCTCAATCCCATTGAGCACGTCTGGGACCTGTTGAATCGGTGGGTGAGGGCCATTCCCCCCAGAAACTTACAAGTGCCTTGGTGGAAGAGTGGGGTATCATCTCACAGCAAGAACTGGCAAATCTAGTGCAGTCCATGAGAAGGAGATGCACTGCAGTACTTGATGCAGCTGGTGCCACACCAGATAATGACTGAAATTTTTCAGGGACAAAAATAAATGCAGTTGAAAGTTTTTTTGCTGAGTTTATATATATAAACTATAGCAAGTAAAACACATGGACATTATAATTTGGCTATTGACATTTGGGTGTGCTACTGAAATTCTGTAAGTTTTGTCTATTTAGACTCAATAAGTGCCAGACAAAAATACATATGTATGTAGCTTATGTGTTCTGTAGCTCAATATTGAGCCAGTCGAGTCTTATAACATTTTAGTGTGGAAGTAATGAATCCAGTTCTATCATTTGTTGCATTATCTCTTTAAAAAAATAAAACACCAAAATATACCATATTACATTATATTCTATTAATTTCAAATTGTCTCAAAAATGCCTTGAAAATGTTACACTAACTGGGCATTTTGTAAATCAATTTGTGATATAAGTGCTGGATTGCTAAAACCCAAATATGCAATAATGTTTGGTGAAATGCCCATGCATTTAAGATTTAAAATATGACCTCGCATTTCATGGGTCTCCAAGTCACATGAGCTTTATTCATTTTATTTATCTAATATCTAAGAGTATTAATGTTGAGTTTCTTTAATGCTGTTTTTCTTTAATGTTTTTCTCTTTCATTTCCCTTTTTTCCCCTTTCCTTTCTTTCCTTTCTTGGGCTTTGCTTTGGCCTTCATGGCCTTGCGTACACAAAAGCCTCTCCAGTGGGCCTGGATGATAATGGCGGCTTGGCTATGCAACTCTCTATCTCTCTCCTGCTGTTCCCTCTGCTCCTGAGCCTGCTGTCGCTCCTCCATTATCTGGGAGTACTCCAGGTCAAGAATTGCAAAATGTTCCTCCAGCTCTGTCAGTTCTGCCTTCTCTTCCTCATATATGTTCATTAATTCCTCAAGCTCAGTCTACATAGACACACACCAAAATACACACATTACAAAGAAAACAAAAAACATATGCATATATCACACAAACATATGAGTCAGATGAATCATCTGCTAAAAGTGAATTTAGTTGTACACTAGCTATCAAACATTGACTACAATTTTCTTTTTCTCATAATAAAATGTGTCAAAAAAGTGAAACTCCAGAAAAAAGTGAATCTACCTGTTTCTCGCCCATTTCAGCATCATATTTCTGGATCCAGTTCTCTATCTCAGTTTCCTCCTTGTATTTTTTCTGCACATCAAAACCAGCAACATTTACATTTAAAAAAGATTTTCACTATAGTCATGCTGTTACTGTAATTATTTGACATATTTGTAACACATATACTCAGTTTCATTAACTGCACGACACCTGGATGTGCATTAACACACCTTTCGTAGTGCCAGTTCTCTCTCTCTGTTCTCTGCAATCACGTTTTTGAACTGAGCTCTCAGTTGATTGGCCTCCTCCTGCACACAAGCCGTTTTCCCCTCTGAAGTTTTCTTGTCTGATTGACTCTGTTTCTCAGCTTCCTGTTGAGTTCGGACCACAAACTCCTCCAAGCCCTTTTCCATCCGATGCAGTGAGCTCTTCAGCTGGTGCATTTTCTTTGTCAACGTGGAGATCTGAAGAGCAGGGAGAGACAAACCGAAAGAATTAGCGAAAAAAGGGCACAGAAATAGAGTGAGAGAATGTTAGAGAATTTTTTTTATCATTTATATTCAACTGTGCAGATTCTCAATCATCCAAGACGGTCTTAATGTCAGTGTTTTCCATTTGTTCAATGCATTTCATCGTAGCATCTCACCTCTGTGTCCCTGTGTTTTATTGCCATGGCAACCTCTTTGTCTAGTGAGTCTATCAGCTCTTGGTTTTCATGGTGTAATAGGCTGACTTCCCGCATCATCTGACTGCGTTCCCTTTTCTCTGCTGGGGATGTGAGCAGCCTCTCCGATGCAACTTCCCATAACTCACACATGCCATCCCTCAGCTTCTGAGACTCCATCCTTTCCTCTGTGTTAGGCCCTAGCCCTTTAAGCAGATCTAACCCTGTGTACTGTCTGACCCTAAATATCCGTAGAATGTTCCGGAAGGAGTCCTGAACTTCCTTTGACTTGGCGTGTTGTTCCCCGAGTTCACCTTGATTGAGACCCCCATCAAGCACCACAGCTTGGTACATTTCCCCAAGCCTTTGGTGCTCTTTCAGCGCCCTGACCACCTCTTCCCCAAGACTCAAGGAAAGTGCTTCTGTACACCTCAGCAAAGTGTGTAGGAGGGAGACTATGCCCATTTGCTGAACACACTCATCTAGTACCCCAAAAATGAGCTGTGTGTCCAGAGAGGCAAGTGTCTTCCTGGGAAGGTTGATGATCTTTAAGAAGTCTGATTTCGTTTTCTTTTGGGGAGCAGGGGTGAGCATGTCTGAGGGTCTGTTTCGAGAAGAAAGAGCAGCTGATTGTGAGCCCATCACTAGAGAAAGAGAGAGAAAGAACTATTCAGATGTCAAATAACAGACTACCCGTGATCTGACAAAACACTAATAATGAAATTATTTTGTTAGTATAATAATAATAAAAAAAACAACATTTAAATCAAGTTTATTTTAGAGACAAAATTAAACCGATAATTGATAACAACTCTGCTCTGATAACAGATAACAACTCCACTCAATGTCTATTTACCAATCACAACTGATGTAGACTATTAATTCAATATCAATTGTCAATGTCTAAGAAACAATTATTAACAATCTGCTCTAGAAGACATGTTCATTACCGTCTTATGCTGGGGAGAAACGGAGCTTGCAAAAAGTTAAACTTAAGTGACACTGGATGTGTCTGTAAGTCTGAAAGACAAACGCAAACTTTGGTGTTATTTATATCAGTTGCTATGACACCCGTTGGCATGACATTCTGAGCTTCAAACCTCCACACCATTCAGTGACTTCACATTCCAGCAAATGAACAAAATTAATAATCTCGCTCGTGATTTATTAATATATGTATATAGATACAATTCACATATATTTATTTTATGAACCCTGATATTATCTAATAGTTTTTAAAGAAACATATTTTTCAAACGACCGGGACTTTTAATGTGCAATTTTATGTTTTCCGTCTCGGCGAGCAAAAACGACACTGTCGTAAAAAGGCTGTCGTAAAAAAGTCAGAGGCTCCAGCTCGTTGGCGGCGATTCTTTTATTTATAATGTTAGAAACTCGATTACACATATTTTTCTCCTTTATAAAGTTACATTTGTTTTGTACTAGCTAAAAAGCCGCAGTATACTTTGTGCTTGTTTTTGTATTTTAATAAGTGATGACGATAATGACGCAAAGAGCCTGTCTCTGTTGCGGTTTTAATGATGATTAACTTAGACAATTTAAGTTAAAATAAAACAGATTTAGCACAAACTCTCAGTTTGGGGGAATACATCGTTTTCTGTAACTCGTGTTGTGTAGTGCTACCAGTGTTAAAGTTTATCTGCAGCAGTGAAAGGTTCGTTTATTGACCACATATAATCGTTGCCCCATGTAGAACTGTTTATATGTATACAAACTGCGATCTTCTCTCATCGTTATTTTGTTATAGCGGGATGACGGACGGGGACGACGACGTTCCGCTCATTCTGACCTGGGACGATGCGAGCAGCGGGCTACTGGAGGAGGATGAAAGTGCGTATATGTGTGTTTGTCCTAATAGATAATTCAGCTGATGCTTCACATGCACTGATGTTAGGTCACGAGAGTTTCAATGGTAACAGAGCAGGATTGAGATCTGAGGAGCTGTCCAGTCAAAGAATCAGACCTTTTTTTTTTTTTTTTTTTTTTAGACCTTTGGTTTACCAGAGCTGCTTTTTAACCATTCGGCACTTGCCTAGAGCTCTGTCACAGGATGTTTGTGTGTGCAGGCAGTGGCACCAGCTCTGGCTTTTGTCTCCTGGGTCTGACCTGTCAGTTACTGTAGGCCAGGGCATCAGAACCCATGTAGTTAGTTTCGTGCTAACAAAGTGTGTTACTCTTACAGGGATGTTGATCACTAGATTTTCTGAGATACAACAGATTCTGGTGTACATTAAACTGGATATTTAACACACATTCTCTCTGAATAAGATCATTTCCTTCGTTCAAGGACCTTCATCATGTCAATAGGTAGGGGAAAAAAAGCAATTTAAATTATTTAGAGTTCCAAACACTGACTCTAGAGGGCGCTGCAGTGTAGTAAGTATTTAGTCATGGTTGGCTCTAAAATGCTCATTTTTTCTGCACAAGTGTAGTGTCATTTATGGAGGAGACATGTTCTGACCAATTTATAAGAGCGTGTCTTATGTTTAAAATGTAATAAGCGTACGCCAGGTTTGTATCTCTCAGCTCTATTTCTTTGTCGTTAATTCTCAGTCCAAATGCAAACAAATTCACCCATGCTCCTTATTTATATCCTGTACAATTCAGCTTGGTTGTGTGTTAAGATCCAAGAATTTTGGTTGAGGGTTCAGAGAGTTTTATGTGACATATTTTGTCATGTTTTGTGTGTGTATACTCATTTGTGATCACAGGAATGTTTTTTTGAGGGTCGGGGTCGGGGTAGGGATTGGGAGGGGGTAGGGAGTGGAGTTTAAATGTTGATTCTATGTATATGTTTTGCTTTTATTTACTGTATGACTCAAGGAATGTCAATCACAAAAGACTAGACAAACCGGCTATTATACCATATTACCAAGCTCAGTCGTCAGCATTTGTGACATAATGTTGATAACCACAAAAAATATTTTGTCTCGTCCATCCTTTTATTAAAAAAAGAGCGCAAAAATCATGGTTACAGTGAGGCACTCACTATGGAAGTGAAAGGAGCCAATGTTTTGAGGGTTTAAAAGGCAGAAATGTTTATTATTATTATATATAATTATATATAGTTATTTATATAAAAGCACTTTGAATTGTTATGTTAAAACTCTAATATTGTACCTGTGTTGTTGTTTAAATCGTAATTTATACAGTCATTTTCCGGTTTTAGGGTTTGTTGACATAACAATAGACCGACATATTGGCTTTATGATTAATCAGTGACGATAATTGCTTTTAAGAACTATCGGTTACCAGCAAACATCTATGCCGATATTTGCCGGTATTTTTTTGTTCCACCATGTTCCTCTGGTAATAATGTTTTTAAAATTGAAACGAGGGCATGCAAAGAAAAATGCGACTATATGGAAACGTCCCTCGTCAGCATACTACGTTTTTTTTTTTTTTTTTTTTTACATACATACGTATACTTCATATATTGCGAGTAATAATAATAATAATATATAGGCTATAAAAAGCTTCATTTGGTAAATATGAAATATAGAGCACTGTAACTGAGCCGAGTGTCCGTTATTTCAAAATAAGAGTCCTCGGTGCCTTTCAGGCTTATTTAGTGTTAAAAGTCCCACGTTATGCAACCATACTATGAAAATGTAGTAACGTTCTATGAATCAATTTTAATCAATCAGAATTAATTGGCTATCAGCCTTGTCCACCACCTTTTACTTATCAGTATCAGCAAAATACACTATCGGTCGACCTCTAGTTGACATTATGTCGCCATGGCACAACGTTTTAAAATTGGCTGTAACTTTACACAGAAAGGTTAGTAAGCAATTTTAGCACACAAAAATAATGTTAACTTGCATATTGTTTATGTCCTGTGGCTATACTTTTGTAAATAGTGAGTATTTTAATGTTTATGAATTGGCCCCCATTCACTTCCATTGTAAGTGCCTCACTGATTTTAAAGAAAACGAGGGACAGGTCGAAGTTAATTTTTGTGGTAATCAACATTATAAATGCTGTAGATTGAGCTTACATATTTAACCTGGAATTTTCCTTTAATAAATAATAAATATTAATAAATGTTCTGCATTGTAAAAAAAAATCCTGTAAAACAGAACACCCCAATGTTCATAACTGATATAAAAAAATACTAAGAAACATAACTATTCCCTTAATGAACTTAAAATCATGTGGGCTTATGTAAGTCTGAGGAAAGAAATGATTCACCACTGAATACAGATCTGATTGTTTGTTATTGTTTAAATTGCATTTTGGCTTGTATCTTCTCTTCATGATGCAAATCTTAAAGTGCTGTATTCATAACTGTAGATAAGAGTCATTAATAGATAAAATGAGAGACTTTGAAATTGATGAAGTGGTAGTTAGTTAGTAATCACTGGGGAGATTCTGCTTCCTAGCGCTGATGCATGGTATTGCACGTTGGTAAAAGCAATCAACAGTGATAAAAGATGCCTCCTCATTTTCTGATTTGATCTCGTTGTCGCTGCAACAGAAAAATTCAAGACACCAGAAACATTTTATATTACAATATTATGCCTTTTCAATAGCACAATTCACTCAAGAGTCAAGCTACTGTGATATCCTTTGTTGTACTGTCACTTTAAGAGTGACGTATCCCCGACCCCAATGGTCATCTGTTTGCGTGTCCACCACAGCAGCATACCGGCCTTTGTACCACACACACACAAGAGGCAGAGAAGTTAAAATGCTGTGTCAGCCTTATGGCATATACCACACTGTTTGTTGCCCCCTCATCACTCCCACCCTGCACATTCACTCACGATGACCTTGTGTCAAAGCTGTTTGGTAGTGATGAGCATTTGGTCTAAAGCTTTTGAACATACGTTTTGTTTTTAATATTTTGGACGTTCCATTAGTTAGCTAAGAACATTCTTCGAAAAAAAGAAAAAAAAAATCAAGGGAGATTTTCTCCATTCTTTTTGGTTCCAGGACAGGGAAGGGTTCTGTCTCTTATTTTTGGAAGAAGAAAAAGCTGAACTGAACATGTGAAGCCTTCACTTCCTTATGGTGCATCAAACTGCTGCGTCAAAATGTTTTTTGTTGTCATAGTAAAGATTGTGAGTATTGTTTTGACATTTTTATTTCTGTGTTTTTTTTTAAAAAAAGCGTCAGGTCAGGTCACATCTCTGATCACAACTTTTTTGTGTGTGTGTGTGTGTGTGAGTGTGTGTGTGTGTGTGTGTGTGAAGGAAGGCTGGATCTCACTGTGTTACATGGAACTGGACCTGAATAGAAACACGCTGTCAATACTGTCTGTCTCTCTTTCTTTCACTCTCTCCCTCCCAGGCACTTATTGATATTGCAGAGTGGACCAATTCTGTTATTGTCATGTGCATACTAAGTGAGAGCTGTTTACAGACAGCTGTGAGTATCGGGACTGATCAGCTATAAAATAGTAACTCACAATTAGCTTTTTCGGCCAAACTGCCAACACTATGCTGTTTGTGATTTAATTGGTGCAATATTAAATAGCATTTTGCTCTGGCCTGACAATACTTTGAAAGGCTATCAGTAAATATTTATTGCCTACAGAGAAGTGATAGTGAGTTTAGCTCAAAAAAAACGAATTGAAACTTTTTACTTCCCTCAGTGAATGAATCATGTATGAAGCTCTCAGAGTAGTGGATTTATTCAGAAGTGTCCTGCCCCACACAGCACAGCTACATTTTTGGGCATGGGCAAAGAAATGCACTAAACTTCACTAAAATGGCCTAAATGGCCTAAATGCCAGAGAGAACATGGCACAGGAAAAAGAAAGTGACACGGAAGAGGACTAAAACAGAAATGGAGATGTCTGGAAAAGGGACTAGTGTCAGGGGAAGCTGTTTGGAGGATCTACAGGACATTATCGCTGTGTTTGGGACTGATGCTTAAGAAAATCCACTGCAAATTTGATTCTTGTGCTGGATTACACTGTGAACCATCAGTGCCGTCTCCTGCCAAAAGTCCAGGGTGGAAGGCAGATATAGATGCCTAAAATATATATTTTCACTGACTTCCTCAAATCCTTTTGGAGTAGTGAGCTGTTTGTGATTTGACTGTAACATTTCTGGAATGCTGATCTCATTGTTTTGGGAACCAATGTAAATTTAGTTTTGGTCTTAATCTTTTGTATGAAGTGCATTTTAGTTTTCAGTAGTTTTATTTTTTATTTTTAGTAATATTTTAATCTTTGAATCAATACTTAAATCTTTCAGTCTTGTTTCAGTCAATGAAAGCTGCCCTAATCTAATTTGTCACATTGATCTGTCAAGTTTTGGCTAATGCACTGCACTGTTGCTCAACTGTATCTTTTGGTTTTTGCTATCAAAAGAGGAATTTAGTTTAATTCTATTTTATGTAATGTTTTGTCATTGTTGTCGACAAAATTCTCACTCGTGAAAACGAGGAGAGGGATGTGGAATTTTAATGGAGCATTTGGTCAGTTGTGATTTAGGTTTTTTGAAAACATTGTCTTCATTAGAGTGATTGTAAGCATCACCACAGGATTCTCTTCTGCTTTCGGACCTTTGACTGCAGAAACTGCGGCTTGCACAATGAAACTGGCCTGGTGCAAGAGCATTGTTGATAATTTACCCTTGCAATGCTGACAACTGCTTGACCAGTGACATGCTCTCTGTCTGACTACTGGGGCCCGGGGCAAACACAGTGGCTGCCATGGAAACCAGAAGTAAATACAACAACCTGACAGGGCTGACACATGATTGGCCTGTCCAAACGTCCTCATTCTGCCAGCAATTTGAGTCTGTTGGTATGTGTGTGTCTGTGTGTGAGAGAGAGAGAGAGAGAGAATTCTAACTGAAGAAGCCAACTTGTAAGCTTCTTCATTGCTCAGTTAATAAAACATGCTTGGCAACTGAGTGAAAACCTAACTTGCACATATCACAAAGGCTAACCGCAGTAACTACAGATGTACTAAAACTGAGATAAAAAAAGGATTGTGTATTTTGTACAACAATTTTCACACTGGCTGTGTCTGAATTTGTGTTCTGTCAGAGTATGTATTGCATTTGAGAAGAACGTACTTCTTAAAAAGATGTTTAGGTATGCAGAACTTCATCCAGGAATGTGGGCACTGTCCCGTGGCCTGAACATATAACGCTGTAACAACAACAACCATGGAAATAATTACTCTGTTTTTGTTAAACAAGTACAATTTAAAGGAATAGTCCAGGCTCATTGCAAGTTAAGAGCATTCAACTGCATTTGTTGTACAATATTGATTACCTAAAAAAATAATTTTTACTTATGCCTCCTTTTCTTTAAAAAAGCAAAAATCTGGCTTACAATGAGGCACTGACAATGGACGTGAATGGGGCCAATCTGTAAATGTTAACTTTTATAAAAGTATAGCTCAAGACATAAACAATTACGTGTTAACGTGGTTTTAATGCGATAAAATATATAGCCAAATTTACAACTTTGTTGCCATGATGATATAATATCAACAAACCCTAAAACGACAGTAAAAATGCAGATTTAAACAACTTTACAGAAACAAAACAACATTTTGTGCTTTTGTTTTTTAAAGAAAAGAAGGGATGAGTCAAA
The DNA here is from genome assembly GCF_025860055.1 of Xyrauchen texanus. NCBI lineage: Eukaryota > Metazoa > Chordata > Actinopteri > Cypriniformes > Catostomidae > Xyrauchen > Xyrauchen texanus. The sequence continues at coordinate 45,206,403 of NC_068278.1, read as the reverse complement.
ATAGTTTTTTGTGGTTATCAACATTATGCCACAAATGCTGTTGATTGAGCTTATCTTGTGTTGAACCCAGAATAGTCCTTTAACTATAAGGAACAACTTTTTTGGTATATAGCATTTACAGTTTAAAAGAGCTGGCCGACTTGTAGTTTTCTGCTGGGGTTTTTTTTTTTTTTAAGTCAGCATTGTGAATGTGATGTCTCCACAGTTCCAGTGGCATTATGGGATAGTAAAGTGTCCAGTGAATGCGCACTTTAGAATCTCCGTGGATGTAGAAGGTCATCCTATTATCTCTTATCTACTATTTTATGAATACTGAAGATTCGGACATCCTTCTCCATTGACACTGCTTTTTGCATACTATATACTAGGGGAGTATGCATATTCGGATGCAGCCACTGTTTTCTCTTAATATGTGCATAGTTGAGCTAAACCAGTCTTTCACAACTCAATTTTGACCGAATGTGTATTTACTGCCTTTTACCTTTGCTAAATTATATTTTCAATAAACTAGCTAGTGTACAAAAACTCTTGGAAACAAATAGATTTTTGTTGCACATGGAAATCATTTAATTGGTCTTTTTCTTCTTCACACAGATGGGGTAGGAAACTATGATATTGTAAATAATGTCGTCATTCCAACCCCAGGAGCAGCAGATACCAGAGGCCAGAATTCTCTACGGCAGAGCTGGGAAATGAACTACCAAGAAGCAGCAATATACCTGCAGGTCATCAATTACACCTACACGCACACAGTTGGCTCACTGTAAATAGATGCAGATGATCATAAGCAACCACTCAAGGCTAAAAATTCTCCTCTGCCTATTTGTCTCCGTGTTTGTCCTCAGGAGGGAGAGAATAATGACAAGTTTTTCACTCACCCGCGGAATGCCCAAGTGCTTCGCGCGTACCTGTTTGCTCATAATCATCTCTTCTATGTGATGGAGCTGCTGACTGCAGTGTTACTCATGCTGCTATCCCTCTCTGAAGCTCCTGCTGTCCCGTTCCTTCGCCTGGATGTCTATGTATGTGCCTTTTACATTCATGCCAACCGTTTGGAATAATGTACAGATTTTGCTCTTATGGAAAGAAATTTGGTACTTTTATTCACCAAAGTGGTATTCAACTGATCACAATTTATAGTCAGGATGTTAATAACATGAAAAGTTACTATTACAATTTAAGATTATATTACAGAATTTCTTAAATTACTTCAAAGAAAAAAAATGTTCCATGTACAGTGACAGCTTTGCAGATCCTTGGCATTCTAGCTGTCAGTTTGTCTCAGGTGACATTTCACCCCACGCTTGCTGTAGCACTTGCCATTGATGTGGCTGTCTTGTCGGGCGCTTCTCACGCATCTTACAGTCTAGCTGATCCCACACAAGCTCAATGGGGTTAAGATCCATAACACTCTTTTCCAATTATCTGTTGTCCAGTGTCTGTGTTTCTTTGCCCACTCTAAACTTTTCTTTTTGTTTTTCTGTTTCAAAAGTGGCTTTTACTTTGCAATTCATCCCAGAAGGCCTGCAGCCCTGAGTCTTCTCTTTACTGTTGTACATGAAACTGGTGTTGAGCAGGTAGAATTCAATGAAGCTGTCAGCTGAGGACATGTGAGGTGTCTATTTGTCAAACTAGAGACTCTGATGTACTTATCCTTTTGTTTAGTTGTTCATCTTGCCTACCACATCTCTTTCTGTACTTGTTAGAGCCAGTTGTCTTTTGTCTTTGAAGACTGTTGTGTACACCTTTGTATGTATTGTCAATTTGTTTTATTTCAAGCATTTCAAGAGAAATCTGTTTCACTTTGCCATTTTTTACCTAATATTTTAATATTGACCTTAAGACATGCCAGTCTATTGTATACTGTGGCAACTCAAAAACAAAGACAATGCTAGGCTTTATTTAATGAACCAAATAGCTTTCAGCAGTGCTTGATATAACGGCAAGTGATTTTCTAGTACCAAATTAGCAATTTATCATGATTACTCAAGGAAAAGGTGTTGGAGTGATGGCTGCTAGAAATGGGGCCTGTCTATATTTGAGCAATATGACTTATTTCAAATAGCGATGGTGCTGTTTTTTACATCATTAATGTCCTGACTATACTTTGTGATCAGTCGAATGCCACTTTGGTGAATTAAAATACCAATTTCCTTCCAAAACAGCAAAATCTGTACATTATTACAAACTTTTGACTGCCAGTGTATGTATTTGTAAATGTGAGTATGCTTGTGTGTACACATGTTTTTACATTTTGTTTGTATGCTTGTGCATGCATGCCTTACAAAAAATGTGTGTGTAATTCTGTTCCTGTCAGGTCCATGCTACACTGGAGTTGTTGGCATTGGTATTGGTGGCCTTTGAGTTGTGTATGAAGCTCCGATGGCTTGGGTTTCACACCTTCATACGACATAAAAGGACCATGGTGAAGGTGTGTTTTCTACTAATTGTTTTGTTTGATTTAGCACTACAAAGAGTAAAATGTCCCCTGATATCCTCTGATTTTGTGTTCGTTTCAGACATGTGTCCTGTTTATTCAGTTCATCGAGGCGATTGTGGTCTTAGTTCGACAGACTTCCCACCTGCGTGTAACGAGAGCCCTGCGGCCGATTTTTTTGGTGGACTGTCGTTATTGTGGAGCAGTGCGAAGGCATGCAGCTATTTGTTCTATTTAATTCTGTTTAAACAGAGCTCAAAGCAGCTTTGCGAAGTGTCAGCCCTTAATAGACCAAAGACCATTTTTTCTGTTTGAATTATAAAAACAATTTTTTTGAGTATTATTACATACATAAACTTCATTGTTAATAAATCTATTAAAACTAGGTAGAGCACACAGTCAGTTTTTGATTCTAAAATGATAATGTGGTAATGTGTTCAGCTTGTTGGCATTGGTGGAAGAATTATATTTTGATACTTGCAGAATATTGTGATTATTATTATTATTATTATTGATAAAGGTAATCATTTATTTATGTTTATAAAATGAATGATTCATTATTGCTGTTGCTGTGATTTTATATAAGCAATTAGAGGCTGTGCGTTTTAGTGCCTAAAAATAACTTTCTTAATCATGGTAAAATCAATGTAAAAATCACTGACTTGAATTGCTCATTGTTTTTAAAAAATTGGAGCAAAAGCAATATGATAAGATACACCAATTCTATTTTTAAGAAACATTTACAATTATTCATCATCATAATCACAATAAACAATTCTTCCTGCTAGAAATATAGTTTGCCATCATAAGGCTTCAAGTGAAATTCATTTGATGTGCAGTCACAGGCATGCATATGGCTGCTTTGAAGGTGGCTCATCCAATCAGATATTAGAGCCAGAAATATCCATTTATAATATATGATGTTCTTTCTGACACTCTTTCTGTTTCTGTCTTCCTTCAGAAACTTAAGGCAGATTTTTCAGTCCCTTCCTCCCTTCATTGATATTCTCCTGCTCCTGCTTTTCTTCATGGTTATCTTTGCCATTCTAGGATTCTGTCTATTCTCTGCCAACACAGCCGACAATGTAAGTACATTACTCTCGCACTTTTGTGTTCCACATTTTCCTCTCACACAAACACACACAATCTCATAGATGCTTCTCTTTCTTTCTAGTATTTTAGAACACTGGAGGACAGCATTGTGAGTCTATTCGTCCTTCTGACCACCGCAAAGTGAGCTTGCATTCTGGTGCATACATTCTGTGTAAAAAAACGTCACTTTCAGTCTCAATGGGGATGTTTCATGTCCTTCTTTAATTTTCATGTGTTTCTTCTCCTTTTTTCTTTTCAATAGTTTTCCAGACGTGATGATGCCAGCATATTCAAAGAGTCGTTGGTCATGCATTTTCTTCATTGTGTATCTTTCCATTGAGCTCTACTTCGTCATGAACCTGGTCTGTAATCAACATCAGAGCTACTTTGTTTTGCAAGATATCAGATGAGCTGTAATATTGAAAATGTTATAATTGGAGGTTCGACAAACACCCTCAAAGATATTCCCTTAGACTAGACCCTAACCAAACATGGCGCGTATGTGATATGTGATGAAAGTATCTCTTCCATATTAATCAGAATTCATCATGACATTCTGACGATCTCTTGATTTCTATTTTTGCATACTCGCGCTGGTCTAAAATCCTGCTTCTAAATGCTGTACAGTACAACATCAAATATGTTCTGATTGGCTCTGATTGCTAATTATGTTCAATTTAGGTGTAGACAGACAAATTGCTTGTCATTGGAATCCTATCGCATCACGTCTGGTTTGGACTCATAGGCTTAACAGTGCTAACTCAGCTTAACTCAGCTGCTACAGCTTGTCCCTTTGAAGCAAGTCTTTGTTTACTTTGTTGTTCGTTCCTGTAGATTTATAAATATTTTCACCTCACAGCTCCTGGCAGTTGTTTTTGACACTTTTAATGGAGTTGAGAAGATGAAGTTCAAATCTCTGCTTCTACACAAGCGATCTGCCATTGAGCATGCTTTCCAGCTGCTGGTTAGTCGACAGGTGAGCTTTGGGAGATTTACACAGCTCACACACATTCCCACTCAGAAATACTGTATTTTGGTTGTGTATGTGGATGAAAACGATTATATGTGTGTGCTTCTGTTTGTATGTGTGTGTTTTTGGTTTTTAGAGACCAGATGGAGTGTCCTTGAAACAGTTTGATGGACTCATGCGATTCTATCATCCACGAATGACAGCACGAGATCGTTTCCTGACCTTCAAAGCCCTCAACCAATCAGGAGCAACCACGCTGAGGTGCATACACACACACTCGCATGTGTGCACACACTTTGTTATTTTAATTGATGATATGTTCTCAAAATAAAATAAAAAAATAAAGTTTTATATTTTTTGCTTGTGTTTTAGCCTTCAGGACTTTTATAAGTTTTATGAAGTCATCGGGCTCAAATGGAAGGTTCGATTTCAGAAACTGTAATATGTTTTTAATCCTGGGTGTGTATTAAACCCTTCAGAGCATGAACATCTGGTCTATATGTGTGTCACAGGCTAAACGGAGTGGAGAGCACTGGTTTGATGATTTTCCTCGTACTGCATTCCTCATTTTCAAAGGTCCTTGTCATGTTAATTCAATATTCATTTGTAGCAGTATCAAATATTCTACTGTTCTTTATATTTAATTGCTCAAAATTACCAGATACTTTCATGACTAGTTTGGGCCAACATATCAATTTCATCTGGCATTAATTGTTTTCTGTCATAATGTATCCTTTTTATGATCATTTATTCTTGCTGCTTCTTTTTTTTGAAACAGGAATCAATTTACTCGTGAAATCTAAAGCTTTCCAATATGCAATGTGTAAGTTAGAATCTTAACTACCTTGTGGTATTAATTCTTTAGATATCAACCCTTTAAATGCAATACCTAATCAATAAAATATCACCCTTGAAATTCATGCATTAGCATTTTTACATTTACACTAGATGCATTGCAATATTTTTTTACTAACTTAATTTTTCATGATTATTCTGCTACAGATCTGGTAGTAGCAATTAATGGCATCTGGATCCTAGTGGAGACAAATACATTTCACGGTATGATCTGCTTGAGTGTTGGTGTGTTGGCAAGTAGTGCAGTTGTGGTGCACTTCCATAAATGCACAATTCAGAAAAGCTTTTAACCACTGGGAAATGTGAAATAACTATTTTGTGTATGTAAGTCCTGTTGAATTTGGCCCTCATGTTGTTCTCTCTTCACAGATGGGGTCTCTTGGAATCGGGATGTTCCTTTTAGTTACATTATTTTCCTCACAAGTAGGTGTAAAATGTAAAAAATAAAAAAAATCTAGTAGTAAATGTAAATGTCTAAATACAAATATTAATGAATTGTTCAAAATATTGAAAACCTGCTGATGTTTCTCTGGGGTCTAGTTTATGGAATAGAGGTCTTATTGAAGATTGCAGGCCTTGGTCTTATGACATATTTCAGCTCAGGATGGAACCTGTAGGTACACACACACACACACATTTATAGTAATAAGGACAAACACACACACACACACTTCTGGTTGTGTTTCTGTTTCCAGCTTTGATTTCTCAGTAACGGTTTTTGCCTTTCTGGGATTGATTGCTCTGGCCTTTGACATGGAGCCATTCTATTTCATCGTGGTGTTGAGACCTTTTCAGCTTCTCCGGTGAGTGCGCATGGGTGCTGTTTGGTTTGAAAATAGTTATAGTTGTTCATTTTAAACATGTCTTGTTATTCATAAATTCTGTGTTTCTTCAACTTGTGGCAATTTCATGTCCCATTTTTTTTATTAAAACTGACATATTACAGCTTATATATATACACTCACCTAAAGGATTATTAGGAACACCATACTAATACTGTGTTTGACCCCCTTTCGCCTTCAGAACTGCCTTAATTCTACGTGGCATTGATTCAACAAGGTGCTGAAAGCATTCTTTAGAAATGTTGGCCCATATTGATAGGATAGCATCTTGCAGTTGATGGAGATTTGTGGGATGCACATCCAGGGCACGCAGCTCCGTTCCACCACATCCCAAAGATGCTCTATTGGGTTGAGATCTGGTGACTGTGGGGGCCATTTTAGTACAGTGAACTAACTCATTGTCATGTTCAAGAAACCAATTTGAAATGATTCGAGCTTTGTGACATGGTGCATTATCCTGCTGGAAGTAGCCATCAGAGGATGGGTACATGGTGGCCATAAAGGGATGGACATGGTCAGAAACAATGCTCAGGTAGGCCGTGGCATTTAAACGATGCCCAATTGGCACTAAGGGGCCTAAAGTGTGCCAAGAAAACATCCCCCACACCATTACACCACCACCACCAGCCTGCACAGTGGTAACAAGGCATGATGGATCCATGTTCTCATTCTGTTTACACCAAATTCTGACTCTACCATCTGAATGTCTCAACAGAAATCGAGACTCATCAGACCAGGCAACATTTTTCCAGTCTTCAACTGTCCAATTTTGGTGAGCTCTTGCAAATTGTAGCCTCTTTTTCCTATTTGTAGTGGAGATGAGTGGTACCCGGTGGGGTCATCTGCTGTTGTAGCCCATCCGCCTCAAGGTTGTGCGTGTTGTGGCTTCACAAATGCTTTGCTGCATACCTCGGTTGTAACGAGTGGTTATTTCAGGCAAAGTTGCTCTTCTATCAGCTTGAATCAGTCGGCCCATTCTCCTCTGACCTCTAGCATCAACAAGGCATTTTCAGCCCACAGGACTGCCGCATACTGGATGTTTTTCCCTTTTCACACCATTCTTTGTAAACCCTAGAAATGGTTGTGCGTGAAAATCCCAGTAACTGAGCAGATTGTGAAATACTCAGACCGGCCCGTCTGGCACCAACAACCATGCCACGCTCAAAATTGCTTAAATCACCTTTCTTTCCCATTCTGACATTCAGTTTGGAGTTCAGGAGATTGCCTTGATCAGGACCACACCCCTAAATGCATTGAAGCAACTGCCATGTGATTGGTTGATTAGATAATTGCATTAATGAGAAATTGAACAGGTGTTCCTAATAATCCTTTAGGTGAGTGTATATAGGTACTTTTCTAATGCTTGTGTAGATTTTTCTGTTTTAGCCTTGTCCCTTTCAATATTAAACTATGAAAATGTGTATACTAAGAACTATGATTATCTAAACAAAGAGTGAAATGAACATAAACCACTTCAATATGTATTCTTTGAAAATGATTTCTATCAGTTTTAAAAAAATAACAACTGTCCCACAGTTATAGCATAATTTCCAGCACATCAGACAATTCTGCTCTTAATAAAATTTTTTAAAAGTTAGTGTACTTGTTTACCAAGTCAACAAAAGTGTCAATAAAGAGCTTGCTTGAGAAGAAATATGAGTCAAGTGATGTTTGAAGAAAACCAAGAAAATTCAAGGCAAATATAACTTGTAAGCCGAATATTTTTAATGGGCGTCTTTTTAAGTAAAGCTATAATTTTGCCAAATTATTTTAAAAAGTGTGAAAATATTATTTAGGATACTTAAATGTTAGCTATGAAATTAGCCTTAGTAAGGCATAAAAAGTTAAGGATGTAATTTCTATCACAGAATTCTATAAAACCAGGGCCATTTCTGAGCATATGGGGCCCTAAATGAAATCCTACATGGAGGCCCCACCCATGAATGACACCATAGACAGAATTTTTAAATACGTATTTAAAATGTATTTATTTTTAAATAAACAAAAAGATGACCTTGCTTTGTGGGGCCCTCTGGTGGTTTGGGGACCTTAAGCAGCTGCTCATACCACTTATAGCTAGAAACAGCCCTGTATAAAACGCAATCCAGAATTTGAGATGTGGTGGAAATGTCACTGTGGTGGGAATTTTTATGACTTTCAGAGAAAATGACAAAAAGGACATAAATCTCCTGTGATCCATGTTCATTCACTCTTGGACATTGTTTGTAGACACATTAAATAAACTAGTGAGAGTGTGAAAAAGGGTTTAACAAGCCGGTGTGTTCTATAAGTGGCGTTAAAAGTGCCCAAAGTTGAAGAAACAGATGTATGTCTTTTGATGTTAACATTGACCCAGTCACTTTGTTTGAAGTATTAAAGTAATTTATAATTTTAAGATTTTTTCCTTTTTAACAGATTTACCTAATTGTTTTTCCTACCTCTTGTGAAGGTTGTTTAAAATTAAGCAGCGTTATCGTAATGTTCTGGACACAATGTTTGAACTCTTTCCGCGAATGGCCAGGTACAGAAATAAGAATCCATATCAGCTCATTACTCACATACTCTCAGACTTTCTCTTACTCCACCACTCTCATTCTCTCTCTCTGTAGTCTAGGTCTGACGCTCATTATATTCTATTATTCCTTTGCTATTGTTGGAATGGAGTTTTTCGCTGGTGTTGTTTATCCAAACTGCTGCAAGTAAGTTTCTTTGATCAACATATAAATGTATTTGCTATTTTACATAAAATGTGGTTTGTGGTCCTGCTTGCATTAGATTATAAATTAGAAAACCTAAACAGATTGAACACAATCAGTATTCTTCACTGTAATCTACATTACATGAATTCAAAGCATTAGAAATTATAATAAAATTGTCTATACTGCTGTTTTCCTCATATATATTAATATCTATTTTGCTTTTATTCAGTTGTGCTGGACCCATTTCTATAAATGTGTCCTCGTGTGTGTTTGATACAATATTCTGTTGTAATAAACTGGATAAGCCTTGCTTTAATTGTGTGATGTATGTGTGTAATGGGACGTTCTCTGTCTTTCAAAGCAACAGCACTGTTGCCGACTCGTATCGTCAGATTAATGTAACCGTTGGCAACCAGACAAAGCTGGAGGAGGGATATTACTATCTCAATAACTTCAATAATATCTTGAGCAGCTTTGGTATGTGGATGCACACACAGAACCACTCTTATATACTGTAGATACACACTCTTCTTTCTCTCAGGAGAAATCTTATGTACCGGTATATAACTTTGTGTTGTTTGTAACTTTTTTTTTTTTTATCCCTGCCATTTCAGTCACACTGTTTGAGCTAACAGTGGTAAACAACTGGTACATCACTATGGTAAGTCTTAACATGCAAATGTTTTTATTTCGGTTTTTAGTTTGGTTTAGGTTTATCTATACTTAGTCTTGAGTATTTTAAATCAAATTCATATAAATAAAAAAAAAGACTAAATTTATGCCATAATTTTTTTTTTCCGGCTAGTAAACGTGTTTGTGAGTCATGTGACCCTGCTGTTTGGGTCATTATCAAAACACGGTGACTAACAGGTCCCTTGACTTTTCAGTCATTAAACATGTTTCAAATTTCAAAAAGAAACCCCATTTAAAATGCATCTTTCTATAACCTAACCTTTTACTGAATAATATGAAATGGTTTGACCATACAGTATATATTGTTTTACAAATTTTTTAGAAAGTATTTTTTGCTATATTTTTGTCAATTGCCTAAAAAAACCCTTGCCCCTTCATCTGGTACACCTCTTCTATGACATTTACAGGTATTTATGAGCATATTTTTTAATCATTTTGTTTTCTCTGGTCAAGCATTACTGCAAGTGTGCAAAAAAAGCAAAGTAAAATAAATAATTGATATAAATAATAATTTAAATAATAAAAAAAAACGTTTGTCCCTTGATTTCATATCAGTGGTGTTACTAATGTTAAAAGAACGTTCAAGGTCAAAGTTAATTTTTTTCCACGTGGTTCATTTAAATGTCATTGGTTGTACATTGTTTAATGTTCATGTGAACGATTTTTATTGAAGAAAATGTATTTAATGGTATGATTTGTCGATTTTAATCTGATCAGTTTATGTTTTATAATGTTATTGACACCATCTTAGAAAATTCCTCTTTTAAGATGTATTATCACTGGTGTTGCAAACCTTGCTTAATTCGTTAAACAAAATATAATAATAAAATAAGACCAACCGGCAATATTTCCTTTATGAATAAAAATAATGTCAAGATGTTACATTTATTTACCCTGAGCTTTTATTTGTGAAAACGGAACTGAACTGGGTTAAAAAAAAAAAGTTAAAAAAATATTTTATATGTCGGAGATGTTTTTTTTTTTTGTAGAATTACCCGTGTACTGGATTTAAATGTTGGTGACAGTGACTGTATCTATGTTCATAATAGCATATGAACATACTACTTTTTTCGGTTTCTGCCATATCTATGGCCTTAATGTGGCTGCATCTCTGTCAGCAGACTGAAGTTTGTATGTAATTGTATATACTGTAATGTATATAATATGTTTAAGTGATGCAGTGCAGTGACTTTAACCCTAAAGTCTCTAAATGCTTGTGTATTGTATGTTTGTAGCAGAAATACTATGTATCTCTACATGTATCTCTACTATGTATCTGAGTTATTGATGGATTTTATCCTTGTTTTCACAGGAGGGTGTGACATCACAAACTACCCACTGGAGTCGTCTGTATTTCATGACCTTTTACATCGTCACCATGGTGAGGGTTTGTGTTTACATATATGGGCTGTTGATAAATAATGTGGATATTATTTTTTATAAGGTAAGTGGATTTTTAAGGTGATGTAACTGGTTGCCATTTCACCATGGTCAAGAACTTTACCATTTTAATTACTTTTTAGCTGTGTTCATCTCTTGAATGAATGCGAGATTTAAAAGGCACATCATGACGTTAATCAAAAATATTTTGATTAAAGCATAGCCTACTGTTGACAAAAATATGATATTAAAAGTGCAAGATATAAACAGAAGGAGAAACATTTAGAGATACATCTGTGTATAGAAAATGTTTTGACAGTTTATTAAAAAACGTTTACTAAAATGAATGAATTTGTCAAATATTTTAAAGGACATTTTCATCAAAAGACAAACTGTGACTAAAGAAAAAACTGTGTACAAATGAACTGCTTTTTAGCTTTCAAAAATATATTTTTTGTTTGTGTTATGAATCTGAGTGAAGTTGTTTTACTTTTTAGAGCCCTGTTTTGTTTTGGGGTGTTTTAAATATCTCTGTGATGCATTTCATACAGGTTGTCATGACGATCATTGTGGCCTTCATACTGGATGCGTTTGTCTTCAGGATGAACTACAGTCGAAAGAACAGAGAGCCTCTGGGCGACCCAGAAGGTTCTGAATATTTAGAGTCATGAAATGTTATGCTTAATAAAATGATGCTTATTTTTGGTGCAGAGAGGAGTATGAGATTGGAGCTAATTTCTTTGTTGGTGTGTATTTTAGATGAAAAGGGGATTGTATTTGAGACAGGGGTCTCTCAGACCGAAGCTCTACACACTCTGGACTTGTATAAACACACATTTGGTGTCACCAATCTGAGCTCACTGCAGGACATGTGTGTTGCACTGGAGCGGAGTGGGGTAAGCACACACACATGTATACAAAGTCCATATGATTGTTTTTTTTTTGCTGAATTAATGGATTTGAGACAGATACATTTTGTATTTGCCCACAGCACTCATCATTATTGTTTCTGGGTCGAAGGTCACGTACCAAGAGTGACCTCAGCATGAAGATGTATGAGGAGGAGATTCAGGTACTAGTTTCACACATGAAAAGGAACTCCACCGTAAAGATTAAGTGTGTCATTTGTTTTAGGTTAAAATACTTTCCAGCTTAATTTTCAGAGACAACTATAACATTTGTAAACACTGAGGCTCTGTGACATAATCCAAACATTGGTCTGTTTGTTTAAACAGTGACGCGAGTTTGGTATTTGACTATGTTTGGCCAGCCAATGGAAGACAGCAAGAGAATTTGAAAAACTATTTAAACAATCACTATTTTTGCAATTTCATTTGGTGACATTAGCGGTTCAGAAATTACACACTTATAGGAATATTCTTAGTTGAATACAAGTTAAGATCAATCGACAGCATTTGTGGCATAATGTTGATTACCACAAAAATGTATTAGGACTTGTCCCTCTTTTCCTTTAAAAAAAAAGCAAAAATCTGGGTTCCAGTGAAGTACTTTCAGTGGAAGTGAATAACGTAAACATTGAAATACTCACTATTTCAAAAGTATAGCCACAGGATGTAAACAATATGTGAGTTAATATGGTTTTAGTGCTATAAAATTGCTTACTAACCTTTTCTGTCCCTAAAACCCTAAAATGACTGTAAGATTGACTCTTTAAACAACTTTTCAGCTCAAATAATACATGGGTTTTAACTTAATTTTTTATGTAAGAGCTTTTATAAAATTATGAGCCTCACATTTCTGCCTTTAAACCCTCCAAAAATGGTTCCCATTCACTTCCATTGTAAGTGCCACACTGTAACTTACATTTTTGCTTTTTTTAAAGAAATGGATGAACGAGTCTAAATTATTTATTGTAGTAATCAACATTATGCCACAAATGCTGCTGATTGAGCTTAACTTGTGTTGAACCCTGGAACTTTCCTTCAAGCTTTCAAAAAATTTCACTTTTCAGTTAGAGTAAATCTTAAGTCTTTTATGTCATGTCATAATTATAACAGATTATTTTAGCTTTTGACAATTTATATATCTGCACGAATGAAATATTCAAATATTTTTAGCAAATCATTCACACTCAGTACACTGATTAGATCCAAAAATGTAATCTCATCATGGACGTTTGAAATAACCCACGGTTGTTTATACAAGGATATGCCCAAGCAGAAACTTGGAAAGTTCAGCGAAAGGAAATTAAAGCTGCCTAAAATGATTTAAATGGTATATTTGTTTTATTTTGCATAGAGAAACTTCAAAACTATCTTCACTTCCAAACGGGGAAAGGTATGTTTGTTTAAAATTTGGTATTTGTTTTTTGTCAAAAGGAATGGTATGAGGAATATTCCAGAACAAACCTTCAGACTGATGAGACATTCCATAGAGATCTGGACAGTCCTGAAGCCAGTGCAACAGACTTAACTAACTAACTTGCACATACTCTGAACACAGCAACAGCATTAACTAACACCCTCACTTGTACCTCTGGGGGACCTTGGGACCATCCTCCTCCTGTTAAATGAAAGTGCAGGTGCTCGCCATGACAACACTGGCGTTCACCATGACATCTCAGTTGACCTTCCTTCCACATGGAGACCCATAGAACTTCTTCACTTTAAGCCTTATTCCCCCAAATCCTTAAGGTTCTGTGGCCATTCAGGGAAGCTTGAAGACATGCACTACATCCAGGAACCTTTTTCTTCCCAGAAATGCACCTCATGATATTTGCCTTGTGTTGGATGACCCTGAATGATTCAGACTCTCTTATGGATTTAACAAATGGAGAGCAGTGATGGAAGGTTTCTGTGGCTGATGAATCAGAACTGAATGTGAGGATTTTAACTTAAGTGACTTGCGACTCAGATAAAGATAATAATGATAACAATAAACTAATGGTGTTTATAAACGAAAGCTGATTTTTGCTGGAACCTTTGGACCTAACGAGAGGCTTATTTCATCATAATATATAAAATAGATATACATGCAAATTAAACATACTGTCGGCACTGAAGCCACACTTAAAAATGTATGAATGTTTTTGCAGTATACAAAATATCAAACCAAGTGGCAATTATTTTTAAAGAAATATAGTACAAACAAAGAAAAACATTTCACAAAAAGAAGTTAGGTTTGTAAGGTTTCTAATGATAAAAAAAATTATATATTAAAGAAATGTTTTTTAAATTAAGAAGACAAGTATTTGACCCATTTCTTGTGGGAACATGTCCATTATTGATGTGATGTAAAACACATTAAAAAGTAAAGAAAAACTTTCCAGCATCATTTGTTTGCATATTCCACTTTGTTTGAGATTTTATATCTAATGCACTTAACGCTTTTAAGTGTGACTAAAGTGTCCAAGACGTTTTTGGGGCCATTGTATGTTATTGGTTACAGAAGACACAGTTGAGAGTCAAGTATTTAAAGTACTGTTTTGACACAAGCACTGATAGGTCAATATGGGCTGGTTTTCCGGACATACCTTAATCTTGGACGTATATGCTAGGGATGACTTGGAAACTTGTCCTGTACCTTTCAGTTTATTCAAATGTTTGTGTTATCACCCAAAGATGTTTTTTTTTAAAAGTCAGTATTGTTTTACAACTAAATTGTCATGCTTAGAGTAATTTTAGATCCTTTATTATGTAACCCTCACCCTCAAGAGGTCTTCTGTTTGTGTGGGATCCAGTTAATATAAAATCTAGTCAAAACCACAGTTGTGTTCCACTCTTACCCTACCATCCTATAAAGTCTGTGAATGAAAATCTGTTCCCAAACCTAAAGTTTCCTAAACTGTAGTGGTTCAGGATGATTATGACAAGGTTAACAAATTATTTGGTCTCTCTGATGGTTTTACAAACAGTGTTTTAAATATTGTATTTTATTTATTTACATTAAGGTAAATAATTGTTTAGCTGAATTGAATGAGTGATTTTTATGCCTTTAACAAAGGGTGAGGGAAGAAATATGAAACCTCATAAATGATTGTTTACTCTGTTGTCTAGAGAATCTGGCATATAGTGTGTTAATGAAGGTCATTGCTACACAGCTTTCTTCCTAATTGGGTGTTAAATTGCACAGAGATGTGCAGCCGATCTGCTCTTGAAGGAAACATGAAGCAAACAATTTGTGACACAAGCCACACCAGCTCCTCCCATACTGTAGGCTTTACCTGAGTCTCAGTTCTCTGTGCTTGTTTTTGTACATGTACAATAATTCCACATATTGAGAAAATAATTTGCTTAATAAAACTTCTTTGGATTTTGTTCATAAATAGGACTGTTTCTGATATACTAGTTAGGCCACAGCTCCTCTCTGAATAGGTTGCTATGCAAACCCAACTGTCATGTAATCAACAGGATTGTCTGCTCAGAGAGGGACTGGTTGTGTCTGATGCCGAAGGCAACTGTCTTGCTGCCGAGTCGATTGATGATTTCAAAGACAGTCTTTTATTTGAAGGTACCTCTTTAGGAAAGTGTTTCACAAACCTGGTCCTGGAGTATACAGAGCAAAGGAAATAAAAGTACCCAGGGGTTAAAGGCACTTTTGATTTTAATGTCTCCACAAACACTACCATAGCACTTTCCCACACACCTGTTTGTCACTTTATGCACAGAAAATGTCCTGATCCACGAGGCCATCTCATTCAATGTCTAAAGTATATACTAGTGTACGTCTACATGTTGACAAAAGTTGTTTTCAGAACATATAAGCATTTAAAATCTGCAGTCTCTCTCTTCCAGCTAAAAAGATTTGGGAACATTCATGAAGTCACACAGAGGTTGTGTGCCAATCAAATGCTTTATAGAACAAGAATGCACCCTCCCCCTACAACTGTTCATCACATCTGGCTGTGTTCTAACTGGTGCTGATTATGCCTTTACAGGGCACTTCAGAGGGTGCATTACCCATGCTGTAGGGTTAAACAGAATTTCTAATAAGAATCATTCAAAAATGTTGTTCTGACTGACAGTTATCACTTTTCAGCCATCTGAAGCACTCACAGTGGAGGGTAATTGTCTTCGAAGGGAATAGGGCATGGGGATGATCATTTATTAATGGGTCACTCCAACGTTCGGGACACAAGAAAAGTTACTGGAGTATATTTATATTTTTTGTGCAGTCTGAGGTTTCTTTGGATGCATAGATTGAGTAAGTGTTCTTTACTTTTTTATGCTTAGTGTATTGTGAGTATAAACATGGATATTTTATCTTTTACTTGTTTCCATTTCATCTGCATTGGACTTGCACAACGGCTCTAGTCCCATTGTAAGCAAAGACCACAATGTGCTGTGTGTGTGTTTGTGGGCTGGTTATAGATTAATTTGTCAGTTAGATCATCGTTTTGTTCTCAAGTCTTTGGAAAAGCTGTCTGGTATTGAGATTGCTTCTCAAGTTTTTTTTTTTTTTTTAAAGCCGTGCTCTCACTTTATGATTTTGGGTTGGATTTTGCTGTCGCAGAAAGATTTCCGAGTTCAGTGACAAAACTCCCAGATCATAGCCAAAACAGTGCTCGCTATGGTCGGCGATGCTCGTTAAGTATGAGCAGTTTAAGGATGTGATGTGAGCCAGTCTTGTGCTGTCACAGATGCTGAATTATTTCAAGCATGTTTGATATTATTGCCACATTATCTTGTAGTGTGAGCAATGCAGCGACAACGCCGAACTGCTCCAGCCAATCATATCTTACAATGCATCTTTGTACAGGAATGGAAAGGCACAAATTTGTTTTATTGTAATTAACTAACAAGAATTAATTTTTAACAAATAAATGGTATGAGAACTACTTGATATTGTGCAGTTTTATTTACCTCCAACTTTTTTCCAAAACAGACACAGACAGCTTCACAATCATCGTTTCTGGCATATTTTCTTTTGTTTTTCAAACTAAAAACTTGCACTATCTGGTAAAATTTGGTGATTAATTTCTCCGTGAAATTATGTGAGAGAACTTTTTCCACTGTTGGTCGGGGATGCCTCTTGGCCAAAGATCTTATAGTTTTTGCATTTCATCTTTGATCTGTCATGTACTGTAGAATATGCACTGCTACAACAAGATGATGACAAGTAACCTTGTTGTGTAATGTGAGCAGTACAGCGATTTGCAAAGTTTGACAGTCTTGTAGTGAGAGTGTGGCTTAAGCGGCTCTGACATAAGCAGCATTGTATAAAGGAGTATGTGTGTGTGGCTGTAAACTGAAGCCTATTGGCTATTTATTTAAATGGGACAAGTCCTCCCACTTCCTGTTTCATTAGGAAATAACGGCAAAGTCAAAACACCAAATCACCAAATCTGAACTGCACATATCAAGGCATTTCATGGGGACTTTAAAAGCCTATACACACATGCATCGGCATAATCACTTGATGTTGCTAGTCTTTATACTGTAAAGTCACAAGTGGCTGTTTCTTCTGCTGTCACTCTAACAAAACGTCTAGCCTGCACATCTGGCAATATCTCTTGAAAATCTGATCACAGATAAAGTATTTTGCCAGTAAAACTTACTTAGATATCATTCTCATTAATAAAAAGCATGACATTTGTCGCTTTGTCACTGGAAGTCGCTGCATATATGTACAGGGCATAAGTTTTGAAATATGAACAGCAGAAAATGTATATACACACACACACATATACACATAGAGAGAAAGTGAATGCCTCATTGTGAAATGCCTAAGCCTCATAATGTAGTGGCAAGCAATGATTTGTAGCTGAGTTGCATGTTTTTTCGTATAATTTAATCTACAAATCATGTGTCAACCGTGTCCTTTGAATGTTATTGCAAACACTTTATATCAGAGACATGTTTATGATTCTTTATGATTCTTCTTATGATGGTAGAGATGCAAAAGCTGCATTTCTCCCATCCGTTTTCTTGAGAACGGGTGTGTTGCTGAACAGCAGATGTCAGCACAGAGTCATATCATCACCATAGTGCATAGTGCAGTCATCCTGTCTAATTTACCAGTCTCTGTCTCTGCAAGAGGAGAGCATACTTACGTGAAGTATCTTATGTTTCATCATCCTCACAACACTAAATGTGATGATGTGAACTCTGAACCATTTAGATCCCGCTTCTCTCTTTCTCTTTCCAGAAACAGCAATGTGAGATGTGTTTTCTGGTCATAAATTCTAATAAACTGAGTCTGTGATGTCCTCAGACATTCAGTTGAGGGTATCAGATATTAGAATAAACCTCTTAGATGACAATCGCTCCAAATTATGTTCCCCAACAGAGCAATACATCAATCCAAATACTGTGTTGGCTCAAATGCATCCTTAAAGGAATTGGTTAATAGCACACATGAGTTTCTTGTTTTTATGTTGGAACAGTATGCTCTTTTCTCAAATTGACTTGTAGCCAGGGTTTTCAACTGGGGTTCCATAGACCCCTGGGGGTCCAGGAAGGTACTGCAGGGGGTCTGTGGTCTAAAACAAGACATTTTGCCCAAAATGTTTTTTCTGTGTAAGGATCTGTGGAACTGGCTTCCTACAAATATAAAGACTTAACTAAATTGTCCACCTTCAAAAAACTAACAAAGGCCTGGATCATACAGCAGCAGTAGTCTGATCATGCCATATGAAATGTATAGCTGTGTGTATGTGAGGTGTGCATCTGTGTGAGTTCGAGTGAATGTGTTTATTTACTATACTAACTTTTATTGGTGCTAACTGGTTTCTGGACATTTTATTGTATTCACTGTAAATTTGTATTCCTTTATTATTTTAACGGTTAAAAGCCTTTCTAGGGACAGGTGTTGCGAATTATCCACGGCTATAAACACTGCGATACAGGCATCGGATTGTTCTTTATGTAATAATCTTGTTTTCTTTTTGTATCTGTCCCTATTCAAATAAACAACAATAAAAAAACATTTCAATATTATACATTGTAGAACAAAATATTGTTTGTTTCTTCTATACTGTAACTATATTTAATATGTGTGGTTGAAGAAGCAAGCTTATATTCCATCCTTGGATTATTCAGTCGTTTCTATAGAGGATAAAATCACCATAAACAAATTTAAATCTCTCTCTTTCTATCTTGACCAATACAGCGGTGAGATTAATCCAAGATATGGGAAATGGTGAAAAGGTAGGCGAATCAATTGTTGTGCTAGGTAAATACTAGTATAGCATAACGTAATAAGGTTTGTTGATGTATTAATGGTAGAATAGATGTTGTATGCCATTTTATATTAGTGGGTGGCAGAGTTCACTGCAAGTCTGGGTGGAGGGTCCCTGGGTCGGTAAAGACTTATAGAGGTAAAGTCATAATAGCGGCTTTGGCTTGATAAACATATGTGACATGTTAAGCGCCTCTTTGTGTAATAAAGCAGTTATGCACAATGCCACAAAACTTTAATAAACAATTCTCACTTTTGTAGATTTAGAGCCATTCTCATTCTGAGAAGCCACCGGTTGGACCAATGAACTGTCAGATAAGTTATTTTTGAGGAAGGCTAATCAGAATGTTTTTTTCAGCTATATTTAATTTTCTCAATGTGGATTGTGTTAGATCATGTCAAATTACTTACTGTCATATTGCTGTATACACAAGTGTAGTAATGAGTGAAAATCTTTCTTACATGCAAGTTGCACCACAATAAGTAATTCCACAACAATGTTAGTGTAGTATCTGTATCATTACATTTTGATTATCAATGTTTTTTGTTTGTGTCCACAACGTAAACACAACACACATACTCTTTCACTCCTCACACAGAAAAGTCTATTATTAGTGTGTTGAGGCTGAGCCCTTGGGATGGTGGTTTGTGAATGTACATCTCATATTCTCTCTGTACATTCAGGCTTGTTCCTAATTTATCCCTTCAGACTCTCCCCCAAACCAGCATCCTGTCCCCTCTGTGACCCTTCCTCTTCCTCCCTTCTCCCTCTTCCTCTCTTTCTCTGAGATCTTCTGTCAGTCACTGGGGAGAACTGCTGATGCTCTTAGACAGGGAACAGAATGTGTTCAAGACTTTGTTCATTCTTTTTCCCCCTTTCTTACATTTTAAGGCATAGATTTTTATTTTTTTCATGTCACACACTCCGGGTTGGGAGGGTTACTTTTTAAATGTATTCCACTACAGATTACAGAATGCATGCTATAAAATGTCATTTGTAGCATATTCCGTTAGATTACTCAAGGTCAGTAATGTAGTCTAAATACTTTGGATTACTTCTTCAACACTGGTAGTTTTTTTTTATTCTTTTGACTATAAACACTGCCAATAAAGTATGACAAAATACACATGTTAAAAATACATTCTCTGAAAAACCTCAATATCTTATGTAGTGTTGTTTCTAAAACAAGATAAACATTTTTTATCTTGTTTTAATGATTTTTATCTTGTTTTAATGAATGGAAAATAATACAAAAATGATTATCAAGAATATGATTTTTGGCCTAATATCAAATGTCTTACTAGAAAAAAAGAAATTATGATCCAACATGAATTTTCTGGTTACATGTTCATGTAAAATGGCTAGAAATAGCATTTTAGCTTAGTATAAAGCTAACAATTTAATATAAACTGCTCTAAACTTCAAATTTACTTCTCTGTCTACTCGTATGAATGTAACACTTCCTAAGAAAGGGTTTCACTGCCGTTCAAATGCACTTTGGATCGCATCATTTATATTTATAAATGTTTTCCGTCTGAAAGGACTAAATATTAACTGAAACAAATGACAATAAAATGCAAAGTAATCTCTTCAGTAATAAAAATACTTTTGAATGTAACTGTATTCTAATTACCAATGATTTAAATTGTAACTGTAGTGGAATACAGTTACTTATATTTTGTATTATAAATATGTAATTCCGTTACACATACTGTCTCATTCTGCATGATTAAACAAAAAGGATGACCATATACTAGTCACGAATATCATCATAACCTTCCTGTGTTAACAGAACTTGTGTGTAAAGATAACATTAAGAATAGTTCCCATGAATATAGACATTAGATTGTCCGTCAGGGAGAAGAAATACTGTTTGGGGTTTTATGTCTCTATCTTGTATCTCTATCATGATCTAATTTTGCTTAACAAAGAATACATTTAATTATTTCTTCAGACATCATTTTAGAGTTGTAACTGCAGTCATTCAATTAAATGTAGATTGACTTTTGTTATTAGTCTTCAGTATGTTTAAGTGCAAAAATATTGAAAGGATTCACTGTATATATGATGATTTTTCATGAGCCTAATTGAGGTCATGTTAAACTTGTACAATTGTTCTTTGAATAACAGCAAGTGTGTTTATATGTACACCAATTCGCCGATAAATACCAAAAAATGCTCTGGTTGCAATCAGTCTCAACGAGCACCTCTAATAAAAAATTTAAAAATAGCGCTCATGCCCATCAGAGAGAGAGAGATATGTCACTCATCTTTTCATGTGCTTGTGGAAACATTTGCAATGAAAGAAGTACACAATACAACACAATGCACAGTATCAAACAAACACGGAAGTGACTAGAAATAATCCACTTGCTGTAAACTTCAGTTTCAATGAGGAAGCAAAGATTTGAGCATCTAGAGAGCACATGAGATGTTGTCTAAACCCTGAAGAAGAAAATTCGGACGAAATGGAGCTGTGCTTCGGTTTACATGCCCGCAATGACGTGCACATAAGAGGTGGAGCGTCAAGTGCAATCTACTAATTGATTGCCGTGATTGTAAAGGGCTTCAGAGAACGTCACTCCTGGGAGGAGCTTTCCCATAGCATCAGCAACTGACGCAGCGTCGAGGTGACTGATTTGAAAGCATATCAAAACCTCTGACAACCCAAGAAATTCGCTTTTACGTGAGATTTAAAATCATCAGGTTATTCTTCGCTTTTGACATCAAAATGTAACAGGCTTGCGCACAACACTTGCGCAATTGGATAGGCTGTAAAGAACACAGATAAAGGTGTTTACATGCACCGAGAAATCTGGGTAATGAGCTAAAATAACATGTGCCAATTGGTTTCTGCTTTAACAGGTTATGACCATACCCTGATAAAGGACAGCTGTTTAATGTATTAATATGACCACAAAATGTGTCAGCTTATTAAGCATCATCTGTGTAAGATTGTGCATGTAAATACACTCAATATGTAGGTAGTTCCTACATACTGCAGACAAACATAAGGTTTGTCTAAATTTCTAAGTTTAATTTTGTCGCTGAGTATTATATAATCTCTATGAATACTTTTATTGATCAATTTATTTTGACTAATCATGATTTGGTTTTTATAAAGCAGATTGAAATACAGTGCCCATTCTAGTGAGACGGATGCTTTTTTTTTTCAGATTTAATCTTTATAGTGTTGTTCAGTCTTGACGTCAATTTGTAGGTCAACCCAGACGGGCGATTAACTGTTTATGTGCTTCACAAATGATGTGGAATTCATCAGACAACTGTTTTAGTCCTTTAATCCAAACACTTTTAAAAACACGTTTAAGATATGAATGTATGTTGTAGAACAAAATAGGAAAGAATATTCAAGTAATGTTAACCACACATACCTTATTTTAATAATAAAATACCACTATCCTAAAAACCCACTCGAAATTCCAGAGGGAATCTATGGTTTAAAAAACATTGCATTTCTGATCTGGGTTTTACGCTTGCAAACTGAATAGCTTTATTAGGACAGTTAAACAAGTTTACATTGGTAAGTCATATGTCTAAGTAATGTTAATTTTAGGAGTGTTTAGGGGGGATTTCATGGTTACTGTGCTGAACTCTAGAACTGAGAATATTGCTTTTCTTGGCCTATTATCATGGGCTTGCCATCATTCTCTTATTATTTACTTTTCAGTTTTTGTATTTGATCTATTAGTACAAACATACCATTGTCATGCTCATAAAGCACATTGACACTTCATTGTTGGTGACCCCTTTAGAGAGAGAGACCTATATGATACTTTTTAAGTAGATTAAAATTAGTTTAGCATATTATTCTTTTAACTGAACATTTCCATGGAAAAATATGTCCTTCAGATCAAAGTGAAGTGCCCTCAGAAGTGATCTCCTTAGAGCATCTCTGAGAACCTCATATCTGCCATCAAGACCATCTACTCTGTTTTCCATTTGCCATTTGTGATTTTAATTACAAACATACTTAAAAACATTCCCATTATTTATAACCATCTTGTGCGTGTTGGTCAGTTAGAAAAAAGCCCTTAACAAATGTTGTTTTGAACTACCTTAAACTCCTAAGACCCAGCCATGATTGCTGTGTGCATTCATTTCCCATTATAATTTGTACAAGTAGCACCTGAGAACCATCCAAACAAAGCAATTTTGTTGAACAGCAAATACCAAGCTATAGAATATCAGCTTTGTGTATTAAATTTTTATAAAAATGTTTTCTCTAATTTGGCAAAACATCTTAATGTTCTCAAATTCATACATGCATTATCAAACAAACAAAGTATTCGCCAATGCTGCAGCATTTGTATTTGTATATCAGAAATGTACTTTATTCATTCTAAAACAAAGTAGTGGTCAACATAGCCCACTGATTGCCAACCATGTCGATTAGTGCAAAATGTTATTTGCAGCCTGGAACTGAAGTTGTGACCTTAAGTCAAGAGTGAATGGACTTGTCTGCAAAGGAAAGCTATAGGCAGCTATATTGCTTCCTTGCTGCCTATCAGTTAATGGCTTAACCTACAGTGTTTTGTATGAATGCACTTTTCCCAGAACAGTTTGGCACATTATTTGTTTATTTTCATTACATTATAAATAAATTAGAAATGATTTTAAATTAAGTCTCAATTTGTGATTAACAGTGTTCTGCTTTGTGATAAATTACGCAATTTTCAAATTGGCACATCAGATGAAACTAGAGATGTTACCCTTTTGACAGGTTTTAATGTAAAAACGTAATGAGATTTCTTACCAGATGCACGTTTGTTTGTTCTGCTCACATAGAAGCATTTTACTGAAATCGTATTTTTTCATTATGTTATGATCTCATCCTTTGATCATTTAACACATAAAGGACCTCTTTCAAAACCCAATCACAAAAATAAAGTACTTTGCATATTTTGTAAGTCAGAATTTTACCACAGAAGAATCATTACCAGAAAATTTGAATGACGTATCATTACTTGGGCAGTGCCAGTGCTACAATCAGAACAAGACATTGGTCGTTTTCAGAATGCAATTCTACCATATTACTCTTCCAAATTCTGTTATACATGAAAGAAGCAGTAAGAGTAGTGTGGTAGTATGCCATTCCGAAAATGATCAACATCTGCAGCGCTTTTCATGTGGAGTTCAAAGCGGCGCTTGACACCCTGATGTGAATTCCTTATCCAAAGTGGATAGCTACAGCCAGCCAGCCAAATAATTTTGTAGAGGATGAGGATTTAAGGGATTTAATGCACATCGCAATGAATACGAAACCTATGGGGACTAGTTCATTCAATTAGTCATCCTCCCACTTCGACTTTGGGAAACAGTTAATGTTACTTGGCTTTCATTGGTGCTATTTTAGTAAATTTCTATCTCTATACTGTTAAAGGTTTTGTTCGGAAAAGGCTAAAAAGCATTATTGTTAAATTTTCTTTTCTTTTCTTTCCTAAGGATATAAATGCAATTTGAAAGGAAAGAAGAATTTAGAAAGACAAATTTCAGCACTTTAAATATCTGCGGAAAAATTATGCATTTAATAATTTTAAGCACTCTACAAACACATCAGAGGTTTTAAACACTTGCTCTTAGTCTTTGCTTTTTTAAAAAAATCTTTCTTTCTTTCTTTTTTATCCTACCCTCAGTTTTCAGTGTTCAAGTGAATTTATCTTATATTTCTTACACCATTTTAGAAAATGTTATGATTACATAATGAAGATTTGTTAACACACTCTTTCCCTTGATGGATGCCAAAAGGAAGTTTTTGAGAAGAGGGGGAATATTTCAGTGAGAGAAGATGGATATGGATCTCGGTAATTAAGCGTCCTCTCTGAGGTCAGACACACTGGATGTCAAACAAACACAGGAAGAACATTTATACACCATTAAGCAAACCATCACGCATTCTGAACTATGGTGGTTTGGTGATATATAATTGAGACCATGCATGAATGAAGTCATAAAATAGTACTACTGCTGCTGTGTGTCATTATACTGAAGAAGTCTAATAGGCCATAGAGCATCATTCCAAAGTGTCTGTCTTAAAATACAATTTTCATCTGTGATGTCAGATATTACTTCAATTGTAATTGTAATTTTTTGGAAGTAAATTGGTTGGACTAGTTTGTAAACACACACATGCAAGCTGTCTGTGTTATTTCATCAGTAATTATCCAAACATTCTGTTATCTTAGCACTCCTCATTTGAGACATCATTATCTGCCTTGTTATGAGATTATGACACAGCTGCCTGTGACCCCTGAGGGGTCTCTCGCTGGGTCATCATTGCCATGGTAACTAAAGAGTGAATGGGGAGCTGCTGATGTCTCTCATTTTCCTGTGTTTTAAGAATCTGGTTTCATGCTCTGGGTAAAAGTGTCTCTTAAACCCATACGAGACATTTTGAAGAATGTTGACGCTGCTCTTTTTTCATACAATGAAATTGAATAGGGTTATCATTTGCTAACATTCTGCCGAACATCTCCATTTGTGTTCAGAAAATCATAAGGTTTGGAACAACATGAGGGTGAACAAATAAAAGACTTGAGAAAGGTTGTATTTATTTTTTAGTGAACTGTCCCTTTAATGCTGATACAGAACAAGATTCAAACCCAACATTTTAGTGGCAGAATCCAAAACTCTTGTGAGACAAAGAACCAATAATTTCATAAATAGTAATTAGGGTTGCAAATTTTAAGAAACAATCAACAATCTTTAACGTTAAAGGTGCTGTAAGCTATTTTTTTAATGGAAAGGTATGCAAAACATATTCATACTCCAAGAAAGATATTAATGAAATAAGTTTCGTAAGAAATCTCACTTTTCTATGTGACAGCTAGACTATAAACAGCAAACAAGAATGTGATCGAGGGCCGCGGACAATGACGCTTTCGACCTGTCAATCATTTTGCACGTTCTCATTAGTATTGTAGTTGCAGCGAATTATTGAGGCTTACTGCCATTTTTCAGCCATGTAGTTCATAACAGTTGTCTGTTGAGGGCACTATTTTGCTGCTGTTGTTTTAGACAACCATTTCTGCACTATGTTGTCTCAAAAAAGCTAATTTGGTACCTTTGGTGTGCTGGGTTTTGGAAAGATGGGACATGGCTATTCAACAGCTCAGTCTCGTGGAAGTAGAACAGCTGAAATTTCTCACAGCAACTTTAATTTATAAAAATCGATAAATCATTAACAGAAACAGGTGAACAGCTTAATCAAAAAACTACAAAAAATTCTTCAATCAAGCTTTATTTATACTTACTGTAGAAGGAAACATGAAAACAAACAGTACGTGCACACGAGTATGTGCATTTCGCATACTGTTTAAATTTCATTTAAATTGTAAAAATGTAAATAAATACACTTATGAAATGTGAGTATTGATATTTTCCTCTTATACTTTATACAGATGATAGGCAACAGAGAGACCAATACTTGTTATGTAGTACTTTAACACACTATCACATTTGCAGTATGCAGTAAACGTAATGTTTATTTCTAGAGAAATAAAGTGAATTAAGTGAAGGATGCATCTTTGTGCTTTTATTTCTCTGTTGCTGACAGGACGTGCAAGTAGCACGCAAGTTGTAATGCAAAAATGTTTCCCTATTACTCTCTCTCTCTTTCTTTAACTTGTTTGCTTCTTGCTCTGTTTACACAGAACTGCTTAACCAAATACGTGGACAGATGCTTTTAACACAAACAAAGGCATTTCTGAAAAGGAAGAGAACATCCCCTGCCATCCCGCCACCCCCATCAACATCCTTCTCCACCCTCCTTTTCCCAGTGGACAACTGTGGACAAAATTTTTTTAACAAATCCTACATATGGTTGGCTGTTTACTCCCTCATATACTTACACATGCAGAGAAAAGTCTCCACTTCCAAAATGAACAAGTCCGCTGGGGGCAAAACAAAGAGAATGCATCTTGCTTTGGCTCATTCATCAGCGTGAAATGCGTGCCAGTTTTTTAACAACTCAGAGGGACAGAAGACTTCTCTAACTTTGCACCGGAAACTTAAAGGTATGGTGAAATGACAGAGTCAGTGTTTAAGTGTGCTGTGCTGAATTTTTCTAAGCTTTGAACATTGCTTTTGCAAGATGATTTTATTTAATAATGAACTGCTTCTTAAGATCCAGAATGTAAAACCACATGTTACTAGGTGTTCGGTATAGCAGACATTATAAATACACGATAATTCATTTAAAAATTATAGTAACACAGGTTAAAAACAATATTAAAAACATAAATACAAGTTGATGAGGGCAATGATAAGTATTAGTCTTCTTACATGTTCTGCACTGTGACTCCAGAAGTCACTGCATTTTGTTTTCTCAGCTACCACGTTGGAGTGAAATGACAATAAACTTCTTGACTTTTAACTTTTGAAATTATACAAGGAACAAATTTTACAAAGTTCAAAAGGCCACTGAACACTAAAAACCATTAATATGTTAACTGAAGCTTAAGACATAATTGTTTTACTGTTGTTCCGTGGCTATAGGACATGTAACATGGGACTGGTTTTCTCAGGAAATGTCGTACTTTGTTTTAACGCTTCCCTAGACGAGACTGCGGTTATAAAAACAAATACTTTTAATTTCATGATTTTCTTGGATTGATAAATGCAATCTTTACCAATGACATAAACAGAAATTACATGTCTAGAGTCAGGCATAGCATTCTAATTAAGAACATGTGCTACATTTGAAACATGACAGGGATTATTTTTACCTGCTGTGAATATACTTTAGGGCTCAGAGTGTATAATGTTAATCTTCATAAACTGATTTTCATGACAGCGCTGAGCATATATGAATGATGAGAAACTCATTATATTCTAATTTAGGCAGAGTAACCAGATTCCTGAGGATATTTCATGTAGTTAAACTGTACTTGTTTGACAGATATTTTAAATATAATAATTATTTATTTAGATATTAAATGTAAATCTACCCACTGTAAATGACAAATATTAAACAGCCTAAAAAAAACTACATTACCTTTTTACTAAAAACTTTAACTGCTTGCTAGGTGAACAGTTCATCAGAGGATTTTATCTAATTTTCAAGTCTGACTGTGATATCAGTTTTTCAGGACCTGTGGCTGTAAGTTTGTTTTATGTTGTGCAATATTGCATACAGTGCCTAGTCTCAATAGAAAATATGAACAAAAAGTTTGGGCACCTGATTTGAGTTATATAGACTTTATGGGGAAGTGTGATTAAAACCTCCCTCCTACACCCCCAACCTCCGCAGCCGATATTCCAGCCAGTCAAATACCTTCATATGCCCCACGCCTGCTAACAGTAACCAGATGTATTGTGGAGTGCAGCCTACTGAGGGCTATAAACCACATCTGCAGTGGACCCAAATTCAACAGTCACACACTCACACGTGCTTAGAGGCATGTTTCATTTCTTACATTTCTCTCTCTCTCTCACACACACACATATTTTCTTTCTCACACTGATAAGTTGTAGAGGATGCAGCATCCAGTCCCCGTGGACAGTCCACGGTCAGTATGCGGTGGGATTTTGTTCTCTACAGCTCTAATAACATAATGCAGAATATTATAAACATATGGGATAGCATAGTCACACACTCTTTTGAACACTTTTTCATGTGTCTCAGCTCATTCTAAGAGAACAATGTTTTTCTGCCTTGTAAATAAATAATTTTTATTTATTTTGGCAAACTTGAAAGTTCAGACTATGATATACTGTACAGCTGTTTTATGGTTTTTACTTTTGGACTAAGAGTTCACAAATTTCACAACCTTGTATTTTCCTGTTTTAGGGCACAGGATATCAATAAGGTTTAGTGAAGGTTTAAGATAAATAGAATATGATGGATTATTTTACATTTTATCAGAAGGCTACAAATAACACATTTCATCATCAGCCTGAGAATGTGTTTTATCACTCTATAATGTTCTCTCTCTCTCTCTCTCTCTGTTATTCCATTTTAGAACTTGAGAACGTTCCTGTAAGGGTCTACATTATCAGAACTTACACCATGGAAACAGACTCCACCCACAACCTGACCACACCAAATGTGTCATTGTTGCATCATAATATCATAAATTCATCATGTGACTACATGTCCCCCTCAACCTACCATTACCAAAAGAAAGTGATCCCCACCTTCTACAGCCTCATCTTTTTGTTGGGTTTTTTTGGCAACATGCTAGTAGTGTTTGTTTTGTATCACAGATCAGGGCGAAGGACTGTAGCTAACACATATCTGGTGAATTTAGCAATGTCTGACTTGCTCTTCCTGAGCTCTTTGCCATTCTGGGCTGTGTACTACTCTCTGGATTATAATTGGATTTTTGGGAAGGTTATGTGTAAACTGTGCGGGTCTCTGCTAACCATAAATGTCTACGCTAGTATATTTTTCATCACTTGTATGAGCGTGGATCGATATCACGCTATCGTCTACCCTCTACACTCCCAGAGCAGTAGGAGTGTGAATCGGGCCAGGTGTGTTAGCTGCATCATTTGGGTCGTGGCGGCTCTAACCACGCTGCCCACAGTTGTGTTCCGTGACATACACACTTTCCCCATAAACAACGTGACAGCTTGTGTCATATATTACCCCAGTGAGCATTGGCAAACCGGGTTAACTCTTGCGAAGAACATCCTCGGATTCTTCCTGCCGTTCGTTGTCATAGCAACCTGCTACAGCCGAATCACAGTACACCTGATGGCCGCTCCCAACTACCTGGAGCAAGACTCTGCCCGATTGGTCCATGTCTTGCGTATGGTGGTCGCCGTGGTATTGGCATTTTTCTTTTGCTGGTTCCCATTTCATGTGCTGACATTCATGGGAGCTGTAGGAGAGCTGAGTGTGGAGTGGGATTGCTGGGTGCTCCAAGCAATCAATAATCTACTGCCGTTCTTCCTCTGCCTCGGCTTTTCCAACTCTGCTATCAACCCTTTCCTGTACTGTTTTGTCGGAAATCACTTCCGGGAGAGGCTTTGGCAAATTTATGGAGAGATGCTGACGCAGAAAAGAGATTCTATTAGTACAAGACTGTCTTCTTTCTCCCGGAAACTGAGTGACCTGAAAGAGACTGTGCCTATGGAGATTCTTGAGCAGCAAAGTGCCCCCTAGTGCAGGGGAGACTAATGTGAAACTATAACCTTTATATACTGTAATTACAAAAAAGTGGACAATGTCAGTGACAGTCATTGCCCTAAATGTTGTTCTATGACCTGCTATTGGTGCAGGATGATCAGAGCAGATAGATCACATCTAGTATTCCATAGAGTTTGTTACTGGTTGTGATTAAGGTAGATTCACTGTGCCTCTAAAATGTTGGGTTTCAATCTTGTTCTCTACCAATGTTAACGGAATAGTTCACCCAAAAATAAGATTACCTCTCATGTAGTTCCAAACTCACATGACTTTCTGTTTTCATCTGTTTTCAACACATCTGTTTCATCTGTTTTTTTTAGATGTTAGGCAGAATGACAGCCTCAGTCACCATTTACTTCCATTGGGGGTAAAATGGAGGCTGTCATTCTTCCTAATATAACCTTTTATTTCCACGGAAGACAGAAAGTCATATAAGTTTGGAATAACATAAGGGTGAGTAAATGGTGATAATTGTCATTATTTGGGTTAACTATCCCTTTAAGTTTTGCTTTATTTCTTTTCAAACTGTGCTGTGATTAGCAGTGGTATCAACAACAGTTAATTGCATAATAATATTCTAAATTTGAAGTTGCATATTTTTGAGTTGATCAGACTCTCTCCAGCGTGAGGAATTGTGGTTTTGCTTTTTGATTGTCTTGCAGAAAAATATATATTTTTTGAGTACAGACAGTTATAATGTCAGAGTTATTGTTTCATCAATATTGCTAATATGACCAGAATGTCATATATGTAAAATCATCTAAATTGCTGAAGTCTGCCAGAAAGTTGCCAAAAATGCTATATATAAAATATCACACAAACTGTTAAAATAATAAAATCATTATAAATGACATTATAACTACAATGGAGTTTTGTAAATAAATCGTGTTGACATATATATGATGTCAGTCTGTTTTATTCTGTGATTTGCCTTATATGACAAGTGAAAGACACATTTGGCAACTGTGATCATTGTGAAGCTGTGATCATTTGCAAAAACTGATTACAAATTTCTACATAGCAGTGTTTCCCAACCCCAATTCTGGATTAGGAAGACTTCCAAAATGCATACTGTTGGGAGGCCTCCAAGAACAGCATTGGGAAACACTGCTCTAGAGAAACAGCTGTTTTCAGGGGTTGTTCTAAAATGCTGTTTAGTGTTATACTGTGTGTGTGTGTGTGTGTGTGTGTGTGTGTGTGTGTATATATATATATATATATATATATATATATATATATATATATATATATATAAATCTCTTAAAGCATATTCTAGGAATATGATGAAACTAAGGGCCATATATTCTGGTTATTATGATTGACAAAGTGACTTACAATTCAATTCAATACAGTGCTTTTAACAATAAAGATTGTCTAAAGGCAGCTTTGCAGGGTATGAGGCCTGATAAGCAGTTGATTTATCAGAATATTTTCCTAATGCTTTCAGAGTCTTTAAATGCTATCTGTAAAACTAAAGGCTCCGATCCAGCAACTCAACCATATAGACCTGATTGTTGTACTGCATTCAAGAAGGTTTCAACACTTTGATTGAGCAATAAGGCACGAGAGGCAATGCTATATTGTGAAAATAGTCGTGGATAAAGAGGCATTGTTAGGCATGACGCGAAGCAGAGTTCTTGCAACCTATTCGGCCGTATTGACAACATGAAACAGCCTTGAGTGCCTTATTGTATTTCTAAATGGTTAGTACATAATAAAAATAGTGAGAACACAAATGTTTATTAAACTTAAAAATTTTAAGTAAACTCATTAAATGCCTTCTTCCATTAGAAGATACAGTATAGGGCCATATTTCAATAGTGCTGTCATTAAGCATAAGTCATACATGCAAAATCAATGACCATGGTCATTTTCATGCAAGGTGCAAATGGTTGAGGTTCTTTTCTGGCACCATCTGCTTCCTATATGTAGTCCATTCCCTCAAGCACCAGTGATATAAATAATACTGACTTGCAACAAATACATAAGAACTTGGTAGTGTAAATCTAGTGGACGGTATGCAAAAAATAAGAATAGAAATATGGACCTAAGTTCTTTTGTGCATTAACTGACATGGACAAGTTCCTTTTACATGCAAGGAAAATGAGGTTCTCGTCAGGATTTGGATTAATGTTCCATTAAATTATAATGTAAGTATTAATAATAATTTGTATTTACTGAGAAACACATCATGGCTAGTAACAGTGATTGTATCGGAATGCATTTCACTTGTTAAACAAAGTTATTTTACAAAATCCAAATATTTTACATTCTCCAACTTCTTCCATCGGCCCCTTTTGCAATGTCTTAAAATTCATGACAACTGTTGAAATAATAGAAGTACAAATCTTAAATACAATATAAATATAAATATAATAATAATAAATGAAAAATAACCATGACCTAAAGATAATTTGCGGCACTTCATTAACATACAATACACCCACGGATTGCGTGCAAACACCCACGAAAATTAAGCTAAGAATTAGCAATCTCACAAAAATTGGATAAGAATTTGCACATAGTTATAGAGCCCATAGTTAGTAAATAGTAAACAGAACATCATTCAATAGTGTATCTATAGCTGAATGCAGTCCTACCCCAAACCACACAATCTTAATTTCTGCATAGTGTCATTAAATGTATTGCAACTCACTTTGGATAAAAAAAGCATCCGCTAAATGGCAACTTAAATGCTTAATAAAAAGCATCAACTAAGAGCATATGCATTGAGCATCAATTCATCATCATCACACTGGTGAATCTGGTTTCAGTCCAAAATGCTCAGATTAACTAAAGATTCAATAACTGTCAAAACATTAGAGAGATTGTGTTAATACAATGTGTACACAAAGTGTTTTATGTTTATGTGCACTTTTTCCAGGAGGCAGATGTAACTGCACATGTTAATGTAGAGTTGTGGAATACTCACCTTTCGTTTACTCCTACTGTTATCTTCTCTGTTCTGTCTTCACTGGTGACCTGACACAGGTAAACATTTTAAATTCTCTCTGAAGTAAGCAAGCACACATTTGTTCTCTCCAGATCTTGACTGGACATTCTCTGTACTCATGGCATCTCTCCTGTCTGTTCTAATAGATGCTGTCTCTTTAGAACACCTAATCTCCATAGCAACTGCTCAGATTGCTGGAGACAAGTGACAGAATAGTGAAACCAGACTGCAATTGAACCTGAACTCTCTAAGCAGGTTCTTGGCCAAGTTCATTTGTGAAGGCAAAGAGAGAAAGTAAACACTACTACAGATAAACTGACAAATGTATTGACCCCCTTCTGGGTATGAAAATCAAAATAAATAAATAAAAATAAGCTCTGATCGGATCAGTTTTGTACAAATGATCTTTTAATTCCTGTGTTATAACACTGGCTAAATATGCACTGTTGTTGCCAAATATTGGTTATAATATCTACCATTGCATTGCTATCTTTAACCCTGAGTCTAGAATGTCTGATTTCTGAAGTATGTGTTCTAGATATACTTCCCAAAGTGTTTGGCCCTCTTCAATATCAAGAATGATGGCCAAATAAATTTGCCATTCACTTTTGATTTCCAAAAAATAGTTTTCTGCTGGGACAACATGTAGGGGATTATTGTTGGTCTAACATGCATTTTTATTTAGATGCAAAGCAATTCACATTTAGTAGTATATAGACCTCAAAAAACCCATATGCTGGAAAAGATGTAACTGCATTTGTATACAACTTCCTATGTAAATCAGAGTCAGGTTTTGCCCCTCTATTCCCAGTTCTGGTATTGCAGACATAAAAAAAGTATCTGATTGGCTCTTTTACCTGTAAGAAGGGACTTCCTTTTCTACACACTCCTTATTGGCCATTCCGATTTCTCCAATTTATTTACATACAAGTTTACCATCTTAGGCTAAATAGTCTCTGGTTCTTATTCTCTTTCCAATTCACCCCTGTCATCATCTCTTCAAATTACCACACCTATTGTTACAACCCTTGCTCAAGGGAAGCATGACTTCAAGCAATGTAGATGTCAACTTTTAGTATGTTGAAAGATCTATGATACACTAAAAAGGCTAAAAATCTTTGGTCT
The DNA here is from genome assembly GCF_025860055.1 of Xyrauchen texanus. Lineage (NCBI taxonomy): Eukaryota > Metazoa > Chordata > Actinopteri > Cypriniformes > Catostomidae > Xyrauchen > Xyrauchen texanus. Next base: position 45,172,065 of record NC_068278.1, on the reverse strand, counting down.
TTGAACAAATATCTTGCATTAAGAAGCAGCTGTTCTTGGGAATCTGGGAAAACCTGCTTGCAGCATCTAATGATCTATGATCGTTTCTGTTTCTAACAGTTTTGCAATATTTCTTCTGACATGGGTAGTACATATTTCTCACGGTTTACTGATTGATGCAATTTCATAAGGTCCTAACATTTCCTGTCAGGGGGCTACTGGCGCCATTGCTGCACGTCCTCAACAATGTCTTTATCTATCATTCTTATATGCTTGTCATTTGCTCCATCATACAAATTATTTAAAGTACTTTCAACAAGAAAATAAGAGCAGGTCAGTTCCTGTCAAAGAAACAATTAAACATACTCTACCAGTCAAATGTTTTGAAACACTTGACTGAAATGTTTCTTATATGATCTTAAAATCTTTTGATCTAAAGGCATATGCTTAAATGTTTGAAATTAGTTTGTAGACAAATATATATTTGTGCCACCATATTAATTTATTTCATTATAAAACTAAAATTTTTATACATTTTTTTATTTTTTTTAAATGATGACTTGGACCAAATAATAAAGAAAAGCAGCCAATAATTGCCCAACGTATATGGGAACTCCTTCAATGCTGTTTAAAAAGCATCACTGGGTGATTCCTCAAGAAGTTGGTTGAGAACATGTCAAGAGTACATGTCTGCAAATTCTAGGCAAAGGGTGAGTATTTTGAAGATGCTAAAATATAACACAGTTTTGATTTATTTTGGATTTTAGTTTAGCCACAACATAATTCCCATAGTTCCATTTATGTTATTCCATAGCTTTGATGACTTTACTATTATTCTAAAATGTGACAAAAACACAAAACTTTTGACCGGTAGTGTATTTTTAAATCTCTTTTACTTACATCAACTTCAGACCATTTATCTCTTTTAGTTTCTTCATAATTACAAAAGCTTGAAAAGCATGAAAACTAATATGCATACATTTTTTATTTAATAGAAGATCTCATACTTGAAAAATTGGACTTGGCTGCATCTGCAGGCTGTAACCCTGAAAACTGCTGAGTCATTTATAAGGTAATGACAAAAGTATGAGCGTACAATTAGAGGCTGTTTTTAAACGGCATTAAAAATTAAAAGGAGAGATGACAATTATTGATGTCAAAAAGAGAAGCCAGGATGATTGTTACATAATAGTTAAGATTCTTGGTTGCTAATGCAAAGGATTTAGTTTCAGTTATAAGGGTGACCCAAACAGAGATTTACTGAGTTAACAGTTCTTCTCTATCACCATTGTGCCCTTAAGAACTGAACTCAAGATTACTTCACAAAGACTGAAACTACTATTTTAGCACACTTGAAGTTACTTTCAGTTTCAAATGTAACAGTGTTGTACAAACTGTAGGGCAGTCTATGTAAGACTCACTAAAGCATCATGGAAACAATCACCTATGGAAATATTGTTCTTTCAAATACAACGTCCCCACAATGTATCTAGACACACACACTGGTCACACTGGCACACAAATATTTATTGCATATATTGAAAACTTTGCCCTTATTTGCAAGATTTTTTAACTGTTTCCAAAGGTCATTTTTAGTGGATGTTTAAAGTTAGTTTACCTTAAGTTCACACAGGTGTCCTGGCAGAGAATTTCTCGTCTGCTAAGACACATTTCAAGAAACAAAAATGAGGACAATTTTTTAGGTTACAAACAGGTAATTACAAGGGTATTATGCTATAAATGTGGCTTATGAGGACATTTCTAGTGTCCCCATATTGAACATATTAAACAATGTTTTATTGAAAATGTAAAAATGCAGAAAGTTTTTTGTGAGGGTTAGGTTTAGGGGATAGAATCTATAGTTTGTACAGTGTAAAAATCATTATGTTTATGGAAAGTCCTCATAATGATAGGTAGACCAACGTGCGTGTGTGTTTTTCTTTGATAAAGCGCTAAAATATTTTGGATAATGTTTTAATGTTATATAAATTGTAATGTTTTTTTTTTTTATTATTAAATTCTCTGGACACCTTTAAGATCTCCTTTGAGCATATGACCTGTTTTACACATGGCTATATCACAGCATGCTCAGATTCACAAACAAATACGCTCCTATCAGAATCTTTACGATACAGAATGCTGATCTTCTTGTCTCATGATCAGCTGATACTGATCCCGATACGATCACCTTTTTCATCTTTTATCAGGATATCTGACATAACTGGCTATTTGTAAGCTTTCTGCACACTGTCACAATTCATTGAATTTCCCTTTTCCCAGTAATACACTTTGCACAGTTTTTGCTGATAAAAAGGCTTATTAGAAAAGCTTTTTAAAAAAAGCTTTTATGTAATTAAACATAAAAGCTTTGTTATTAAGCTTAATGTGACATTTTTGGTTATGAATTAATTATTTTTTTCATATTGGCCTAATTATTATTATTCCTAATATTAAATGTAACATTATATTTTATTATCTTAATATTGTACAGAAAATATTATATTTATAAATTCCTTCCCTGCCTTTTCATTTAGTTGGATGATTGTAATAATTGCTAAGTTTTCACTTGTTAAGGCTTGAACTTTAATGAGGGGAACATGTGCTCTCTCGTGAGGGAAAGAGATGAAAGGAAAGCGGAGAAAGAGCGCATGTTTCTGGACTCTACGTGTGCAACTATTGGAGACTATATGGAGATATTTAATAAATATTTTTGAATTACACCACATCTTGTTATTTTGCTTTATTACTGAGATGCCTATTCCCGGCGGAGTCTGAGAAGTTGCCGCCATGAACGATCATAAGGACCTTTTTTCGCAGCTCGCACTGTTCCCTCTTCCTTGTCGCGTGCGAAACGTCACATTAGCTGTAGCCTACAGTACACAAACATTTCAGATTCGCCATACTTGTCCTACTGCATCGTTCTTAACTGCTGAATCAAGTTTGTCTTTTAGAACACTGTCAGCATCCCCCCTCTCTACGATGCCATGACAGTGCTGCTCAAGTCTTAAAGGAGCCGCGCGTCTTTTGCGACATGAGCGATCGGTTTATGCGATCGTCCAAATTACCGATCACCGATCGAGTCATCGGTGGCCGATCAATCAGAACTGTCCATTCAACTTGAGCAATCATGAACAAACTTCTGAAGCGTTTATGTATTGCAAATGTGCCACAACAACGCTGTGCTGGGCTCTGAGTAGGCTAGTGCTTATTCACTTTCTTCTGCCATTGCACCAAACTCAAAGAATTCTTTACACTGTTGCATTCATTTAGAAATACAAATAATGTTACTAAGCGAACTAAAATAAATCCTACATATGTAAGGAATGGTTTGAGGTATTTCACCAAGAGTTTGACAACTGAAATACTTTTTGTCTTTACTGAACAATATGTTTATTGTTTTATTATTTAAAACAAACTTCTTTTTGTTGAATTTTTCATTATGTGTGTGTATGTGTGCATGTGTCTGGATCTATTAATTCTTACACTTACACTTCAACATTCAAAAATATTAACTAGCACGCACCCATACTTCATAATAACACACCTGTGCCTCTAGTTTTGCAATTTTGCAAACAGATGGATTCTGTAGATTTGACATTATGTAAAACTCCCATGTGAGGTCAGAGGGTCTTCAATGCACACCATTTGTCTTACTCTGTCATTGTTTCAGAAGAAAAACAGAACACAGTGTTCCTCAACTACAACAATTTAGAGTCCACACACACACACACACACACACGCGCACCTTCACTGTCATACATCAAGCTATGAATGTGTGTTATGTGCAGTTGCAGGGGGGTATGCATGGTAGATGTGTGTGCATATATATGTAGTGATTGCAGTCTAGTAAGTCAATCTCTTTTTGTCACACTCACAGATTGAGCTGCACAGACTACTACACACAGGTAAGAATGTCTGCTGTGCTCACACTATAACAGAGAAATGCACTTTTAAACACACTTTTGCATTTATAAAAACTTTTGTGTGTGTGTGTGTGTGCGTTCAAGTCAAGGGTGTGTTTTGTCTGAATGGGTTTGGGTTATGTGGCAGGGGTTCTTCCTCTCAATTTGATGAATGACAATACAACAAAACAAGCAATGAAGATGATTTGACTATTCTGGGAAGTAACAAGAACATCCTGCCATTATGTTAAGGTTTACAGCTACATGTGTGTGTGATGTTGCGCTCTTTGATCCTGGAATGTTTTTATTATGAGGACACAGCTTTTAAGGAGCTAAACTGGCAGCAAACGTAAATTCTATTCCAATTCTGGTCTGAGCTGGTCTTTTTTAGCAAAGATGCAAGGGAAAACCTCAGCATTTTCACAAACACTCACATACAGAATATCATCAAACACGCAAAGCTCTTCTTCATGCAAAACAGTTGCAGATGTTTGAGACAAACTGAACCTGTTCTTTGATTCCTTCAAAGCTGTAATATTTATTAACAATCGACACCATGATAATCAGCACAGATAAGATTGGGTTTAGAAAATCACAAAGCCTATGATTGTATATATCTCATAGGCTGTAATATTTCTGATTTTATATTTCATATGTGTGTTTCTAATGTAGGCCTCACTGAATAAAACTCTCTAAAATAGTTTTATTTTTATTTTTTTATGATTTTAGAGGTTGACAGTCAGGCCGTGTTCCATGCAACAAAAGTCAAAACATCACTGAAACAAGATGGAAGCTGGATTCACAGATCTCAAGTGAATCTAGACACACAATTAATTGAACAACAAACACAGTAAGTACATGCTGACATTGTCATCTGCTGGCTGAAAGAGGTAGTATCAACCAGACAATGGATTTTCCCATTTTTACTTCTACACTAAAAAGAATCAACGTGAACATCAACGTCTTCTGCTCTTTCTCACTCAATTTATCTCAGTCTCTTTCTGCCTTCTTTTCATCTCTCTCTAACAGAAAACCACCAGTTCCAGTAAAGCCTTTGTCATCAGCTGAGAGCAGTCCAGTGTCTATGCCATCCACCCAGAGCCCTGCCTCCTCCAGCCTGGACTCACCCAGAACCCGTCAAAGATCATATGTCCTGTCAGCCTTAAAGAAATTTGAGTGAGAGGTGTTTTTTAAGGGCTCGGTATACAATATAGATTTCACTGTACAAAAACAAGCATATAATACAACACTGACATAAAGCACACGCCCAAAAGCCAACTGTCAATCAGTCAAACAGCACTTAGGTTTTATTTGGAAATAAAAAGTTATCTTTAAGGTTCTCCTTATTTGTGTAAGTTTCTGTCTCTACTCCCTTTTCCCTTTGGCCTGTTAACGAGATTAGCCAGTGGTTGTCTCGCGATCCACTGGTCTATCGCGATAGATACAAAGAGTGCCCATGGCGCCATGATTTTAGAATTGTATAAATGATAATCCTGATTAATATGAAAATCGATTATTTTTTTTGCCTGCCCTAGTTTTCTTTCCCCTCATGTATGATTCCTTTCAGCTATTACTTATTTCTTCAATCAGGGCAATAGGGACTCCTGCTGACATTCTAGCAGAGGAAGTAGTAAAGATACCAGTACACGCATATGTACAAAAAGCATTGAAGACACCTGCAGAGAAAACAGTGGGTATTTACATTTACATTTATGCATTTGGCAGACGCTTTTATCCAAAGCGACTTACAGTGCATTTATTACAGGGACAATCCCCCTGGAACAACCTGGAGTTAAGTGCCTTGCTCAAGGACACAATGGTGGTGGCTGTGGGGTTAGAACCTGTGGGGTTAGAACCTGTGACCTTCTGATTAACCTGTGACCTTTTGATTAACAGCCCTGTGCTTTAGCCACTACGCCACCACCACTCCCGGTATTGTCACACATGTAGAAGAATAATCAAAAACACTTGCAGATACTCCTGTAGAGGAAGCAGTGGAAACTCTTACTGTTACTCTTGTAAAAAGCAAATTTATTACACCTGAAGCCCTTCTAAAGAAAAAGCAGTAGAGACACTTATTGTCACCCATGTAGAGGAAGCACTGAAGACACCAATAGACACACCTTTAGAAGGAGTGGAAACAGTTATTGTCACACATGTAGAAGAAGCATTGAAGACATCAACAGACACTCCTGTAGAGAAAGCAAAGGAGACAATTACCGTTACACATGTAGAGGAGGCACTAAGAACACCTATAGACACACCTGTAGAGGAAACAGTGGAGATACAAGTATACACACGAGTACAGGAAGCACTGAAGACACAAGCAGACACTCCTGTAGAGGAAGCAGTGGAGCCAGGTATTGTCACACAACTAGAAAAAGCAATGAAGACACATATTGTTACAAATGTAGAAGATTCTGTGGAGAAACCAGTTTATACACATGTACAGGATGCTTTGAAGACATCTGTAGATTCTTATGAAGAGGAAGCAATGAAGACATCTGCAGACATGGCTTCAACATATCATGGACCTTACAGTGAAGCACTGCTGGAGAGAGCAGTGGAAACGCTAGACAAAAACCCAGCAGAAACATCAGGTACATACATCACAAAGAATGGGGTAGATGATACAGTTGAAATAGTCACAACAGCCATACAACATACAATAGAGGCCACTTTTGAATCCAGACAATCAGAAATCCAGCATAGAGAAGCCATAAGTTATCATGAAGTATATTCACTAGAATTTGCCCTAAAAGCTTCAAATACAAAACCATCTGAAACTATGGTGTTATCCACAGAACTGACTGTAGAACCCAGTGTGGCAGCCCCAGCAGAGCATCACAGACTGAACAGCCAAGCTGGAGTTAAGTAAGTCATTCATCTTTACAGACACCTTAATTTATACATGAGGTATGTGGTCCCATAAATATGGCCAGTGCCCTGAAAATGGTAAGATTATTGAATAATTTTAGAATATATCACCTGTGGTCACTTACTCACCCTTACTCACTTTCCAGCTCACAGGGTTAGCAGAATAGTAGATAGGAGCTTCTCTGTCTAGTTAAGAAGGAAAGACAAAAAGTGTGGTGAGCAGAAGTGAAAAGTAGGGATAGAGAATATCACAGCCTTAGACACAGGGTTGGTGCATATGGTCAAATGGGAGATTGTGCCACACGGAACTGGGGCACTGGGAATGCATTAATGGTGCCAGTGGGGCTAGCACAGCTTTAGCCACCGGGTTGGCACGTTTAGTCGGATGGGAGGTTATGCCATATGGAACCGGGGCACTGAATATGCATTAACAGTGCCAGTGGGCTAACACAGCCATAGCCATGGGGTTGGCACATAGACAATCCAAAGGATCTAGTGTTCAGCTGTGAGGGGTGTCAGGGAGACCGCTGCCCTATCACCAGGAGATGTTCTGGAATAAATAGGATGAAACATCTATAATGGGTAGCTCCTGGATGATTACCCCATAGATGGACCGAAGGCTTTGACGGAGGTTTGGCAGGCAACAATGCCCAACAGATTTAGACAGCTACCTGTACACATGACTATAGAAATAATAATTACACAGTAAGTACCAGTAGTGGCATTAGAATGTGATCTTTGGGGGAAGGGGGATGGGGGCACTCAACTAACTCCCCATCAAACCTGGGGAGTTTTCAGATGTCTATGTACCCTAAAAGTACATAGACTGTCATGGTAAATCATTGCCGTTATTTTAATGCTGACATAATAAATGCAAAATATCAAATGTTCTCTTTTTATCGCTTTTTTGTTCCCCATTTTTCTTTTACACATCTCTATGCATCTCTCTATAAATCTTTCTCTTTGTAGTATGAACGGTAAGACCATATGTTCCTTCTATAAGCTGCCCATAGATGGAAATGTGAAAATCATAGTCAACATTCCTGCCATTTCCTGCCATCCGGATTGTTTCAAGGTTCTGTGTTTCAGTCTCTGCTTCCTTGGTACTCAACCAGCACCTTGTTGTGTCTCTTTTAAGATGTGCTGCAGTGTGATCAGTAATTGTGTGTATAATATGTGTCTTTTACAGTATGATGGTTGCAGCAGGTTTATGGGTAATCTCTTGTCATCCATGTACCACTATGCTGGGACAATCCTCTGCAGGAGATGCTTTGATAAAACATTCTTTCTCGAGTAAGTCCACTGCTAACGATCCATCACAACAACTTGTAGCCAAAACAACCAAGCACACCTCAGAGCTTGTTACCGAGGTTATATTAATTCAGCACTGTGACAATAATTTAAAAAAGTCTTCAGTTGAGGAACTGCTGTAATGAGTTTACAGGACATGTACATCACTGTGTTCTACAAATGTTTATAATTATGAATTTTTATGTACAAGATCATGGATATAACTAAATGGCGGGACAAATGTAAACTTTAATAATCAGTCATTGAAAACCAAGAATGACCAGTATTCTGAATTTATGGGGGGTGACGGGGGGCACTTTCCCCTTAATGTCTATGGTTTATCTAGAGTATGCATGTCTTCATATTTGCATTACTTATTTATCCTCTCTGGAATTAATAGTGTATTGCAAACTATTCCTCACTGTTGGACACGAATGTTCAGGTATCTTGGGTCTTTTTAGCTTTGAATTGTTTGGGTCCTAATTTAACATTTGCCACCAGCCAAATGCAAATCATAACTGGCTTTGGCTTAGGATCCGAAACATACATTAAAATTTTGTTTGAGTGGAACTGTCCAGTTTAGCCTTATCCTCGCTGAGGTGAGCAGCGCGAAGTTAGGCATGCTTCAAATTAAAGACATTGCACTCATCCTTTAAAAACAACATCTGTTGTGGCACATCAGAAATTCATCTAGGATAAAAAAAAAAGTTTTCCTTCCAGAAATCCATGTGACACATTAAGCCATCAAAAATATAAAGAATAAACTAAGGCTACGTCCATATAAATCATGAAACATTCACAAACTGTGTTTTCGAACACGCTGCCATTTTCAAATATTTATCTTTAACAATGCTATCAAAGTGAATAGCAGGCACAATAACACTGCTACAACATGGGCTGCCATCTTGATTGTTTTGGGTTAAATGGATCACATGACTGCGTCACATGACAACACATAGGTCATAGTTTTCATATAGCTCTTTTTTTACCTGTCCACACTACAACGCAAAGATGGAGTTTTCAAATGTATCCACTTGGGAGTGCGTTTTCATAAAGCTCAGTTTTCGCTGTCAAAAAAAAACATCTCAGTGTGGACGGAAGAGCAAAACACAGAGAAAAAGATGCATTTTCAAGCAAAAACGTATTAGTGTGGACATGGCCTAACAATGTGTCATCACATTTCTGTGACTTCTGCAGCTTTATCGACAGGCAGAGACTGGCTCATATCAATGGCCTTTGCTGTTTGTCACTAATATGTAAGGTAAATATTATTTAGTAAAAATAATGCAATACAGTTTTATGGCTGATAAGAAATATAAACTATTTGTTCTGTACATTTTCTCAACACACTGTGTCAAAAAGTAGCATATGGACCCTGGTTTCACTTATAGCCTACTTTTGATGTGTTAAATTGAACCCTTTTTGAATATGTACTGTGAAATGAATTGAAAACACTGATATTCAACTTTCATTTAAGAATATTAGAGTTTATTGCATGAGTTTCACTGGTCAACACACAAGATTTAATGTAAACACACTTTTGTTTAAATTCTGCAGAATGTTTTTTAACAATTTACAGTTACTCACCAGATTAAAATAAACAAATCATTTTAGTGTTCTAAAATGAGCCAGAACAATATAAACATGATTAGTTTGATCGAGCACCATCATTGATCAGGTTCGGCATATTGCCAAAGACAGTTAGTTTTAAAATATACAACAAATACACACTCACAGACACCCACACAACACATCACACACTATACTGTATGGTTTGACAATGAAAGTGTCTGCAAATACTGAATACAGATACACAAAGACAGCAGCTTATTTCACTTCTGTGTCTCTATGTGTGTCTCACAGAATATAAACCCACATCTCATCTGTCCACTATATCAGGAAACAACAATCATACTCAAAATCTCCCTCATCTCTCTCCCCTCCCTTCATGTCTTTGGCACTATTGACACTTGGTATAAACATCAATCTCGAGCGATCAGATCACAAATGGCCAGCCAGGACAAATTGGCGTTTCCACTTTGGTTATACATGGTTCTCAAATACATCTGCTGTGACCACCTGTAATTGGATGTTGTTGTGGGGCTCTGATTTCATGACTACATGCATCACTGTGTTACTGCATGTTTATAAAGCACAAAAAAGAAAAAGAAAAGTAAAAACAAATCAAAATGGAGAATAAAAAGTTGACACACCATTGCTCCTAAATATAGTTTTTAGAAATGTGACATTTCAAGCTAAATAAATGTTATTTTACTTTTAACCAAATGGATGTTCATGCTTTATGCAATCTAGATTTGTTCACTGTGCAGACGCAAATTATCAGTATCTGCATGTAGATGGCAGACATTTCCAAGTTGTACCATGAATTCTTGTGCATACTGTTTGTATGTATGGCTTTTTCCAAACATTATAATTGAATGGCTATTTTCGTTTAAAGCCACACATAACAGGCCAAGTTTAAAACCCTTGTTTTAACGTAATGGTCAATTGACAGCTGAGAAGTTGATCCATTCCTGTTATCCATGAAGCATCAGGACAGATTAGCGTTTATACAACAAATGCAATGTGATGATCACCACTGTTGGTGAAGAATTTCACTACAAATGACTAATTACTTATCTACAATTAAAATCATATTACTGATTTTACTGATTACTTTATTGGAAAAGTAATTACATAACTAATTACTTTTAAGTTACTTTATAAAACACTTTTCACATATAAGTTTTTGTTTTTCCATTCAATGAATTCAAAATTATGTATTTATTTCCTGTGTTATTTGACTCGTTAGGGGGCCCTTCATGTTAATTCATGTTTTAAATGTCTTCTACATAAATATTATTTAAAAAATACTGTATGTATAATCCAAGAAATACAACAAGTAACTTACCATAATTGAAAGACAGTAACTGTAATCTTATTTAAAGCATTTGAAATGTAATGCATTACACTACTTTTTGTACTAAAAAAGTAATTAGATTACAGTAATGAATTAATTTGTAATTAGATTACACCCAACAGTGATCACATGTGATTCTGACTCCCACTGTATGTGGTTTGAGTGATCCTAACACTAAATGTTATGGGTCTCCTTTACACCTGTATTTATCGCTATCCACTTGTGATCAGATCACTGGCGATGGATGTTTAAACCAGGTGCAAATGAGCTCTTTGAGAGACAGAAGAAAATGCAAAGTGAGAGAGAAGGATGATGAGAAACTAAAATTCTGGTAAAACTGTAAGGCATTAATATGACCATAAAGCAAAGTGAATACAATCATTAAAATGAACAAGTGACCGTGAGAGAAAGGGTAGAGCAGTCTAAGTGTGTGTTTATGTGTGAAAGAGAGGAAGAGAAAAACTGAAAGACAATTCAGATGCTAGATTCCACTCCTGCAGAGATCTACAGTTTTGTGTAGTGCTAAAATGAATTTTTGGTTGATCAATGCTCCGTGTAACACTTTACAGTTCAGGTTTCAGACCATTCCTAAACAAATGCAAAATAAATAAATAAATAACAATGATAATTTTTTCCCGGTTACTTCATGAATGGATCATTTACCTTTTCTGTCTTTTTCTTAAATTTTTTTGAAATTGTGAATTCAGAAATGATTTTGTGAATAAATAACTGTTGACCAATAAAAAATTTTTAATCCGTTTTGCTGTTTCCGCTGTGGTACCAATACCATGGGGGTGTGGGTTGGGGAACGGACTACTTATTACTGCATGACGTTGAGGAGTAGTCTAAAAGGCTAGCCCAGGAGTTGCCAAAATAAAACACGCATGTCAGTATTGGCTCTTAAATGCAATAGCGGCTGGCACTATTGCGGCTGGCACTATTGCGGCTGCAATAGCGGCTGATAATTTTCTTACAGGAATAAAGATAATACAAGTAGAAACAGACCATGCAAATTACAAGTAAGCTCTGTATAAAGGCTTTAAAGAATGAATGCAGATTAATAACCCTAAATTTAAAAGGGAATGAATAGCAATTAAGAAGAGTTTAGCATTGGTTATTGCAAGTATGCAAGTATGCAGCTGTGCACTGCGAACAATGCACAGTTGAAATGATGTGCTTTGCACTCTGTGGGTCACACGAATGGTTTGTCCACTCCCTCGCTATTGCCAATAATGACCCCTCTGCGTGCCAGTGGTTTCACGCATGTCTTAGTTTGCAGACCCCTGGGCTAGCCTTTTAAAATACTGCTCAGCATCCATGCAGTACGCAGCCTGTTCCCCAACCCACACAGCGCAAACTACAAGACACAAAAATGAACAAATAGAAAATATTTGTATTTTCTGAAGTCACAGTATAGTAAAGGTAAAACTGAAAAAAAGGAGACAAAAGGTCAATTATACGTTCATGAATTCACCTTAAAAATAAATGAAAATTTCATTTTTGTATTTGGATTGCGTGGTCTGATACTGTAAAGTGTTCACAGGCCATCACTTTTATACATTTCTTAGTGTATTTTGTACTTATTTGTCTCATGAAACCAGTGGTTTGGTGTGGTGGTCAATGTGTTTGTGTGCTCTGTAGGATAGAACTCTGTAGGGGTTTCATGGAGCTCTTTTGCGTTTCCTCACTGGCCACCTTGACGACACAATTGAAGCCACTGCAACAGGCATCAGGAAAGAGAGCTTGGCAACAACAAACCTAGCAACGGATCCCCTTTCTTCCGAGAAACCTTAGAATAGCATAGTTGTAGGTGGTGGCAACCACGTAAATGAACTAGAGCAAGAGTTAGAGAAAGGAACGACACATCAGCAGAGGATCATTATGTAATTTCCACTACAAAAGGAAATATTTAAATAAAGTAAATTTGAAGGGTGCAAAGGCATTAGAGTTTCTATCCCTTTGATGCAAACACAGCAGTACAATTTACTGGGCATGTACACTCACTGACCACTTTATTAGGTACACCTGTACACCTTCTTATTCATGCGATTACCTAATTAGCCAATCATGTGGCAGCAGTGCAATGCATAAAATCATGCAGATAAGGGTCAGGAACTTCAGGTAATGTTCACATCAACAATCAAAATGGGGGAAAATGTGATCTCAATACTTTTGACTGCGGCATGAATTTTGGTGCTAGAGTGTAACTGCTGATCTTCTGGGATTTTCATACACAGCACAACAGTCTCTAGAGTTTACTCAGAATGGTGCCAAAGACAGAAAACATCCAGTGAATGGCAGTTCTTCGAATGGAGATGCCTTATTGATGGAGAGATCAATGGAGAGTGGCCAGATTGGTTAGAGCTGACAGAAAGGCTACGGTAACTCAGATAACCACTCTGTATGAGTGTAGTTAGCAGGACAGCATCTCACAGAATGCTGTTCAGAATGCACAACATGTCGAACACTTAGGCTGACGGGCTACAGCAGCTGATGACCATGTCAGGTTTCACTTCTTTTAGCCAAGAACAGAAAGCTGAGGCTGCAGTGGGCACAGGCTCACCAACACTGGAAAGTTAAAGACTGGAAAAAAATAGCCAGGTCTGATGAATCTCAATTTCTGCTGAGGTACACAGATGGTAGGCAAACAGCTTTCAGTCCACAGAACTGCCGCACACTTTAAGGTTTTGGCACCATTCTGAGTAAACTCTAGAGACTGTTGTGCGTGAAACTCCCAGGAGATCCAATATTTCCCAGCTAATAGCTATTTAACTAAATGTCTAAAATCTGTGCCCTGCACAGGGCATCAGACTTTCAACTTTACTTTACTTAGTGGGTTAAAGTCAACAAATGAAGGATAGGAGATCACTAACCAGGGCGAGGAGGGTGATTCCTGCTCCAGCAAATGCACAGATGTAAAGGTCATAGGTCAAATAGAACTGGAAACATGAAAAACTATGTAAGCGATACAATCTTTTAAAACTCTGAAAGTGTGTGTGTGTGGTGTGTGTGTTTGTGCATCTAACCTCTGGTGTTTTGCAGATGTTGGCCAGTGTAGTTCCACAAACGTTCCCCGGCACAGCATTCCAGGGAAGAAACCCTAATCAAAACATAACATGACATGAACACAAACACATCCTTACACACGTACACACATAGATTCACACATATAATTACAGACAGGCACAGACATACCGTATTGCCGTGCATCCATGCAGACCCTTGAGTGCTGGCTGAAAAGGGTGGTTTCTGACATAACGTTGACCGTGTGACAGGAGTGTGCCATGTTAAAGAAGAAAAGCACAGGAACAGCCGTGAAGGCAAAGACAGCCAGCCAGATCACGGCGAGAACATATGTCAGGATTATAAACTGGACAAGAGAAAAGAGCCAATCAGATCATTGCAACACTTACAATGATTTAATGTTGTAACCCTATTTGTTTAATGTCACACTACTTAAATATGTAACTATCAGGTGATATTATTTAATTCTTCCATCAGAACTTCTAATTGCAGAATTAAATAACATCCTCCAATTGTTATATCTAAAAGTATTCTCTTCTTTAAATAAACTCAATGCAGTTAGTAGCTTTTAGTGTAGCTAACTACTTTTTTTAAAGAGTACAGAAGCTCGATTCTAGTTAAACTACCTTGGGATATTAGTAGCATGTATGAGTAATAATTTCAAAGTAGCTTCCCCAACACTGTGCTGTAAAAAAAGAAAAGGTCAAATAACCTAAAAATGATCAACATGTATTAACATCTAAATAAGCTGATTTTATTCAAAAGAAAATATTATGTAATAATTACTGAAACAACCAGAATACATTTGTTTACTCCAGTAAAAGTCATTTTTAAGGGTCAGATCAAATAGAAATAGATTTTAAAAGGAACAACTGCATAGATACACTTTTTACAGTACAAAGATTATAAAAGCAATAAAACGTCTTGAATAAACTATATTAGAAAGATACAAAGCGATCAGCAACCGCACAATTAAAAAACCAAGTCAAACTCAATTTCGAACACACACACACACATATACACACACTTACAGTCAGGCTGATGCAGCGCCCAAAACTGGTGCTCCTGAACTCTCCAAAGGTCTGTTTTACGGCACTGGTGGTGTAAAAACCTTCAGCCAACAGCAACAATCCATAGAGGAAAAAAAAGGAGGCTAAACCGTAGATCACATACTGGAAATACTTTATACTGCAAAACACACACACACACACACATGGTTAGATTAGTGACAAAAGCATACAGAAACTGGCAAGATTAGATACACAATCACATTTCATATAGCAGACATAGAGAATCACTCACAAGTCTGCCAGCACAATAAAATCCTGGACGTCCCTGGCAAAGTAGAGTTCTACGAATGTATGGGTATGAGAGAGCGCCTCATGCCCTGCCCCACAGAAGAGCGCCACGCCAGTGTAGCAGAGCAGAGTGGCCAGCAGGCTGGTGTAGGGCACAGCGCCCAGGCAGCGGATGCAGCAGTCATAGCAACCTGTTGGTGAGTAATATATGAACATACACACTGCACATGCAGCACACAAAATACACACACACATTTATACACACATGCACACTCACCTCTACACTAGAAAATTACATTCAGACATACATGATCTATAAGGTAATACACACACACACACACACACACACACACACACATACATGGCTAAACTAACACGGCTGTCATATAAATGAGCATGCACACATTTATACCTTTAAAGTGCTTTTAAGGGTTAAAATATGATGTGCACACAAGTTCACAATATGCTCTACAAATAAATAGTCAGTGTATCATGGAATCAGATGACAAATGCAGCACAGCAATCATACAGCAGACAAAATGAACGCAGATGCCCTTCTCTAACCACAAAAAAACTACAGCAGCTAAAACACAGACAACATCTGAACATAAAATGTGAGGAATTAAGATGCTCTAGAAGCACCGAAACATTTAACAGTTAACAGGCAAAACAACTGTAGCAAAAAAAGGACAAAAAATATATGTTTTAATGAAGCAACTTAACCAAAAGAAGCCAAACTTGAAGACTCAGCTTCTCAGAATTCTACAGTTCCCAGCATGCTGATGTGAGTGATGCAGATTGGAGATAACCAAATGAAGAGCAGAAGCATTTAGGAGGCTGGTCTCAGGTCACCTAGCGCTTTACACAACCACGGCTGTTTCACTGGAAACATTGATGCCACTGAGCTGAACCCAAGACAAGAGAGTTGCACAGCCGCTTGTCCACTCACTCCAGAGAGCTCTGGACTACCAGTCCTTTTCACACTTGAGATTTGTCTTCTCTGTTGTTGATTCCTAAATTCAGAGAGGTAATTTCTGTTTCTTCAGATACACTCCGCTGTCCACCTCAAGGAAGAAAAAATGCATCGCTTAAGCTTGTCCTGTCCCTCCCTCTTCCCCTCCCTCTCTCTCCTGAGTAGGCTGGTGTCAGGTTGTGAGAGAGATTTGAGTGTGTGTGTTTAAGGTTTAGTTGTCAGAAAAAAGAATCACACAGTGATTGTTATAATGGCTTTTGTTTCCTCAACAAAAAGAATCTTTGTGAACTAACAACACACACACACACACCAGTCTCACCAGTGAAGTACGTCATTGCGTTTCCTCTCATAGCAGCACAGACAGACACACACTGACACCACTGGGGGTTACAATGGGGTCAAGATCATGGCAGGTCAGGTCATCCACATTTTACCTTCTCTTTTCATAAAGTGTTGAAAACAGACACTCATACAAATCTGATTACTAAATGTCTCAGGACACCAAGTTCATCCACACCAAGGCAAATCGTTTTGAGGAAGTGACATGGGCCAAATACAGTCCCCATGACCAGCTAGCTGTACCTGCACATCGGGCATAAGTCTAAAATGTAGACTTATCACGTCTACGGTTTTGGACCGTAGAAGTTTGTATGTGTGCCTAACAGTCAATAAATGTGTTAATAAGCAGTTTTATAAACCATGCAGACACACCCTGAGCTCAACTGTACACTGTTCAACACACAATACAAATTTGAGTAGCATCATCAACTGAAGCTAAAACATACTGAAACGTGGGTTTATGTTGTAGATTTGCTTTAGATAACAACATCTGCTAAATGAGTAAGAACCTGAGTTCTAAACCTTAAAGAAACAGTAATTAAGAAATCCATTCCAAGTAGAAAACACAATCACATACACTGCTGTCACAGTGCAAACCGAAAACATGAATATACAAAAGGCTTATAAGAACCTCAGATTCTCTTTCCTCCTGTCCTGTCTTATTAAGCAAACTACTTTGCTGTCTGTTTCTGCCGCTGCAAAAACAAACCTTCCACTCTCCTCACACCAGCAATACAATGTATGCAAATACTGTACATGAATACATTAAGCAACTACAATAAACATCTGTGCATTATTAGACTGGAACTGGGCTGTACAAGAATGAAACACAAGAAGAGAATACAAGACAGAATAATTGACCTAAAGACCTGGTGTGACCTCTGGCTGGAGTCTCCTGAGGTTTCTGTTAATTTCACCCACACCTCTGCTCTAAAGCGTTGCAGTCAGTTAGGAACCATTTAAACAACCATTACAAATAGGGTCATAAAATCACATATCCAATTATGTAAACAGTTTTATCAGGCCAAAACATACTGTATCACAGAATTAAAAGTTCTTAGTTAAAATCATGACATTGGTTAAATATTGGTTCAGGTGAGTACAGGTATACTTACCCATGTGAGTTTGTGTGTGTGCGTGAGTACTGCGCTCTGTCTCTCTGATGTGCCGTGAAGTTTAATCTCTCTTGATGCTTTTATGATTCTCACTCACTCTTTTGTCCCTGGAACAATAAACAAACAAACCTCTCTGCTCTCTTACTCTCTCTCTCTGGCTCTCTCTCTCTCTCAAACACACATGTACACTCACTTAGGAAGATCTTAAAGATGCAGTGTCCCTTTCTGCTGTAAAATTATAAATAAAGTGTGTGAGTTTGAATAAATGTGTGTGTGTGTGTGTCAGTGGAATGAACCCTTAATTTTCTCATGCATGTCGCATACATGATAAAGATTTACACATGGGCCAAAACATTCATGTTCCAAATTTCACCTCTGACCCTTTCATTACTTTTTTGGAGTTCTGACATAAACATCCTTGCTTAGACACACACACACACACACACACACACACACACACACACACACACACACACACACACACACACACACACACACACACTTTGCCGAGTGAGGGAGGTGGGACCTAGAGAGTCAGACTGGGACAAGGGCACATTTGATACAATACTATAGTTGTGTTAGAAATGGGATCACAAACACAGACAATTCTCTCATTCTTTAACAAACACAAATACTCAAACTCTCTCACTCTCTTGTACACATCCACACAATACTATTACAGTGGCAATCACAATAAGGCTAGTGTGTGGTTTGGAATAAATATTTTGTGTTCTTTTTGTGGAGCACACGCCAAAAAATATATAAATAGACACATTATTGCATAGCTATAAAATTGGGTACATTTACTTCTAATATTTATTTTGTATAAGGCTAATTATTGACTAAACATAACCCTACCTCTAAAATACAACTTTTTGCATTTTTAGAATAATAAAAAAAAGCATTTGATTTAAGAATACATTTTCCAATGTCCAATCCATGAATGTCCCCAATGGATGGATTTGTTCCCAAACTAAAGCTAAGTATGTACACACACTTCAGTCTCAGTCAAATTTAAAGAACAAAGGAGAAGGAAAACTCAATATTTACTTCAAATTTGAGGCAGAAATGTACAGAGTATAAAAGGACAGACTTCTGCAAGCTGTTGTACCAACAGACCTGAGCAGTTGCACACAGGTTGACCTCTGCCAGGAGAGACACACTTGGTGTTGTCTGACTCCATGGATCCATTTACCAGTGTCTTTCCTTTTCAATGTCCAAATGAACTCAAACTGTTATCAATACTGCAAATTATTTTATAAAGCTGTAGAACTTTCACACAAATACATTTAAAGACAAACTTTCTGCTGGTTACCAAGGAAACTGTATCCAGATTTGGCACAAAATTCATGGCAGGGGTGGTTAGCATGGGTAACATGAATAATCTAACCATCTGGCAGGTTATGACACCATTACTATACTACCGTACCCCTGTGAAATCTCAGTTCCATATTTAACACAATATTTTTTAATTACCTTTGTCAGAAAATCCCTGTGTTTTGACGTATCACCACATTCATGTATCATAGGAAAGAATAGCATCATAAGTTCTCAGCAAAGCCTGTATGTCATGAGTGACGTCATATACTGTAACTTTATGAGTGATATCATATCACTGACAAATACAGAAAAAAATCTCAATGCTTTTAAATTGAACATTTTCACAAAACATATCAAACAAACTCAGATACGATACATATTTCAAATGATTAAAAAGCATTTGCACAAAATGAAAACATTAAGCATGACAAATTATCTAAAGATATTTAACTTTAAAATTGTACACTACACATTCGCTTTCTCTCACTCACAAATAATCTCACACACACACAAATAGACACACACAATGTGTTCTTTAAAATACTTGATTTGATCTGCTTGTATAAGCTACTGTACAACTAAATGAATTGTTTATACCAAAGTAAAATGCACAATTCATCCATTCAGAGAGATAGAAAGAGAAAAAAGCGAGAGAGAGAGAGAGAGAGAGAGAGAGAGAGAGATGCAAAAAATGAATTTCTTTGATATGGAAAAAAATCTGAGCTTAAAAATGATTAGAAATAATTTTTCCAACACATTCAAAAAAGCTGTCTGTACATTGACGTTAATACATATGTTATAACTGTACAATAGTCGTTAATATGCTTGTTATTACATGTTATTAAATATCTTATAATAAGAGCTTGGTTGTTTCACAATGAACCACATATGGGGTTCCAGCAACCTCTACTGTTCTTTCTCCGGGCTCCACCTGCCGGGTTTAAGAGTCTTGCAGCACCACCTAAAGTCAGCTGCGGTATTGCAGCTCATCCTCAGGAAGTCTGGCCTTTCTACTATATATGGTTCTGCAGAGCAGGTTCTTATCTATTCTTATAATGAGAATGTTGTCTCTCCAGACATACAGAAAGTCACTCTACAAAAGCAGTGTGAAACTGACACCATTCATTCTGGTTCACATTGTATTGCACCAGTGTGTTGCACTGACACGCTTCATTATGGTGTATATAGTGTTCATTTGGATTTATCCTGATGAATTGCATTGATTCATATTAATGAAAGAAATCTAAGGTGATTGTGCTTGTGTTACGTATTGTGTTCACCTGCTATTGTACTTTCGAATACAGTTATAACAGTTTGCACCGCTTTGATCTGGTTAAATACTGATAATAATAATAGATTGGAATTGCAGTGATTGTGTTGTAGAGATTTGTAGTGTTCATTTACTGCATGTGAGTGTGGTGAGTTGGTGTGTGGGTATGTGTTTGTGTTGCATGTTATACACGTGTTGTTGAGTGTGGGTGGGGCAGAGTGGTGGAGTTGTATCCATGTGTGAATGTGTTGTAAGGGTGCATGCTGGGATACCCCATCAAAGAATTGGGTGACATGGTAATGGTGTTGGGTGTCATGGTAACACTATTGGGTGTCAAGGTTACAGTGTTGGGTGTCATATTGCCACTATCCGGTGTCATGGCGACAGAACTTGGTGTCATGAGAGGGGTGTCATCCGGTGATCGGCGAAGTGTGAGGGCATAATCCCGCGGAGATGAAGCTGGTGTCAAACGGAGGGGGTCGCACAATGACCCTTCCTCTTGGTTCCCCCCTGAAATGGAAGTGGGCATATAGCTGAGGTCATTGGGTGGGGTCTGTCGTTGAGATGCAGCCTGAGGGGGGGTGTCTTGTCTACTGCGCTTGTCCTTGCGATAGTAGAGCGCAGCAAAGGCCAGCACATTGAGGAAGAGGAGCGAAGCTCCAACGGCGATAGTGACGCTCAGCTCGGTGGAGTAATCGCGCGGGTTGGCGATGACCAGTGGTCCACTGCGTGCTGTGGACTGGGGGGGCTGTTTACCAGGGGTACGGACCTTGTTGGGGCGGGGCGTGGCGCTTTGAGAGCTATGCGTGGTCAGAAGAGGTGGAACCCTTGTGGTGGTCGACGTGTAGTGGAACATGTCATGCAGGTTGTACAGGTGAGGCACCAGGTGCTTCCAGAAGGCCACTTTAGTAGCACGATAATGATCCCGAACACGTGGTTTTAGCCCGATGTGCAGGTACAGCTGGTCATGGGGACTGTATTTGGCCCACGTCACTTCCTCAAAACGATTTGCCTTGGTATGGATGAACTTGGTGTCCTGAGGAACTGGCTTATTTGGATCCCTAACCGCATAGACAGACAAATACACACACACACACACACACACACACACACACACACACACACACACACACACACACACACACACACACTTAATTAACTGTTCACACATACTGTATACAGTGAACACAAACACATTATTATGACACACAAAGTTATTATACACACATATAAATATTAATTATTCAGATATGATTATTGAAATTTCAGATCTGAATGAAACATATATATATATATATATATATACATATACATATATATATATATATATATATATATATATATATATATATATATATATATATATATTTTAAGTGTGAATACATATTTGTGCTTGTGTGTCTGAATGTGTTTAAAGGGATTGTGTATCCAACATTTTTAATTATGTCATCACTTACTCATATCGTTCCAAAACTAAAGACTTTCTTTCCTCCATGAAAAACAAAAGGAAATGTTAAAGAGAATGTTAGGGAATGACCACCTTTTTCACATTTCACTTTCATTGTATGGGGGAGGGGGGAATCCTTTTGTGTTCAACAGAAGAAAAAGTCATATGGGTTTAGGGTGAGCAAATGATGACAGAATTTTCATTATTGGGTGAACTATTCCTTTAAGTGTATTATTGTGAGGAAATCTATGAGAAGGTCCTCACTGCAGACTGTAGCACTATGATGTAGTGGATCTAGTAGTATTACTTAGTATTAAAGTATTGCATGAAGAGTTTGTGTGTAGCTAAGTTCACATTTACATCAGCTGTATGTTTTTTTTACATCTCTTCCACTATACATAAATACCCAGTGCCATTGGGTGTATTATTTGTATTTGTATATTAACTTGTAGTGGCCAAACATATTTAAATTAAGTAAAAGTTAAAATAAAGTGAATTGCTCAGCGCACGTAAGCAAACGGACCAAACTAGGAGCACATCAGGAGATAGAGGTGCACAAATACAATAGATGAAATAATGGACATTGTATTTTGGCTTCACTATACGAAACGCATAATTTCAGTGGGGCCTGGGTAGCTCAGCGAGTATTGATCCTGACAATCACACCAAGAGTGGTGAGCTCCAGCCAGGTCTCCTAAGGAACCAAATTGGCCCAGTTGCTACGGAGGGTAGAGTCACATGGGGTAACCTCCTCGTGGTCGCAATGAAGTGCTCTCCTACTTCAAGGTCAAAATGTCATCTATTCTCTAGTTTACAGCTCACACCTGTTTTAACATTATGTGGAGGCTAGGTAAGATGTCAGTTAATTGAGTTATATTCTTACAATGTGCTATGTTGTGATATACAGTTTTTTTGTGATCTGATGTGATGTAGTGTACTGTGATGCTGTGAGTTGTTTTGTTATCTGATGTCATGCACTGGACTGTAAACAAATTCATCTAATTGATTATGGAATGTCAGGAATAGTATAGAGTTTAGATATTTAGAAATAGTCTAGTTGCAAATGAATGAACTATCTGACATTCTGTTTGACTTATGAAAAAACCTTATTGACTTATGACTTATTGTTTTGAATAATGAAAAACTTTACTTTCACCTATTGCTATGGTTCTGTATGGATAATCTGTATGTTGCTGTACTTTCTACTGTTAAATTGCTTTGCTAATGATAAAGCTCTTTTTCATTTTGTGTTGCTTTGTAATGTCCAATTGTATTGTATTTTGCATATTGTTTTGATGTGTTAATTAGGATACTCTTGCATGTATTTTAGGTTTGGTGTTATTGTGTGGTTCTGTTTTACCCGGTTTTTGCAAAGTTGGTCCAGTAGGTCATGACAACGGCACTCAGCATGATGTCATTGCGGGAGAAGTTGCAGGGAAAGAGTTCTGTCGGGCCAATAAGTGGAATTCCAAACACATAGGGCAGCTCATCACCGTGTGCAGAATCAGCCCATGGTGGTTTCATGGGGCTCTGGCAGTGATGGTAGAACGCATAGAAGAAGGTTGGAGAACCATAGCGTGCGTGCAGGTCTGCCGTCACCACAGCTGGCTCCACCCACTGGTGATCCGTAAACATGGCCACCAGAGTTTTGCGGCGAGTTTCTGGATTGTCCCGGTCAGCCCAGTCTGTGTACATGAACTTTATGGTCTCTCTCAGAGTGTCCTTTCCTTCTGGGTATCCGTATAGACCATCCACAAAATCGGAGACTGCAAAGTCAAAATCCGAACCAGACACTCCACCCTCTTCTGGCTCCACCACACCCTCTACAAAGCGGAAACCCTCTCCTTGGTTGACGCCCAACATGATGTCATAGTTAAGGAACTCCCCCTGCTCCATGAGTACTTCAGGGTCATCAGGGATGAGGTCACCATCAATCACAGGCCCAAAGGCCACATGGAAGCGCGCTGGCTGAATTTCCTGTTCCACCAACTCCCTGTAGCTACGTTTCTGCATGCAGAGGACCAGGTCCTGTATAAAACACACACAGATGCAACTATTACATCACCTTCACCTACACAATTGATAAAAATGGTTTCAACCAGCTGATCTGACTTTTCAAAGAAAAGTTGAAATAAAAGTTTTATAAACCAGTTTCTGCTTCCAAAGGCATGCAATGTTAACTCATTACCAGCCCACGTCTGCATGCAGAAAGCTCTTCAGATTTTTACAAAATTGTTATCCCTGTTATTAAAAAATGTCAACACATACCATAACACTTTTGTGCTTGTTTATTAAATATTTTGGCTAATTGAATTGTTTTTCTTAGCTCCATTTAATACATTTTTATCATGCTTACACCCATTCTGCAAAGTTTTTACAGATTATTTTCCCAAAATCCGCACAGAAACATTAAAATAAGAAAGGAACACTTTACAATAAGGTTCTATTTGTTACCATTAGTCAATACATTTGTTATCACAAACTAACAATGAACAATAATCTTTGACAGCATTTATTAATATTGGTTAATGTTAATTAATATACATACAATTACTCATTGTTAGCTCATGTTAGTTCACAATGCATTGACTAATGTTAACATATATAACTTTTTATGTAAAATTGTATTAGTTTGTGTAGAAATTAACATTAATCAAGATTAAAAAATGCTGTAAAATGAATGATTTTATGGGGAAATCTGTAGAATTTACCTTTTATTTTTAAATTCCAATTTGTGGAACAGTATTTCTTACATAGTGTTTTCATGTGTTGTTTGTGTTTTATCAGTTTTGATGTAAATTAGCATGAACCAAGATAAAAGTATTGTTAATTTCTTGTTCCTTTTAACTATTGCACAAACTACTGTTAAGAAATGCAACCTTATTGTAAAGTGTTACCAAATAAAAACACTTCAGACGCTAATCAATCATAATATAATCTTACTTTAACTTATCATCAGCAGGTGTGGGAAAACAATTATGTAGAAATTATGCTCTCTATTGACATATGCTGACTGTTGTGTATTATAAAAACATAAACAGCCATATGTTTCATTTCCATCTCACTGGACAAGGTTCTACATAAAATATCCTAGTTTCAGTGTGTCTGCAGTAAATAATGTCTCCTTAATAATTGAAAAGTCATAGATGAATTAATAGAGAAATCTCTGATTCTTACATGCGTGTCAAGGACATTACAGCCAACACGCTCTGCAAGGAGACGAGTGTATTTCACAGGTTGATAGTTCACTGACCAACTGGACAGAGCTGAGCCACTCTGAATGATTGCTCTGTGGAACAAACCTATTGAGAGAGAGAGAGAGAGAGAGAGATGTGAGAATAAAATATATTAAATGTCATATCAATATTCCAGCAAAATAAGTATATTAGTATTGTTTTAGAAAAGAGCAGAGTTGAATTATCATTCACCTTTATCAAAGAATGTCCATCCACATTCATGTTTTTTAAGAGCCTTTATGTGATACCATGACCCTCACAACAAATAGGTGATGGACACCTACTAATGCATAGTGCCTACTACAGAATCAATACACATTTTCATCAACCACAGTTATTAAATTAGATAACTAAAGACAGTAGTAGCACATGTTCAATGGGTAATTTTTTTCTGCCAACAAATAAACTAATGAACCACAGCTACGAATCTGTCTTTGGATGGGCAACAGAATTTAGGTAGGCTGATATATCAGTTTTACAGATTAATCTGTGATGATAGTTAAATTTTGGAACAATCGATTATGGGCAAAAGTCTACGCCTATAGTTGTTAATAGTTTTCTTTTTACTCTGTGTTCATCTGTTGCCGGCACTAGAGTATTCTGTAGTTAGAATGGCTTGGTTCTACAGTGGTTCTCAACCAGGGGGTCAGGACCCACTAGGGGGCCTCAGCACACTTCCAGGGAGGCCTCAAGATCCCTTAAAATTATTTAAAACAAGGAAGATTATTATATATTTTTAGAATTATTAAAATTACATTTACTGAAAATGTAAAAAAAATAAAAAATAAAATATAAATTCCCTATAACAGCTTGATTTTTATGAAAAACACACAGTTCTAGACATTTCTGGAATCCAAAAATGTATCATGATTACTTGTTTTAATCTATTTATGCTAGTAGTTTCTTACATTAAAAACTCTGAAAAACAAGCTTTGTCATCATTACAGTCCAAGTACAATGGGTGGCCTTGAAGTCAAAAAGGTTGAGAACTACTGTTCTACAGTACAGTAACTGCGGACACTATAGGTGAAATAAAAACAAATCACAGGGATTTGCTGTATCTATATCTTTCATCATTGATAATATTTGTATCCTCACTTTAATGAATATTTTGATTAGATAATCAAGTGTTCTAAATTAAATCGAGGGCATGCAAAAAATATATATATATTTGACAAATGGAAACATGCCCTTTCAGCACAAACATTGTGTCTCCAACTTCATATCTTGTGAATAATAATAAACCTCATTCCTCACTAAAGGGTCATGAAACCCCAAAACAAATTTTTTTGTGATGTGAACAGATGTGTACAGGATGCACATCACTGAATACAATGATAGCGCTCATTATGTTTATTGTATAGGTTTAAGGGGTTATTTTTTAATTTTATTGAGCCTTTTAATTTTTCTGATTTCAAAAGGAAAGTTGAAGCAACGTCACAAAAATAAGGTATATGCGGTAATCTCAGAGTTATTATTGGTAAGACAGCACACATTCACTTCACTAGATTCCGCATTATTCATGAGAAGGAAAGTTTCCATCCAATCACAGCTCTGCCTCATTCATGAGCTCACATTACAGCCACAGCTGAGAATTAAAACTCATGACATGGATGTAACCACTGTTCCACAGGCACGAGACTTCAATAGCACTCGGGGAACAGAAATGAGAGTGGACTTTTACACTAAACAATGTGATGAGATCGAAATCAGTCCACAAAATGCACCGCAGTCCATAACCAGACCACATCGATCATTTCTTGGCTGCAGTTGTGCAAGTCCGACTCCAAACACACCGTTTATGAGGGAGGGCTACCAGCACTTATTCCATCGCTTATTCTCCATGTGTCGGATAATGGACATAAGATTGAAATCACAAGGCAGAATGGACTACAGTCCACTCCATAACCGCACCGAAGCGAGCAAGGTTGTTGGTTGGCCGCTGTTGCGCTTAAATATGGGGCAGAAGTGTATTATAGGTGCTATCTGCCTTGAGATGTCACACAGGTCACATAAACTACAACACATAGAGACTGTATCACCTAGATATCACATTGTTACTATGTCTGTTCAACAAACTACCAAACACAAAACTCTCACTAAATCAAAAATTTGATTAAGGTCAAACTTTAAAAAAATAAATGAAGATAAAAATAATATAAAATTAGAGCTACTAAACATTAGATATCTTTCTACCAAAGAACTTATTGTAAATTAAATTATTACAGATCACATTTTGGATGTGCTCTGTTTGATTTAAACCTGAAATAAACCATTGGAATATATTAGTTTAAATAAATCTACTCCCCCAGGTTGTTGTTATAACGTCTGAAGGGTCGAGGAGGAGGTGTTGCTACAATTTACAGTGAAGTTTTTGGTGTTACTCAGGAGGACAGGATATAAGTTTTAGTCTTTTGAACTAATAATGCTTAATATGACACCGTCAGATATAAATAAATTATCTCTGTCATCTTTTGCCCTTGCTACAGTATATACTGTAGATCACCTGGACCTTACTCTGGTTTCCTTGGTGAATTTGCACATTTTCTATCAGATCTAGAAGTTAATGAAGATAGAGATGTATTTGTTGGTGACTACTTCATTCACATAGATAATGAAAATGACACATTGGGATTAGCACTTATTATATTCTCAACTCTCTTTGAGTCAGACAAAACGTGGCAGGACCAACTCATCGCCATAATCATACACTAGATTGAATATGGAGTTGATGTTTCCTATAGAAATTCTACCGCAGATTGATGACATTACCAGAGTGAGATCATTACCTCATCTCTTGTTTGTTGTGATCAGCTAATGTCACTCAATCTACATAATGCTATCATTCAGGTAGAACTATTCTAGTTCTACCTGAATTCGACCACTAAAGATAGCTTCACTGTTAATCTTCCAGAATTGTCTCACATACTCAGTAAGTCAAAAAGTCTAGAAGAACTTGAAGTAATATCAGAAAGTATAATAAAGTCTTTTCAAGCACTCTTGAGTATATCAGAGAAATCAACATTTGGATGGCCAGAAATTTCCTTCTACTCAATTCCGACAAAACAGAGGTAGTAATGATTCGACCAAAAACCTCAAAAGATAAGCAGCTAAAATATTATTTGATTCTCGATGGATGTACTGTTACGTCGTCTTCTACAGCAAATAAATTAGGTGTTATATTTGATACCAATCTGTCTGTAGAACAGCATTCTTCCTCCTGAGAAATATTGCTAAATTATGACACATGCTCTCTGTTGCTGATGCCGAAAAACTAATTCATGCATTCATGACCTCAAAACTAGATTATTGTAATGCATTACTGGGAGGATGTCCAGCAAGTTCAATAAATAAACTTCAATTGGTTCAAAATGCAGCTACTAGTGTGCTGACTAGAACCAAGAAATATGATCATATTAGCCCCATTCTATCGTCATTATTTTGGCTACCTGTTACATTTCGTATTAATTTTTAAATTCTGTTAACTACATACAAAGCTTTGAATGGTCTAACTCCACAGTACTTAAGTGACCTTCTGACATGCTATATTCCATAACGAAATTCTGGCTTGTTAATAATTCCAAGAATTCAATATCCATGGAGGTATCATACTTGGCTCCGAAACTATGGAATAGACTCCCTAACACAGCTCGGGATGCAGACACACTCACTCAGTTTAATCTAGATTAAAGACTCATCTATATAGCCAGGCACATAATTTATCCTTTAACTCACAATTAGGCTGCTTAATTTATGTCTGCCAGAACCAGAAACATCCATCATGATCTATAACTCTGGATAAAATTGAATGGCACCTACGCTAATATAATTTTTTGTTTCCAAGTCTCAACCTTGGGATTCATATCCCGAGGTTACCAGAGCCAGACATATCCAGCTCCGTTCCTGCTTGGACTCCACTGCTATGTGTCGCTGAAAGAAGACGACAAACTACAGCCAGCACCAGCCAGACATCACTTCAGTCTTTTGAATTCAGAGGATGAGCTGATGCCAGCTCCAGCTATAAGACATCGGGTACTTCATATGCCACAGCATTAACCTTGGATTTAGGATGGACCCCACTGAACTTCACCGAAATGACCAAATGGTTGAACTGTGATGCACCTCATTAATCTCTGCCTGCATCACTTTTGTCTATTGATGGACTACACTCTTGAAATGGAAAACATACTTTAATATATATATATATATATAATTTGTATTTCTTTTTTTTTTTAAACAATGGACCTCAACACTTACTTAATAAACAAATTTAAAACCATGACTTGCACTGCACATAAATAACTAATATTGGCATTATATTCATGTTGTTTAGCCAGAGGGGAACTGGCCCCCACAGTGAGTCTGGTTTCTCCCAAGGTTATTTTTCTGTTAGGGTTTTCTGTTCCTTGCCACAGTCACATTCAGCTTCCTCACAGTGGTTCTAAATACAATTATTATTTAATTACTTAATTTCTGTACACAATGTACAATGTCTTTAATCAAACTACACAATGATCACTCTAAGACTTTATAGATATTACAGTTAGATTTCCTGTAAAGCTTCTTTGAAATGATGTGTGTTGTGAAAAGCACTATACAAATAAACATTACTTGACTTGACTGTTAAGGGAGGCTTTTCTGTTTATACTGCGCCTATCGCATCTACTCGCCATGTGTCTGATCATAAACAGGACAACACGATGTCTTGTTTAATATCGGAAGACCGAAAACTCAAAGTCATTTCAACTCTATCTTGGATCTACTTTACATCAAGTTTCCCGGATTTACACCTATTGTTTACCGGTGTTACGTAGTCATGACAATGGAGTTGAAATACTGGATAACTTTACACAGACAAGGTAAGCAATTTTAATGCTTGTAATTTGTGTCTGCAAAAAGTATTGTGTTTATACTTTTTAAAAAACACTGTGTATATGTTTTGTGTATCTGACATGTTTACCTTCATTGTATGTGCCTTATTACTGCACTTTTTTATTTTTTAATTTAGAAAAAGAGATGATTCAAAATTATTTTCTTTGCCAAATCAACATCATGCTTCAATACTATATTAAACCCATTACACTCTCTGTAAGAATAAATATCTAGGAATTATTGTAAAGTCTTAAAGCAGAGCTGGTTTTGATGATAATGTCTGCTCTGAGTGCTGTTCTCACTTCATTCTTAAAAGTTTGAACAAAACAAATCGCTCTATCGCATTAACTCTTCACACTTTTGTCCAATGATTAATACAGTAAAGTGCCCCAAACTATTTTGTTTTCATCTCCACTCATAATGTGAGGTTTAGCCATCCCTGCTGTCTGTGTTTTTGGAAGTAGTTCATGACCCCCTCCCATTTTCCCTCTTCCCACCCACATATTTACACATTTTCCTGAAAAATTCGAAGTCGTTCCGCTGGCTGAGGTGTGAAAATTGGAGCTCAACTAGGTCGTTTTCCTGACCCTTTAAACCTCAGCTGGTAAAATATATATACAAAAACCATAATCTGGTGAATATAAGGTTATAAATATAGAATATAGGTTATAAAAGGCAAAATTTGGTTACTATTTAAATATAGAGCATTGTTTCAGAGCCAAAGGAATGATTTGACTAATTTTGGACTCTTTTGGCCTCTATGTCTGTACCCGTCATAGTAAATAAAGCCTTTTATTGGTAACGGTAAAGTCCACTATCGGTCGACCTCTACAACAGACATCCGGTGATAATGATAATGACAGGCATCATGCTTTTGCTTCTGGTTAGATGTTGACGAAATACTTCTTTACTCTAAATATGCATAATTCCCTAAGACACAGCCACCATGGTGACAGAATCTTATAGGGGAGACTGAGGCTAGTTACACAGGTAAGTAGTCACAATTAAAAAAACTTAGTAACGATAAGATTTGGGGTCAAAAGTCCAATTGCAAAACTGTGTTTTCTCTAGCAGAGGTTTTGTATGTTGGTTTCAGACATTTACTTCAAAACCCTCTTAAATTAGAATATTTTTTTGTGAATCCACCCTCCAAAGTAATTTTTTACTATCATCATATTTTTGATATAGCTCTTGTTTAAAAAAGCAAACAAAATCAAAACACACTGCCGTACATTCAGGCAAGGGTCAGCTAAATTATGAAGGCAGTTATTTTACTGAAAGTTTTAAATGTTTTATTAGGACAAAGCTATTTTTCATGAAAGTCAGGTCAGGTCATGTCAGGTCGTGTTGTCACATTTTTATTAAGGCAGATTGTCACAAATGTTTTAAATATCACACATTTATTACATTTCTTAAGTACAATATTTGTAGGCCAAAACAAGTTTTTGGCCTACTCTATTCAGAGTTGTTTTGTTTTTTTATATTTCATGAGATAATACATTTTTTAATTGTTATATTGACAACTAGCCCCGGTCTCCCCTATATTTGCCATATTCCCTCATGTCAGAAGCCTCATATCTTTATGACATTGCAGGTTTGCTTTTTCGCTCACCATGGTCTTTTATTTACATAGATTTATAAACCAGAAAGTTGCTTCGGTCCCAGGCACAGAATGAGCTATGAGTCATCACCATTACTCCCCCCAGATATCTCCATAAGGACTGTCCCTGTAATAAGTTCAAAGTGCCTGCAAGTCATGTAAACAAGTTCCATTGATCTTGTTCATGTGGATGTAACATTTCTATTCTATTTGATTCTATCACATTACTTCAGCCAAGACAATCATTCCATAATGACCATCTCTGATTCATGCAAATTACTCTACACATAAAAGTGAAAAAGTGTAAAACATGCCCACCGCCCACCACATGGAGTTTCAATTTCTTGAATTTAGGGGTTGATATTTGTCAAACCAGCTACTATCAAACTGAATACAATACAGTCTCTTTGATAATAGGCTACTGTTACTCATGTTTACTTTAAGATGAAGTATCACAAAATGAACGAACAAGTACAAGTTACAGGCAACACTCCCAAATCAGATCACACACACACACACACACACACACACACACACACACACACACACACACACACACACACACAATTGTCTTGGAAAATTGTGAATATATGGTCTTGCTCTATCGCTGTAATGTAGAAGCTACGGTTTAATTTAATCCAACTTGATGAAACTAAAATGAAACAAAGTCTGCTAAATGACTAATTGTAAACATCAATATGCAGATTTATTGTAGATTTATAGAGTGCTCCTTGTCTGCAGAATAGCTTTTCTAGTGAACTGTGAAATATATGATTAATTGTTTGAAGTCAACTATTCCACTTGGTCTGGAGCAGTGCAAAAAACTGAAATAGAGATTTAATCTTAATGATTTAGTATAATTTTTAGAGGAGCAATAAGACTGCAGAAAACACAAACAGGACAAAAGGGAGAGAGAAAGAGAGAGAGAGAGAGAGAGAGAGGACTCTATTGCTCCACGCAGGGCATAGAGTGGGACAGGGATATAGCTTGACATCTACTTAAACGTTAAAGCAACAGGACTAGTGCAGTATGCTGTTTTTGGCCTCACTCTACACACATTGAAATCAAGTGTCTGCTCTACACGGATGACCTGGTTCTGCAATCCCCACTGATGACGGGCTTTAGAACTGGTCCCTGCTGGAGCATTAATTACAGAAATGGATACTGGCAGTCAATCTGGACTAAATTAGAACTTAGGTTTTCCATTGCTCTTGGAGCCACATTCTAGTTTAAAGGGACAGTTCACCCAACTACTACTCACCCTCATGCTGCAAACCTGTATCGTCCCATGTGTACCCTCTTTCATCAGAGGGACTGAAAAGGAGAATGTGTACCCTCTTTCATCAGAGAGACACAAAAGGAGAATGATCAAAAGATGTACATGTAATTCCCCCCCCCCCGCAATTACAACAAAATGAGGACTGGAGCTTTCGAGCTTCAAAAAGGAGGCAGAGATAACATTAAAATATTATATCATAAAAGTAGTTAAGTCGTTATTCACAGAAAGTTCATGAGAGAAATAATGATGTCCCATTCATGAACAAATGGTTCTTTTGAGTCAACAACACGACCACATATAAATATTTTGAAGTTTATGTAAGTGCACTGTTGATTTTAACTGGCTGTAAAAGCATTATGTGTGAAGATTCTACACTGTTAAAAATGTTCTCGTCAAAAAACACTAAAGAACTGGCAGCAGGGTTGCCAGCATGTTACTCTAAAATTAACAGTGTCTTGGTGTTGCCGAAATTAACAGCTAGATATTGTTTTTACAGCTACAGTATACAACTGTAATTTAGCTGCATATATAGCTTTCAAACTACATACTATCAACTGCTGTTTAACTTAACAGCATTGTTCCCAGCATGCACTGCAGCATGAAGAAATTACTTCTGATGCCTCTCCGAAGACTCTATGGCCGCTAGGCTAGGGAGGAAGAACGTCCAGGTTTCACACTTCTTGCTAATGCAACTGGGAAAAGAGCGCACGTCTTCGCCACAAGGGAGGGGAAAGGCGCTATGCACAAGCAATACACCCGGTCAGCTGACCCGAACTTAACTGTTTGTGTCACCTGATAACACATGGGATGAAACTGGCTCAACCCTGATATTATAGAACCTTGCAAAGGTGTTAGGTGTTGCCCAGCCCGCGGCTCTACATATGTCTGCTAGAGAGGCGCCGTGGGACAACGCCCAAGAAGCCGCAACACCCTTGGTAGAATGGGCTCGTAGGCCAGCAGGGGGCGGCACGTGCTGGGCGTGGTATGCCATAGTGAGGACATGAACCATCCACGAATGCTGACTGTGCGTGGGTGGAATCCAGCACTGTATGCTCAGCACAACGTAGTGTGCGAGGGGGAGAACCAGTGGAAAGCGCCGTAGATCCAACAGCATGTAGAGATGAATGGAGGAGGCAGAGGAATTCAGCTCTGTGACTTGCTCGCTCGGCTCCAAAGAAGATATCTGATGTTTACAGCGTCACTCCTTTTACACCCGTATGTCCGGGGAGTGGCATGCAAATTCCACACGCCAATTTCCATTGGCCATTTCTCAAGATCAGAGATGTCTGGGCTCCACAGGAGTGACCCCTAGTGTCAACTCATCGACACAAGGTCGAGTGAGTGACAGATAGGGAACTATTGTATTTAAGAATCATAGTAGATTGCTGTAAGAATTTGGCCATAAATTTACAGCAAATTTTACGGTGTTGAAAAACATATTATACAAAATTACAATTCAGTAAAATAAATACACCAATAAAAGAGTAGATAAAATTATATTATTTGGAAATACAAAAATAAGACTTTCCTGTATATGAACAAGAAATATAAGGACCAGCTTCAATCCAAAATTTCCAAAGAGAGAGGGAGAGAGGAAAGGGAGATAAATAGAGGCAGAGAGAAAGAAAGAGAGAGATGAGGAAAGGTAGCAGAGACAAACCGTTATCAATAAATTGAAAAAAAAACATTGTAGGATCAATAACCCTGCAGGTGTGATTAGCTTTGATCTCTGTAAAACACACTTAGATACACACACACACACACACACACACACACACACACACACACACACACACACACACACACACACACACACACCTACAATCACACTCAAGTCCCAAAACAGAGGGATAAGGCTGATGAAGCAGGAGAGGAGTTACCATGGTAACAGCAGAGATTACCGTGGTAAAGGAACCTTGGATGTGACAGTACTCATGGTTGCATAGGCAGCTGTCTCAGCAGTTATGGACCGCAATAATGCACAAGCCCCTTACAGAGACAAACCTTTAAGTGCATTAGCAAAGGTCTTACAGATAACATATTTGAACTGTATTCTTATTGTATATAAACCTATTTAACTGACAGAACAGATCATTACTTACAAGGGTGTAGATTTGGTTTGAAAGTTGTTAGGGGCATATTGCAAGGATATTATTCAAAATGTTGGTATTAAGAAAATGCGAGAAAGTCAGTCTGGTAAAATAGGCTAAATAACATTATTACCTCATATAACAAGTCTAATTACTTTTTCTCTGCCTCACAATATTCAATATTAGAATTAAGAATAAACAAATTTGGAACTGACCACTAGGGTTAGGAGGAACATTTTGATATGCGATAAACTTGGATAATTTGACAGCAATATTTGATGCACTAAAACTAAGATTAATGGGTCAAATTCAAATATTATATTTTGGGAGAAGATTTTCCTCGAGAAAATTATCCCCAAGGGAAATGAAGATGACATTCTGTAAAATGTATTATCCAGCATTAAAAAATGGAAGTGTAGCATAAGTTAACAATTGATATGTGCAAAATGACATCACAAGATAAACAAATTATGGGAATAATGGAACATTGACATTTTCCCCCACTTTCATTTCTCATATTGCTTATTTATAGGTGCTTACTTTTTGTATGAAAAGTAGGCCTCCTGAACAAAGTAGGCTTTAGGATTAGCCTACAACTCAAGACTTTTTTCTTTTTTACATTACAAATGCCTTATTATATTGCCGAAATATTATTATTCAATATGTTCTTCTCCAATGTGCCAAATAAAACATTTATTGGGAGTTATACCAGCATCTTCAAATCCTGTACCTCTGACACATTCGTTACAATTTTAAGATATCTTCCTCAAGAGGGCTCATACCGGCTGAAAATACTGAATCCTCCCTCAGGCTGCATGAAAAATTCAGAACATTTTTACACGAAAAGTATGCTTGTTTAAATCTATTAATTTCAAGGATTGGACGTAAGATATGGAAATCCGCCCCGGTTATTTAAAAAAAAAAAAAAACTTTTTTTAAAATCCTACAAACGACTGTGATGCATCCTGAACAGCACTGATAAAAGTAACAGGTGCCACATGACAACACCATTTATGAGCTGCTTCAGAAGAGGTAGGACAATAATTTACACATGAATAATTATACCATGGACCTTTAATAGTCGTCCAAATGAAAATAAAAACATAGTATAAAGTATTTTCTGTGTAATAAAATTGCCCAAATGTTGGTCGGGACTTTTCCGATTTCTGAAAGTTAGTAGGGACATGTCCCTATCATCCCTATATAAATCTATGCCTAAGATTACTTATGTTTACTTACTTACCATTATCAGAATCCTTTTGAGCCATTTTTAAAAGCACAAACTGCTTTACATTTACTTTTATTTTCTAAATAGTTTTTAATTCTATGTTAATTTATTATTTAATATAACTGTTTTCAATATTAGTTTTCTCAAAGCGTACTCAATGTCCTCTCATCTTGCTCTGTTTTAATGCAGTGTTGAATATTTTTGGGATTAAACTATTTGATTTGACAAGAACAAACTGACTAAACTAATGGATTTTAAGTTTGGAACAGTATTGAGAAGATTTTTCATATTAACTGGTAATGGAATAGTTCAACCAAACATTTTTATTATATCATAATTTACAGTCCCTCATACCATCCTTGATGTGAATGACTTTCTTTATTCTGCTGAACACAAACAATGATTTTTAGAAGAATATCTCAGCTTTTTAGGTCCATTCATTGCAGGTGAATAGTGACCAAAACTTTGAAGGTCCAAAAACCCAAATAAAAGTAATCCATTCTCCAGCAGTTAAATTCATAAATTCAGAAGCAAAATGATAAGTGTGGGTGGGAAACAGATCAATAATCAAGTCCTTTTTTTTATATAAATCTCTATTTTCTCACATTTTCAAAGTGAAGATTTATTGTGAAAAACAGATATATAAAAAAGTACTTAATCTTATTTATTTTAATATTTATCTGTTTCTCACCCACACCAATCATATCACTTTGGAGCTTCAAATGTCTGGTCACCATTCACTTGCATTGTATGGACCAACAGAGCTGAAATATTATTCTAAAAATTGATTTCATTAAGCAGAAGAGAGAAAGTCATACACATCTGGGATTGCATGAGGGTGAGTAAATGAATTTTCATTTTTGGGTGAAATATCCCTTTAAAGTTATATATTGATTTAAAGGAACAGCTCAGTCAAAAATAAAAATTTGGTCATTCATGTTGTTCCAAGACTGTATGACTTTCTTTCTTCCATGGAACACAAAAGGAAATGTTCGACAGAAGTTAGGGACTGACAACCTCAGTAATCATTCACTTTTATTGTGTGGAAAAAGGTGCAATTAAAGTGAATGGTGACTATAGCCCTATTTGGACTGACTTGTTCTCCCTCAGGAGGTTAGGAAATTAAGTGTTTCACAGATGTACTTTGTGATTTTAATCCTGTCCTAATCTGACAAGTCTGTGATTTTCTCACACAACCTCTGTAAAACTTCCAGAGCAAATTACCTACTGTTTTTCAGATAACTAGAGGGTCCTCTGAGAAATCTAATCCCATCTGAATGCAGATGTCTGCGATTGCTGATACTGAATTTTCACACCGCTTCTCCTCATATATTTTGACCGACATGAACTACCGTTAAGATCGTACTTATATGCGTAGTGCGCACAATCTTCTGCCTGTTGCGCGTCTTTCAGTTTGGATGTAGATTTTTTGCCATCCGACAAAAAATAATACAATTAACAATGAAGCCAAATCTCAGAAATAACTAAGACTGGCCACTGTAATATCAGAGTCTGGTATGATACTCACCTTAATTACTCTGCTCAGTTATGTAATGTTATAAATATATTTATTATTTCATTGGGTTTATTATAAGCAGCCATAAACTCATACAAATTTCTAATGTATAATTATTTAATTACAATTAAATTAATAATTATTTTAAATTATTTTAAAATAAGTAGACTAATTTTCAATTTAAACTGATACATTTTTAAAGG
Source organism: Xyrauchen texanus (assembly GCF_025860055.1). Lineage (NCBI taxonomy): Eukaryota > Metazoa > Chordata > Actinopteri > Cypriniformes > Catostomidae > Xyrauchen > Xyrauchen texanus. The sequence continues at coordinate 45,134,287 of NC_068278.1, read as the reverse complement.
TATGTTAATTTTTTCACCTAAATGATATGTTCAAACTTCTGTAACACACACATCTAGAAAACAGACACTCCCACCTCTGTAATAAACACTTTAGTCCTTTAGAGATCTTTAGTCCTGTCCGAATCATTTCATTAAATCTCAGACATCGTGTGATAATAATCGTAACTCAAACATCATTCAGAGAACTAATCCCATCTGAATAGGATTTAAGACTAACTTTCTACCAAACATCTCCTTTTGTGTTTCATATCAGTTATGAACAACTTGAGGATGAGTAAATGGTGACAGAATTACATTTTTTGGGTGAACTGTCCCTTTAATGAAATGCTATGTGTCCCTTTTTTAAATGAGAGTTTTAAATGAAAGTTAGGGGTGAGCTTGTTCATCTAGTCCTGTCAATCGCAACTCAAGGATATAGTATGAGTGGCTGCTTAATTCAATCCTGGGACAATTATTCTGGTTTACCCCGATCCCCCATCTTCACCTTTATACTCTTTGCCTGTGCATTTTAAGTCTAGGCATTCAGTGAGATTCATGCCATTAAGAAAACACAGTTTCACAACGAATAAGAAACCATAAATCATACATTATGTCACAGTCAACTAATAATACCAATTGAAATTTTAAAAACATGTCCATGCACGAAAGCCAGAACCAAGATGGTGTAATACCAATAAAAGCTCTCTAATAATATTTGCAATATAAATTTTGCTTGTAATACATTTTGTTTCGTCAGGGTACACAGTTACTTTTCAACACTTGATCTGTCACTGGATGCTCAAGCAGCCTAATGTACACTTAGAAAACTCCTGATGTTTCTAAAGCAATGCAAAAACACTTACCGATTTGCTTGAAGTGAAAATAAGTCGTCCTTTCCTGTTTAATTAATCAATCGCACATTCATGAGGAACATCTCAGGTTTTTAAACTCATAAGGATCTCTTTCTCTACGGCAATAACAGCAGTGATGACATCCAACTCGTCAGCAAGATCTCTTAATCGTACATCACTTAAAGCATGATTGCATCACTCAAGGCCAGCTAGAAGGACTGGACTGGGACATATCCTAAAGACCACACCCACCAAGAACAAATAAATCAATGTGATTGGTTGATTAATCTGATAATCTGACTTCAGATTCCCATTTATTTGCACTGTTGAGGGATTCTGTGGAAATTCTGACGGGGTGGAGCTCAGACTCACGCGCAGCTTCGGCTAAGGAGCATGGCTTCGGGCATGCGATTTGTGAAACAGCTGTCACACTTTGCGTGTAAGCATCGAGGAATAAATTCTGATTGGATACACTTTTTGTTTTTTGCTATTTGTTTGTAGATGAATTAGGAGCTGAAAGCGATTGAAAATACATAAGCAAAAAGGTAAATGAGAATGAAAGGATGAAAAAATATTTATTTATTAAGCATGTTACGCCAGCTCCGAGAAATCCCCACTGCTCTTTACTATATATTATCTTTCATTAACTATGTACTCTTTTAAAGCTTGAGTTGAGTCTGGTGTTCAGGCCCCTCCTGTATGCAAAATATGTTTACCTGTGATTCTCTTAAGGATTAAATGATCATGTGATCTCATGAATTCAATTATCCATTCAATTTATTTGTACACCGCGTCTCATAGTCCATGTTGTTCAAAAGCAGCTTTACAGAGAATAGTGTCTCATACTACTCTCTGTAAAGACAATAGTGTCAATATGCTGAAGTGAGACTTGGAAATTCTGACCTTCGGAATGGTGTGAAAGAGTAAGCAAACTGACACAGGACGCTCCGATTCCTGAGCCAAACACCGTGACACGGCCAGGATCGCCACCAAAATATCCAATGTTCTTACTGATCCAACGCAGGGCCTGAATCTGATCCAAGAGACCATAATTCCCTTTAGCAGCCTGATCACCAGTGCTTAAAAATCCTAAGAGAGAAACAGACAGGCATAAAGAGAGCGAATAGGAGGAGTTGAAAACTTAATCAATGATCTTGACAGTGAAACGTTCCATAATTAAACATTTCTTTGTTGGTGGCAGTTCTTTTAGTGCCTTATCAACCAGAACAGTTCAACAGATATTTAGACAGTTAATTAAATGAATACAGTCTTAGAATGTCAAAACTGCTTTTATAATACTATGTGAGCACTACTTTGATAGCAGATACTGTGCACATAAATATGTATTCCTGTGATTGTAGGTATATATATTTTTTATCTTGACAATAAAAATCCTTAAATAAAAAACTGAATGTGAAAATGTAATGCATAAGTGCAGATGTAACAGAAAATAGCTATATGAGCTACAAAAGCTAATGAGTTTGTTATCATTTAATAATGTGTGGAGCTGGGAACAACATTTCAGTCTGAGATGCAATAATTGTGTTAATATAATATACAGTATTGATTTTTTTTTAAAATGTGTTAAAAATAAATTATTGCACCTGTTCTGAACAACTGTTTACTTTTAAAGATATATTTTTTTCAGTTGTTGTTTTATCAACCATATATGTGGACATATGTTAGAGCTTCTGTGTTCCTTATGATGGCTTTAGAAAGCTTTTTCCTCTTTTTCTCTCTCTGTGGGTGTTATTCTGTCTGATCACTGCCTGAATTTCAGTATAATCTGCAGTGCAAGAAAACAATCTGTGCTGTTTTGTGCTTAAATTGCAGAGATTTAACAGAATAAGATATCTCTAGTAAAGATGAAAACATACAAGTCACACTAACAGCATACTCTCTGAATGAGGCAATACTGGACAGCTGTGTCCAGCTGTACTGCTCCCTAATGCATTTATAAAATGTTATTAAGGTCTTCAAAAGACTCTGATGTTCTTAAAACAGCTGACATGTTTTGTTTGAAGTGACATGCATGCTGTTCATACACCAACTTATTATTCATAGAAAAAATCAAATAATTAAGAGGCTCATCAAAAAAGCATGCTAAAGCATGGGGTCTTTTCGAATGTGACAGATTACCTGTCCAAACCTTGACCATTTATTTCCATGCCAGCAATTGTTTCCCTCTTATATGGACAGCTTAAATTTGAGTAATTGAGTGTGTAACAACATAACCACTCATTGTTGATTATTTGTCTTTTGTACTATTTTCTTATCATTATTTTAACATTATTTATATATATTGTATCTGTAAATTTATGTTATTATTATTATTTTTTTTTATTCTACTTTTATTGAATTTTGAAAGCTCTTGCCAATCCTTCCTGCATTGCTGTAACCTTCCTGCATAAAATGTAACATTTTAAAACCAATTAATAGAATTTAAAAATTATCCATTAATTTATTTTTCAACCTTAATAAATTGATTTTAGCAAAAGCAAAAAAAAAAATAAAAACACTTCCTTGTACATACCAAGTATTCCGACCCTGTAGTTGAGGGTTATGACAATGACGTTGCCGTAGCTGGCCAGCACACTGCCATCCATAATGTTCCCTGTACCCTCCATGTAAGAGCCACCATTAATGAACAACATCACAGGACGGGGGTCATCTCGAGAATCCCGAAGCCCTGCACTCACACACACACATACACAAACGCACAAGATGCTCTGAGCTCTCAGCACTCTGAAATGCTTTTTCATCGCAGCTGCTCAAAATCTCAAAGTCCGCTGAGATTTTCTGCACCACTGACAGACTTGAGCTTTAAATAATCTATTTAACTTCTTGACATTCCCAACACAAGCGTCTGTGGAGAAGCAGCAGAATCACCCCTAAAATAACAACGTTATCAGCCAAGAGCTGCCTCTGAGACTTGCTTTTAATTACTAGACTTCTTTGAGTTTAATTCATTATAATGATTATAGTCATTTTACAGGAGTGTTGTCTTCAAATGAAAAGTTTCCATATAACAGAAAGGCAGAGTGGGTCAGAGTGTCTATTCATCAGGTGCCTCAAAAAGATTATCAGCTTTAATAACTGGTCAGACTTACAGCATCTAAGTTTAAGTATCAAATAAAGAGTGTTGAGTTGCACAATGTAGCAAGGCTATAGGCAACAGATCTGTAATATTATAGTCACTGTCACGAACCCCGCTCCCTCGCTCCGCCCCCTCGAGCTTCCACGCTCGTTCCGCCCCCTCGAGCTTCCACGCTCGTTCCGCCCCCTCGAGCTCGCATGCTCGTTTTGCTCCCTCGAGCTCGCACGCTCGTTTTGCTCCCTCGAGCTTCCACGCTCGTTTTGATCCTACGAGCTCATGCTCGTAGTAGGTCTCCCTCCTCGGGCTCACATGCCCGCTCCCAATGGCCAGAACATTATGACCACCTGCACTCGTCTCTATCACCCCTTGATAGAGACGAGTGCGGAGGTTTTCAGCGCACTCTGCCCCAGGATCTACCAGTGGGAGTCATGATCGCGCGCTCACAGCCCAGGGCCAGCAGGTATGTGCGACTTTTGATTTTTGTCACCCTGCGTCACCTGTGTCTGCCCCTGAGCCCGTTTATGCTTCCCATGCATATTTGAGCGCCGTGAACTCTCCACCCCGGAGAGGTTTTTTGGCTCTTCGGACGCTGACCAAGGGGTTTTTATGCGAGGCAGCGGTTGGGTAACTCATAACCCCGCCCTCGACATTAAGGAGCCAGCGGCCCGACTCTTGGGGTTGCGTCAGGGGAGTCAACCCTTGGAGGTTTTTGTTATGGATTTTTGTGCCCTGGCGTACCAGGTGAATTTTGATGAGGTGACTCTGAAATAAATTTTTCAATGTGGACTGAATGAGCCAACCTCATCATTCATGCCAGGTGGTCGCTGCTCTCTCAACCTGGCTCAGTTTATTGACCTCGCCCTACTGTACGCTGGTTCCTCGTTTACTGTGGGGGAGGCAGAAACTGAACCAGCATTCCATACCACGGCCCCCGTCTTGAAGCTTATCACGGCCCCCATCTTGAAGCCTACCACGGCCCTAGTCCCGAAGCCTGACACGGCCCCAGTCCCGAAGCCTGTCACGGCCCTCGTCCCGAAGCCTGTCACGGCCCTAGCCCCGAAGCCTGACACGGCCCCAGCCCCGAGGCCTGTCACGGCCCCAGTCCCGAAGCCTGTCACGGCCCCAGTCCTGAAGCCTGTCACGGCCCCAATCTCGAAGCCTGGCACGGCCAGCGAGTCAACGCCCAAGCCCGCCACGGCCAGAGAGTCAGCGCCCATGCCCGCCACGGCCAACGAGCCAGCGCCCATGCCCGCCACGGCCAACGAGCCAGCGCCCATGTCTGCCATGGTCGGCGAGCCAGCGCCTTTAGCCTCGACCGTCCCCATGGCCACGTCCCCTGTTGGCCGAAGACGTAAGAGAAGGAAGAGGGCCCCTTCTCCCCAGTCTTGTCTTGTGCTCAAGACCGCAGAGGTTCCCTCAGAGTCTTCCACGGCTCTGCCGGGTTCTGCTCTGCCCTCAGGTTCTTCCACGGCTCTGCCGGGTTCTGCTCCGCCCCCAGGGTCTTCCACAGCTCTGCCGGGTTCTGCTCTGCCCCAGGGTCTTCCACGGCTCTGCCGGGTTCTGCTCCGCCCCCAGAGTCTTCCACGGCTCTGCCGGGTTCTGCTCCGCCCCCAGAGTCTTCCATGGCCCTGCCGGGTTCTGCTCCACCCCCAGAGTCTTCCACGGCTCTGCCAGCCTCTGCTCGCCCCTCAGAGCCCTCGCGGCCTCCGCCTCTCGAGTCTCCCAGGGCTCCTCTCAAGCCTCCCAGGGCTCTTCCTCTCGAGCCTCCTAAGGCTCCTCCTCTCGAGCCTCCCAGATCTCTACCTCCCAAGCCCCCCAGGGCTCCTCCTCTCGAGCCTTCCAAGGCTCCTCCTCCCAAGCCTCCCAGGGCTCCTCCTCCCAAGCCTCCCAGGGCTCCTCCTCTCGAGCCTCCCAGGGCTTCTCCTCTCGAGTCTTTCATGGCTCCACCCCTCAAGCCTCTCACGGCTTCACCTCTCGAGTCTCTCAGGGCTCCTCCCCCTCTCAAGCCTCTCAGGGCTTCCCCTCTCGAGTCTCTCAGGGCTCCTCCTCCCCTCAAGCCTCTCAGGGCTTCCCCTCTCGAGTCTTTCAGGGCTCCTCCTCCCCTCGAGCCTCTCAGGGCTCCGTCCCTCGAGTCTTTCATGGCTCCACCCCTCAAGCCTCTCACGGCTTCGCCTCTCGAGTCTCTCAGGGCTCCGTCCCTCGAGTCTTTCATGGCTCCACCCCTCAAGCCTCTCACGGCTTCGCCTCTCGAGTCTCTCAGGGCTCCTCCCCCTCTCAAGCCTCTCAGGGCTTCCCCTCTCGAGTCTCTCAGGGCTCCTCCTCCCCTCAAGCCTCTCAGGGCTTCTCCTCTCGAGTCTTTCAGGGCTCCACCCCCTTCCAAGCCTCTCAGGGCTTCGTCTCTCGAGTCTTCCAGGGCTCCTCCTCCTCCCGAGCCTCTCGGGGCTCCGTCTCTCGAGTCTTTCATGGCTCCCCCTTCGAGCCCCTCGAGCCTCTCGAGCCTTCCAGGGCCCCACCTCTAGAGCCTCTTGAGTCTTCCACGACCTTTTTCCCCGAGCCTCTCACGGCTCTACTCCCAGAGACTCCAGAGCTTCCTAGGGCTCCGCCTCCCGAGCCTCCTACGGCTCCGCCTCCCGAGCCTCCTACGGCTCTATCCCCCGAGACTACAGAGCCTGCCAGGTCGTCGCCTCAGGGACCTCCCACGGCGCCACCTCCATTGGCTCCACCTCCTGAGCCTTCCAGGCCTTCCCCCCAAAGCCTCCTTCGGCTCCACCTCCAGAGCCTTCCAGGCCTCCGCCTCTAGAGCCTCCCACGGTGCCACCGTCATTGGCTCCACCTCCAGAGCCTTTCAGGCCTTCGCCCCTAAAGCCTCCTTCGGCTCCACAGCCAGAGGTGCCTACAGTGCCGCCTCTGACGGCACCGCCTTTCACGGCTCTTCCCTGGCCCCCTGACCCTGTCCGGTGGCCCCCTGACACTCTCCCTGTCCTGTGGCCTCTTCCCTGGCCTCCTAACCCTGTTCCTGTCCGGTGGTCACCTTCCAGACCTCCGGACCCAGTCCCTGTCCTCCAGTCGCCTTCCAGACCCCCTGACCCAGCCTCTGCCCTACGGCTGCCCCCTAGATCTCCCGACCACCCGCCTGTCCGCTATGTTCCCCCAGACCTTGCCTTGATACTGCCCACTGACCCCATGGACTGTCTCATTTCCCTCTGTGCCCCTTGGACTGCCCTCAATTTTGTTTGTGTGTTTTGTGGGTTGTCTGTTCAGGGTTTTTTGTTTGTTGGGTTCGTCCAGCACCACTTCCTCGCAACCGAGCACGGCCGTCAGGAGCCGTCCGTTTTAGAGGGGGGAGTACTGTCACGAACCCCGCTCCCTCGCTCCGCCCCCTCGAGCTTCCACGCTCGTTCCGCCCCCTCGAGCTTCCACGCTCGTTCCGCCCCCTCGAGCTCGCACGCTCGTTTTGCTCCCTCGAGCTCGCACGCTCGTTTTGCTCCCTCGAGCTTCCACGCTCGTTTTGCTCCTACGAGCTCTCATGCTCGTAGCAGGTCTCCTCCTCGGGCTCACATGCCCGCTCCCAATGGCCAGAACATTATGACCACCTGCACTCGTCTCTATCACCCCTTTATTCGTTTCACCTGCACTCGTCTCATCACCTTTCATTGTTTACACCTGCACCTTCCCCTATAAATACCACAGCACATCCGTTTCACGGGGGTTGGTTATTGTATTTAGTTTCCCGTGTCTTTGCCCCCGCTAGTCTCGTCTAGTTTTGACCTCCTCTCGTTCACCTCTTAGCTTGCCAGCTCCCCTTGTTCCCCTGTCTTTTGCTCCCACTTGTTTTTCTTATTCTGATTACCCCGGCTTTGACCCCCTACGCTCTCGTTGACCACTCTCTCCTGGATTTGCCCCTTTACCCTATCTTGATTCCCCGGCTTCGATTTAACGCTCACCCTGACCATTCTTCACTGGATTTGCCCTGTTTTTGTACTGTTGCCTGCTTTGTTGGAATAAAGCAGTTTTCTCCGACATTGTGACTGTCTCGTCTTGTGTTTGTGTGTGCGGGTTACAGTCACAAAGTAATTTAATTGCATTTGTACTATATAGTGGTTGATGCAAAATCTATAGAGCAGGGTCAGCCAATTGCCTTAAAATACTTATTTTCTTTCTTTTTACTGCTTGTTCCTGTAGGGAATCCTTGCTGCGACTTAATGACTAAACCATCTCATTTAGAGAGCTGGTTAATGGAATATTATGTAATGCTTGCATTCGATTTGAGTGCCTTAATCACAAGTTGATTACACAATGTGGCAATCACAAGCACACATGGCAGAATGTGCCCTTAAGAATAGGAAAACCTTGGAAAAATGCAGCACCTGGATTATTACATTGGGGTATTACATACGGTGAGGTCTCTATTGCTCCGCTCTAATCCGTGTTTTTACGCCCCGCACTAACATAAGGAACCCTAGACGACCCCAAAAATCATATTGAAAATGGTGCAACAGTGTGTAAATATCATCCACATTATTCTATCTTACATTAACCACGATGGGATAAAAAATTAATAGGAAGAAAAACATAAAAAATGAATTCAACAGAATGAATGATGAAAACAAGAAATACCATCATCCTCTGTGCGATCTGTGTCAGCTGACATGTCCCCTGTTCTCTTAGTGCCTAGTGAGAGAGAAAAAGAAAGAAAAAGTGAAATACATTATATATGAGAGAGAGAGAGAGAGAGAGAGAGAGAGAATGACAAATTAGTAGATTAGACAGAAACAAGATAGCTGAGAAACATGTGGGTGTGTATGTTGTCCGTATATAAAAGCTCACTGGACTCTAAATTACAGTACCACATTTACTTTCTCACACAAAAGCCTGCAATAGCAAAGTTCCCCGTCTGTCGCTCACTTCGACTTTGTGTCAAAGAAGCGACACTAGGGGTCTCTCTTGAGCACCGAATATACCTCTGATCTATGTAAAAAGGCCAATGAGAAGTTGGCAGACAGAATTTGCATGTCCCACCCCCAGACATACAGGAATAAAGGCGGGGAAATACATCTGTTTCATTCAGAATTTTTTTTTCGGAGCCAACAGCCGCGGGCCGTTGGAAAGGGGCCCTGCTGCGCTGGCACATCCTACATGCCTAGAGCTGTTGACTGTATTCTTTGCCCTGCGGAGGTTTCTCCCACTGGTTCAGGGCAAACACGTTTTGATCAGATCAGACAGCACCACCGCGGTAGCGTACATAAATCGCCAAGGCAGCGTACGCTCCCGCCACATGTCACAACTCGCCCGTCGTCTCCTCCTCTGAAGCCAGCAGCGACTCAAGTAAGGGCCCCAGCCGTTGACTCTATGCGAGAAACATAGAAAGAAAAGAGGCCCGGCCAGGCTCGGCCCATTCCCAGGTTGGCAAGTGTCGCCTTGTTCCCCTGTATAGGGTAACTATAAGGATTCCGACGACTTTATGGGGCATTGGGGTAGGGTACGTGCAGTCTGATACAGCTGGTTGTTTTGGCACGTGAAGTACCTGCACGCTCCTGTGTCAGCAGTACACGTACACGGCTCAGCACATGGCGTGATTTAAATTGGACCCCTATTGTCACTTCTTTGACACAACGTCGAAGTGAGCGACAGACGGGGAACGTCTAGGTTACGGATGTAACCTCTGTACCCTGATGGAGGGAACGAGACGTGTGTCCTCCCGGCCACTTCACTGAGCCGAGCCACTGTTATGGCTGGACCATTTCTGGATCCTCAGAAAAATCCTAAATGAAACAGACGTATTTCCTCGCCTTTATACCCGTATGTCTGGGGGCGGGACATGCAAATTCTGTCTGCCAACTTCTCATTGGCCTTTTTTCATAGATCAGAGGTATATTTGGCGCTCAAGAGAGAACCCTAGTGTTGCTTCTTCGACACAACATCTCGTTCCCTCCATCAGGGAACGGAGGTTACATCCGTAACCTAGACGTTTTCAACATTTAAAAAATAAAAAAAATAAAACATTGTTTGCAGTCTTTCCTATTTCTTTCAGCACGTCAGTTCCAACAGGCAGGAAAATACTAAAACAGCACTTTCACATGGTCATCTAAACCTGAACACTTCAAGGTCAACACAGAGGTGATTCTGGCTATGTCAACTAAATAAATAAAAACTTTGTCATACTTCTGATGTTGTTTAGAAATACTGATTTACCACAAGAACAGGATGGATGGATGGATGGATGGATGGATTATTTAATTGTGACTAATCAAATATAACCAATTTGCCATGTTAAATCGTTTTTACTAAAGGTCAAATCCATGTTTCTATTCAAGCACAAAAGTTTGCTCTTTGGAACATTCTCAAATCATTATGGGATAACATGGATAATCTGGTTTGCACAAACTTGTGTAGTCCATGCCAGCTGGTGTGCATGTTGTCATTAAAGTAAAAGGGGCCAAATACAGTACTAAGAAATTGTGAAATTCATGTACATTTTTTATCAAACAATTTATTCACAAAAAAACATTTCATATTAAATTTGAAAAATAGATGCATTTTCTTTAGTGGTTTCAGACTTTTGGGCTTGTTATGAAGAAAGGAATGTGTGCATGCATTTTCTGTGTGTTCTCACCACTTTGCGTGGGTACATATATATTCATGTACAGACAGTCCTCGCTCTGCTCTTGCAGGTATGTAGCGACCGTGTCAAGGTTGTAGGTGGCCCACACAGGCATCATGATGTCGGGCACTGCGTTACGGACAGTCTGTGGGCACACGGGAGGGAACCGGGTGGCGTTCCGTAGACCCGACCAGGCTGATGGAGCATCGGGCGGCATGAATCGTTTCTCTCCTACGGGCGGGGCAGCGTAGGGCACACCCAAGTACTGGTCCACAGGGCCTAGACCCTCTGTCGCCACAGCAACACGCATCCCCCTTAGTCTGCCAAGTGCTGTGTTTACTGTGGGCTGGTAGGTCAGTGCTGTTGCCATGGAGATTGACCACATCAACCACACAAACAGCCAAGACAGGGTAAATTTCAGAGGTCGGCAGAGCAGGTGGGTAAGCGGCAGATAAGCTGCTGACTGTGTGAGCCACATGGTCCCTCTTAACAGTAAACACTCACATTCACACTAAAAAAATCTTTAACTTAAACACACTTGCTGGTTTTACAAAATCACACTCTAGCACTCAAACAAGCACAGAATATGCACACGCCACACAGGCAGGTAGATCCAGTGGGCATCTCCACAGAGAGGTGTACACCGCCAAGTACTCCATTTTATTGGTTGATGAGTTCAGAAGGTGAAGCCATTAATTTTTCCAGAACAAATTCTCTTTTACCACAAACCTGTAACACACAGACACAGTATATAAGAACCAGATCCTGAATAACTCAACTCACATCGCACATACACACATAAAAAAAGAGCCATATTGGAATACCACTAATAAAATGTCACTTCTGCCTTACAAATATCACTGAAATAAGTGTCCTGAGAAATCACACCTGTCCCTGTAACAGCCCTTAGATCTGTAAATAGCAAAAAAGTAATCATTGAAAAAACAAACTAAAAACAACAACATTAACAACAACAAAAATAACCCAAACAACCCAGACTTCACACTCTGCCTTTTACAGGTTTGGGTTTGCTGAAATCAGATTGGCTAAAATGTCTTTGGAAGGCATCTGGTTGAAGGTAGTGTATCAGGGTGGTTTAATTTAGTGGCTAAGTCTAGCAGAAGTTACAGCAGCAAATGGCTGAAATCGAATAGAGCACCTTTAAAGGTATATTACAGATTTATTCAAACTGAAGCACAATCAACAGCATTTCTGGCATAATGTTGATTACCACAAAAAATTATTTTGACTTGTCCCCGTTTTTCTTAAAAACAAAAATCTGGTTTACAGTGAGGGACAGACAATGGAAGTGAATGGGGCGAATCTGCAAACATTAAAATAATCAATGTTTAAAATGTAAAGCCACAAGACATAAACAATATGTGTTAACATGATTTTATTGTGATAAAATCACTTACTAATATTTCTGTGTAAATTGATATCCCATTTTACAACTTCATTACCATGACAAAAGAACACTGCAAACCCTAAAATGCTATTAAGCTATGACTTAATAAATGATGACTTAAACAAATTTACAGCTCAAATAATAAGAGTTTTAACAAAATAATTAATATAAGTGCTTTTATAAAATGCTACGTTTCAAATTTCTGCCTTTAAACCCTCCAAAAATTGGCCCCATTCACATATTTTGTAAGTACCTCACTGTAACGTCAATTTTGCATTTTTTTTTTTTTTAAAGAAGGGACGAGTCAAAATAATGTTTTGTGGTAATCAATATTATGCCACAAATACTGTCGATTGAGCTTAACTTGTATTGAACCCAGAATATTCCTTTAAGCCACAATTAAAAATACATGAATTCCATTACATTAGATAACAAGATATCAAACATAGTGGCATTAATTTTAAAGAGAGATAGCACAGGCAAAGATTTAAAGAATTTACTGTTTTCAGAATTATGATTTTAAAAGTAATTGGACACTTCATGATTCTCAAAGTTAGTGGAACATGATGAACTATACATGTTGCAACATCCACTAAAAATCAGCTTGAAATGGCTAAGAACATTTTTAGTTTGAGAAATGGTCAGCATTTGTTTGCAGATACTACTGGGTTGGATAATTTGCCATCTAATGCAATGACACTCAGACATTTTTAAGTGTGGCTTAAGTGTCCAAATATATTTTGTGACACTGAATATACATACTTCAGACAATAGAGAAGAATCAGAATGCAATAGTACATCTCTACACAGGAACTCCCTAGAAAACGGTGTGAGAGAGAATTAAATCAGAGACTAGTGATTTCAAATGTGAGCGCACACACTTTGTGGTTCACAGCATTTTCACACATGCACTAAGAGCCATGTATAGAGGCTCTTCAACCTCAGATTTAGCACTGCAGGCCAGGTCTCTTGAGGGAGCAGATATGAACAGAAGATGTATCTCATGTCTTCTAATGGGAGGAGCTTGAGTCTCACAGTGCAAGGCTTGTTCAGAATGCAGGTTATGCTAGTAGATCGATATGCAACGCTTCAACCAAATACACACAGAGCAGCTGCTTTATCTGAAATCAATGTATGTGCATGACGCTGTGGGACGGCAGAATGTAGAGCCGGCGGGCTGAAAACCACAGCATTTATTAACCCGCACTGCAGCGATAAGGACCAACCACAAAACAAGAGATTGCATCTGCATCCCTCCCTGCAAAACCTAGCAAAAGATCGGACCTGGAGGTTTAATAGTTTATGACTGATTTACTTATGCACAGAAGAACTTTCTACATGTCTAAGTGACAATATATCATTAAGATGGCTTAAATTATAGCCTGAGAGCTCTGTTCATTTTGAAATTGTAAAACCCATATTTGATCACTAACTCACCATCAGTGTTAATTAGTTTTATGTTGGGTTTCATGGATATTTTGTTTTAAATAATGCAAATGAGCCCTGAAGGTGTTTCACACGGTCCATCACTCATAACCAAAGTAGAGAATTGTCAATTCTTTAGCATGTGTTCCCTTTTCAGGACAGTTGCCTTGCATAGATTTGCAGTTTAACCTCATGAATAGCAGGCCAAATACACATCTCATTAGCCAACCATGTACGAAGATACATGGAGCATTTTATGAGGATCATTTCATGGGCCACTAATGCAGAAATGTCATGTACCATCTGGGATAAATAAAATCTAGCCACAGTGTTAATTTCATTAATTAAAAACCATTCATCTGTAGCAAAGAACTTTAAAAATCAAAGAAAGTAAATACCCTTATATTTATCTACAATTTATTTTTCAATATCATGCTCTGTGCTTAAGTAGTTTAAACAAAGTCTATAAAGAACCTGAGTGACACCAGGTCCAATGGTCCTATTTCCCATTTCCTCACTGCTCCTGAGGCGTTTATAGAAATCTGTAAGCCTTAATGAGCCTTTGACAGACAAACACACTCTTTGTTGGCAGAAAATAAAAACAGACTGATTTGCAACATCTTTTCTCAAATAAAAACAAACCACTGTGAAAACTGTAGGACCACAAAAAGTCTGGAACTTCTACAAAATGCAAGCAAAAGAAAATGACAATCTACTTGGGTAGAAATAAAAGTTCCAAGGAAGAGGTGGATTGAGATTTCTCTTTATTTGTTCGATTTATAAAAACAATGATCTCTACTTTTGAAATAGCATGCTACAAAAAATATTTATGTAGTCCAAGTCAAATGAATTACGTAAACGTTTTAAGTATTTTTTTTAAACAAATTTAATTGGATAGAACATAATGAAATAAAGTATTGACTAAATGTTCTAGAATTGTGTTGCTTTAGTAAATTATAATTAAGCAAACTGAACAACCTGCAAAAAATCATTTTAATTGTGTGTATTGCCTGGCAATCTTACAGGTGTGAAACAAATTTTGTAAGTACACAAATGCTGGTGTGTTGAGCAGGTATTAGCTAATATGGTCTATTTTATGTAATTGCCTTTTCAGTTAATTCAACTTTAGAACCGCAAACAATCCAACAAGTAAAAAAAAAATTTAAAAAAGATCTCCTGCAACGTTTTTTCGGCATTAAAAAGTTTACAATTTATGTAGGAAATCATGACCACTCACATTAAAATGAAGACTCCAGTCATATCAGTAATCTTATTCAAGCTGTTTTATTCTACATGGAGAGGGTCCGCATATGGGGACTGCCATTAGAATCAATCTCAGTAACCATCCTGTTATTTGACACTTTCACTCATTGATTAAAGTAATCAAGGCCGACTGTGAATACAAAATTTCTACAATGGCATCTGAAACGGAAAACTATTGATTTGAAATGATGTTGCATCCAAGCCACTAGGTGTCAGTGTCCAAGTCCAAGATGACACAAAGACAAAAGATACTGAGTGCACCTTTTACTGATGATGACTGCGTTTCCCAAAAGCATCGCAAGCTAAAGTTGATCGTAGAAGCTATTGGCGCCAATGGTTCCTATGATCTACTTAGGCTAACAATGCTTTTGGGAAATGCAGCCCACACTAGCTGACCAAAGGCAATTGCTATGCAGATGACATAGTTGGCATTATTATGCCATAAAAGCAAACTAAAATAGCTTCAATTATTTGTGCATTTAAGGTGGACATTCTTGTTATGTAGTTCCTTTTGTATTCAGTAACTTTTTAAAAATGAATATGCTTGTGTTGTAATTTAAAGTAGTATTTCTATAAAAGGGTATACCAGACTTATGCCAGAAATATGCTTTGGTCAAGGTCGTCCAATACTTAATTAATTATAACTTGACCATTTACACAATGGCAAGAAAATGAAAATGATGCAGAACAGAATAGAATACAACTGGATGTAAATAAAGACCTAAAGTTTCTCAGCAAGGGAATAAGTGTTAGCCTACGTGAGAGTGTTAATTTGGAGTTACTTCTGAAATATTTTACACATCTTTTGATATTTTTATGTGATCATACAGATTTTGTCATATACCGATACATTTCTAACAGTATGGAATGTTTGCGAGTCAGACAAACCAACCTTAGGCATAGATTTATATAGGGATGATAGGGACATGTCCCTACTAACTTTCAGAAAATCAGAAATGTCCCGACCAACATTTGGGCAATTTTACCACACAGAAAATACTTTATACTATGTTTTTATTTAAATTTTGATAACTATTAAAGGTCCATGGTATAATTATTAATGTGTAAATTATTGTCTTACCTCTTCTGAAGCAGCTCATAAATGGTGTTGTCATGTGGCACCTGTTACTTTTATCAGTGCTGTTCAGGATGCATCACAGTCGTTTGTAAGATTAAAAAAAAAAAAAAATCTAGAGATAGCAGGGGCAGATTTCCATGGGTCCCTTATGTCAAATCCTTGAAATTAATAGATTTAAACAAGCATACTTTTCATGTAAAAATGTTCCCTGTCAAAAAGTTACAAATATTCAGATTTTTTCATGCAGCCTGAGGGAGGATTCAGTTTTTTCAGCCAGTATGAGCCCTCTTGAGGAAGATATCTTAAAATTGTAATGAATGTGTCAGAGGTACAGGATTTGAAGATGCTGGTATAACTCCCAATAAATGTTTTATTTGGCACATTGGAGAAGAACATATTGAATAATAATATTTTGCCAATATAATAAGGCATTTGTAATGTAAAAAAAAAAAAATCATGAGTTGTAGGCTAATCCTAAAGCCTACTTTGGTCAGAAGGCCTACTTTTCATACAAAAATGTACATATAAATAAGCAATATGAGAAAAGAAAGTGGGGGAAAATGTCAATGTTCCATTGTTTATCGCATATCACAATTTTCCTTCTAACAGTGCAGCCCTAGTGGTCAGTTCATAATTTGTTTATTCTTTAGAAATTCTTTAAAAAAAAAAAAAGGCTAATATTTAATATTGTGGGGCAGAGGGGCCTGGGTAGCTCAGCAAGTAAAGATGCAGACTACTACACCTGGAGTCGTAGGTTCGAATCCAGGGTGTGCTGAGTGACTCCATTCAGGCTTCTTAAGCAACCAATTGCCCCGGTTGCTAGGGTGGATAGAGTCATGCTGGGTTAACCTCCTCGTGGTCACTACAATGTGGTTCTCACTCTTGGTGGAGCACATGGTAAGTTTTATGTGGATGCCGCGGAGTATGGCGTGAAGCCTCCACATGCGCTAGGTCTCTGCGGTAACATGCTCAACAAGTCACGTGACAAAATGCACAGATTGACGTCTCAGATGCTTAGGCAACTGAGATTCGTCCTCTGCCACCCAGATTGAAGCGAGTCACTACGCCACCATGAGGACTTGGAGTGCATTGGAAATTGGGCATGTGAAATTGGAGAGAAAGGGGTGCCTGGGTCGCTCAGCGAGTATTGACACAGACTAACACCCCTGAAGTCACGAGTTTGAATCCAGGGTGTGCTGAGTGACTCCAGCCATGTCTCCTAAGCAACCAAATTGGTATCTGTCCAGTTTTTGAAGTAGCCCTTTGGAAAATGATTGATAAACTCAACGTTATCACACTCAGATTTGAACTAGATTAGTAAAGCTTGTGGCTTTAAATTCATTAAGCTTTTAGGTAGTGACAACAACAGTGTCATATATATATATATATATAACAAAATATTATTTGAACTGTTCTTTATAACTTAATTAAAAATTTTGTACAACAATCTGCTAAGTGTCTTCTGTCAAAAGAGACCAGGGTTCATGAACAAAAGCCATTTTTTACAGTAGTAGTTCACTTAAAAATTCAAATTCTCTCATTTTCTCACCCCAATATTATAACAAACCTGTATGCTGTTTTTTTTTTTATTTGTATCTTTACACAGCTCTGTTTTACAACAACAATTCATAGTGAGCAGGGCTGTCCAGATTTATAAAAGAAAATAATTTTTTAAAGATGAATGACAGGCATGGACAATTAAACAAATATCTAAGTCGTTTCTCTATAACAATGCATATTTTAAATTTCTTGCCATGTCGTATATTTCAGGCTGATCAGATAATTTGCTTGCTATGTAGATACTAATTAACAGTTGAATTCTTGTAAACTTTTCAAACCAAAAAGTATTTAGGGCCTTTATCACATTTAGAGCATTATATAACAATATTTTGTATTATTCAAGGATTTATATATATGAGGAACAGCTATTTACTATACAACAATATTCCCAAGAAAACACTTTTGTTTAAAACATTGTGATTAGAGAAAGTAAGAATTAATAAACTCTAGTATATTTTTGGCAACTGCTTAATCTGCTCAAAAAAAGTAGTGTAATTATTTAAAATTCACCCCAAGTTCACTTATGAAATATTATCTGAGGCCTATATTAATACGACGGGCACATTAATAACATACAGTATACCCAAAGGGTTCTTTTACATTTAAAGGACCTTTCAGTGTTTGTTTGGCCCCATGTCGCTGATCGGGCCTGCTACCTGTAGGCTATATCAGCAGATCCAAAGAAACGTGCTCTTCTATTCTGCGTTTCTCGAAATACGTTTCAGCCCTGTGGCTCTTATATCCCTGTAATGTGGGTCAGATAATCTGAACCGTTAGGGTCCATCAAGAGAATACTGGGAGTCCGTTTATTCCTTTGCCCATTTTCCAATCCCGAACAGACACGTGAGGATGGCGCGCCTGAATCAGGTCAGCTTTATATGGTTGTGATGTGTTTCACGAGTGGGGCCTTGATATTTTAACCCACATATCTACGCACGAAAAATATAATAGGCTTTCATTAAAATTTCACTGTTGCCAATTCAGTTTTAATGATACACACGCAGATTATTTTCTGCATTCACCAGAAATGGGGCGAGTGTGTAGGCCTATGTATTACCCGGATTCACGCCGGGAACAGTGAAAGAGACTACCATACGGGAGATGAATACCAATAGTCTTGTCCCTTCTCCTCCTCCTCCGTAGCTCCGGCTGAACGGTGCAGTGGAGGGATAGCGCGCGGATGATAAATTATGCGGGGGCATTTCATTATGAAAATGCTTGGTAGGCCTATATTCACCGCACATACGACGAAAAGGAGCTCGTGGGAATACTATGGAAGTGTCACGAGTTGACCCATCTTGTGAAATACCAAATATCCGTGTTTAACATCGATATCTCGTAAATGTTAAAAAATAACGCCTTTGGACATGCGCGTACACACATACCGCGCACGCGGTCGCCCGTATTCTAAAGCTTAAACAATCCGACCCAACAGATGGTAAAATCACCATGACAACTTGGCTTCGGCACGAGTCTCGCTTCTTTGATTCATACACACGGACAGTAGTTGTCCTGGTTTCTGTCTGACACTCCTGCTGTTACCTTTCCAACAGGTGACAAACTGCAGCTTTAATTCGCACGCGCCGTCCTTTGTTAATATATCAGCAGGTGTTGAGCATGCACGCGGAGTACGACTCGACCCCCGAGTGTCCCTCGCGCAGACGGGCGAGAGGCCTGTAGACCAGCTTAATAATGGTGCTGACAGAGGTGTTTTCAAACAGATGCGAATTAGTTTATGTATCTGAAAGAGAGTAGTAGTACAAAGGCGTGCATTTACGACGATCTAATGACTATGATTAACGAGATCCTACTGCCCAGATGCAGCAAATCATAGCTTTGAGGTTATCGAACAATAATACTCTCTCTTTCTCTATCAATCCGTCTCTCTCTCTCTTTTTTTCGCTCTCCATCCTCACCTCCTTGCGATAGGAAGCTGTCTTGCTGCAGACGGAAGAATGGAGACAAAACTACCGTAGAAAAAAGATGTGTAACATTTGAACATATATTCTCGTATCTTTTTTTTTTTAATGGTAGCAATTTCCCATACACAAACATTGCGGCACATTCATTAGAACAGCAATCATTGTTCAATCAAATCGCGTCCCACATAGGCTACACAAAGTCATTCAGGATCCAATTTATGCTTCTTCTTCTTCTTAGAAAAAAACTACCCACATTTTTTACCCACCAGCTTCGGAAATTTTTATTGCAGCCGCCTGATATTGTGAACCGACGGCGCGCATCAGATCAGCCATAAATAAGAAAATTTGGGCTCACCTGCCGAGTCTCTTAGTCGGTATCGCATCCGAGCGTGTGCTGGATAATCTCATTTCTCAACATTCTCACCATCCAACATGCACCATTTTCCCCGTCAAGACGTGTGAACGGAGCGCGGCTCTTCTTGCGTTTTTCTTATTTTCAATTAACGTCAATCTCCCCGGGTCTATTTTAAGCGCGCGCGCTGTGCGCGGTCGCGGACGCAAGGTCAGGAGCGCCCACTGCCACGCGCGTTGCCAGGCGACCGAAGGGACACGAGCAGTCTTACAAACCCACAGCAAACAAAATAAAAGAAATAAGTAAATAATGCAGTTAGCCAGTACGGGCTCGTCTCAAGCAAACCAGTCATGCAGAAACAAAACATCACACAGTCATCGGGAAATGAGAGCATTTTACGGCAGTGGTGGGGTGTGGCGGGTGCATCATAATTTACTATCTGAATAAAAAATCATAAGATCGGTTTTCAGAATGCAGTGGCCTAATATGCATCAGCCAGAACCTTATTTAAAAACAGAATAAAAGAGATTAGCATAGACTGTGCCTGTGTGGGCTGGTTATGGGCTGAGGATAAGATTTCTATTTAGGCTTTCAGTGTCACAACAAAAACCACATAAGCCTCACTTTTTTAAATGTAAGTAAGTAGTTATTTACTAGACACTTTTATTCACTGATTTCCCACAGCATACTTAAAGACACTCCTCCTGAAGGTGTTCAGTGTCTTGCTCAAGGGAACAATGGGGATAGCTCAAGGCTTGAACCAGCAACCTGGTGAGCAAACGTAAGCTTTTGCCACTATGCCACGCTATCAAACATAGTCCTCAGAGGAATCAAGCAGAACTACACAGGTTAAACAACATAAAAACAGCTAAAGTGAATCATGTTGTACATTCATCTCTTCTTACCCCTAATGGAAAATTATAGCTTAAGCTAGTTGCTGTGTTTTGGAACATGGTAGCTGGTTTCGAGCTGGTCCAAGCTGGGAGACCAGCTTAGGCCAGCTACCAGCTTGTCATACCAGCTCATGGTGGTCAAGCTGGTTTTTGTAGATGATCGACCAGCTAAGAACCAGCTACCAGTTTAAGATGGATTTTTCAGCAGGGATAAGAATCTGTTTAACTGTCAGCTGCTGCAGTGCAATATTTACATGCACAGCAGGTGCTTATTTGCTCGGCAGGTGGCATGTATTGGAATTGAGATGCATACTCTTTGTAAGTGATTTATTAGAAATATTGTTATCTTTTTATTTCGATGTGGAAATACTAATCTACAATGCTGAGTTATCTGACATGATCTCGTTGTAGTTTTTTTGTTAGTGGAACATGTCAATCAGCTGAGCAGAGCTCCAGCTGTGTGGCTGTCAGACCTGCTAAAGGATGACTTAATGTGACAGATTTATTATAATAGTGGTAAAACAGGAGCATGAAATATGGAAAGTGAAATAAACAAAAATAGCTTGACATTAAAACATTCAAGGATGTATTTATTCACACCTTACCACTTGTGACAGGAGGCCTATCTGGATTAAAGGTGAACTCAGTAAAAAATGTTAAGGCTATCTGCACTTACACTAAGTGTAAATAGCAACAAAAATCATTATTTGTCATAGTTTTAGACACTATTTGTATTCCTAACAGTAACAAATTTAGGTTAACCACAGAGATTCCGTATATTCTAATCTGAGATTCGTAATACACTTTCAGAAATTAGAATTTACAAATTTTTAAACTTTTTTTATAAATATATATTTTAAATAATAGAATAATCTCTAATATTCTTGGTGGGCCTGGGTCTAATTTGGCCATGATATATTTAATCTATGAGTTTAATAACAGAGTGGGTAGTGTTCCTAACATGGCAGCCCCCATGAGGGGGCCCTCTCCATGTGGAATAAAACAGCTATTATAAGGTTACCGATACATGATTTTATACATATGTTTAAAAATTACAATTCTTAAAATGTTTTAGGAGTAAAACTTTTTTAATGAAGCAAACATTACTGAGTGCACCTTTAAGGAATAATCGGAGCATTGCAGCAGCTGGATTTAAATGGCTGAAAGTGACCTGTTGAGGAAGCAGGGAGATCTCTTCTTTGAGTAAACCAAAGCTGCTACTAAATACTATATGTAGTACAGACATGCATTGAAACTGAAATCACACATTAACCAGAAGAGATTTGTCATAAATCTGTCTTTATTTACCAAATATATTCAAATGATCAAGAGTTGGATGCAGTCATGCAGAGGGAGAGATTGCTGTCCTCAAGATGGATCTCAATCAATTCTTTTTTATTTTGCTACTTTTAATTAAACAGGGGGATGAAGGAGCGGGGGGTTTAGGGAGGAGGGGTGAAGTAGGGCTGGTCAGAGGGGTGGCAAAAAGAGGCTTTATAGAGGGTAAAGCTGTTTTTATCGCTATATGCAGTTTTCATTATAAATAAAACAAATAATTTATATAAAATTTTCTAAATAAAAATGCATGTACCATCTAAACAAGTGCAAACAATTTAAACAAAGTTTTTTCTTTTTGTCTGTCAGTGTGATAACAGAGATCATAATTTATTTAGGTGACAATAAAATTTTTATTTTATTGAAGTATTTTAAAATAAATAGAACTATTACCAACTATTAAACTTTGAATTTATACCTTTTTGTGTTTCCTAAGCTTGACTGAAAAACAAACTGATCTAAATGGGGTAAAAGACTCTCTTGATGTTTTTTAACCTGTTAAAGATGATTAATGAATGTGCTGTTATATTTTTTTGTTAATAAAGCAATATGCCAAGTACATTTACACCCTTGTTGGGTTTAGATTACAGATCGCGAAACACACATAAATAGATGCACACACACTCATGCACAGCCTGTGGTTACAACATTCCCTCAAAACCAAGATGAACACAAAATGATGAACTAAAAGTTGAAAAAACCTATACATTTTGAAAAGGAAACATTTTTGACCATTAGATCTCTGATGCCATAAAGTGTCTAAAATTATTATTTACCTTACTTATGACATAATGTTCAAGACATAGAATCACAGAACAACATTTTAAACCAACAGATTTCTGCAATGTATTTCAACAATAAATTAATGAACAGACAGACTCCTTTAAAAATATTTTCTACAGTTTGCATAAAATGTTTTTCTGCAGATACTGCTTTTGGTGTGAGTTGCCATGGAGACTAGCTGACTGTCACTCATGAAAACACTGTCATCACTTATAGTGAGATAAACCAAACCAAACCCTCTCTCTCTCTCTCTCTCTCTCTCTCTCTCTCTCTCTCTCTCTCTCTTTCTCTCATAATAAGAATAATGAATATGATTTCAGACTTAGCACCCAGCAAGACATCTCCAGGGCTTTGGTGAGATGGTCTGCTTGTTTTTGACGTTTTGTCAGTGGTTCAATAAGGCACTGAGAGAGGGTGGCAGGTGGTTGGTCCATCCGATAGTCTGTCACGTGAAAATTGGTTCAGGTTGTTGTCAGAGTCGAGTAGAAGTGTGTTCCAGTGAGATGAGTTTTGAATGGGTGTGTCCACTTTCTAAAGGGTATCGCAGTCGACTCAAAGAGACAGAGAATCCATCCCATGCCACATATGACATGATCAGCAAGGGACAGGCTTCCAATCTGAGAATAAGAAAAAAACAGCTGTCTGACCCAATTGGAACTTGAAAGGAGCTTTCTATTTACAATAAACAGAACAATTTAACAACCTAATGGCAAATCAACAAAGCTCTGTTCTAAATTCAGAACGTTTAAAGAGTTGGAGCTCCTGATTCATAGCATCACTTTAAGCTGCTGTAAGTGATTTTAGCCATCAAAACATAGCCCTTCAAAAACATGTAAACAAACCTGATTATTTAAAATATGAAAGCATCAGCAGAACAGTCTGCATTTATTTAATGTTTTCTCACTGAAGTTATGCATGAACATATACTTTCGACAGCAATTCCCAAAGAGCCGAATTGCCTACAAATAATAGACATTCACAAGGCTCTACTCCATGAATTGCATTCTAAAACAGTCTATTACAATTGTTTGTGTTCACGCGGTACTCCTGTTCTTGTTTCAGTGCTTTACATCGATTAACTGTCAAAATGGGCTGATGCAATACGTGACTGGGAATCAGAAAGAAATGTCAGAAGCATTCGTTTTGTCTGTCTCCCCTCTTTCATTCTTAATCGATGAGTGTGACAGACCTCCAGCAGAAGAGAGTGAGATTTCAGCTAAAACAGTCAATAGGTGTGACATCCCCAGAATCGAGTTCTTTTAAGTCAGTGAGTAGGATGCTGCCCTAAACATGTGTGGGCCATACTCAAACTCTTTTTTTGTTATTTACAGAGCCTTGTGCTGTTAGAGTCAGTTAGAGTGTGAGTTCTGAGGACATCTATCTATTAAAAAGTTTTGTTTCTTACAGCAGCTTTAACAGCTGAGGAAACTTCTCTCAGTACTGAATCTCAACTCTGACATTGTCAATTATGACATCATCACTCAGAAGATCCTCCAGCTGTAAACTGTTCTCACAGAATCACATTATACTATACTATACCTACGTTTTTGCAAAATGATTTTTTTGAGGCTTGTTGTATGCATCGTGGCAGATTCTTGGTGAAATTAACACTAGAGGCGCTACAACAAAGACTTATATTAGCTCTCACACAAAACATCAGCTCAAAAACACATACTTTTTGCCCTGTTATCGTATGACATCTAAACATTTTTACAATAGCGCATGACTTGTGAGGCAATCCGTTTATAACCATTTACAAGCTTGTTCAAGTGCATTCAAATTGTGCAGTTGCTCAACTGCTTAATTGCACTAGCTGGGAGGCCAGCCAAAAGAGCATTACAGTAGTCCAGTCTTGAAATGACTAAAGCTTGGACCAGGAGCTGCACAGCATATTCAGACAGGAAATTACCTGATGTTGTAAAGCGTGAACCTGCAAGACCAGCCGGTTTTTATGACACTATCGGTTAGGTTTAAGGTTTAGGCCGGGTATGGAGGTTGGTTTTGTTGATTTTAAAGTCGATAGGCCATTTAGCTTAAAAACCTCAACTGTTTGGGAGAAAATTATACTCGCTTTTAGCATCACACAGTGGACATTTCACCTTGGAACTGTCGTGATACAGGTAAGAAACCACATAATCTTATTTTGCAAAAATGTCGCCACAGTCACATTATTTTCATGAGATCAGGCTCTTACTACCCTCTAACAGACACTGAAAAACACACGCAGAAAATAGCCTTACACAAACCATTATATTTTGACGCTCTCTGTTCCGTAGACATTATAGCCTTCTCTGTATGTGGTGAAACTCTGCGCAGTAGGTGGAGGAGCTGGTTTGAAGTTCTGGGCATTTTTGGCAAGTTTGAGTCGTTTGGTCTCCTGGTGCGACTTATAGCAGAACTCCACCAGAGCCACAGTCATGGCCAGACCCAGACCCCCCACCAGGATATAGAACACACCAGCCACATTACTGAGACTCAGCGCACTGGTCTTATCCTGTGAGGGGAGAGACAATTAGTACACAACCTTACTTAGATGCACATCAAACCTCTATATAATGACTTAAAGAGGAGCTAAAATATATTCATGCATGCTTTCACAACCCAGCATATACTCATTCATACAGACACACAGTCGCGTATTCTCACTTTCTCTCTTTTACAACATATACGCAACTCACCTAGAGGGAAAACACGATTAGCTGAATAAGAGGGGGAATATGAGGACGGTGGTCATAAGGGCATAAAATCATTATGAGGTATGCCCAGAGGTCAAATGTTAAAGTTGATGGTTTAAAAGCTTAGGCAGCTCAAGAGAGGATAAAGTTACTCCATCTCTCCACTCATTCCTTCA
Organism: Xyrauchen texanus; assembly: GCF_025860055.1. Lineage (NCBI taxonomy): Eukaryota > Metazoa > Chordata > Actinopteri > Cypriniformes > Catostomidae > Xyrauchen > Xyrauchen texanus. The sequence continues at coordinate 45,108,889 of NC_068278.1, read as the reverse complement.
AAGACAGAAAAATACTGCTTACAAATACACACACACACACACACACACACACACACACACACACACACACACATCTAAATGGGGACATACAGTAGCCTTTAATAGATTTTATATAAAGATAATTATAACAACTTAAAAGTATACTAACCCTACACCCTAAAAGAACATTTTCAGCATTTTTCGAGAATTATTTTTTAAATTTACTTTGGGAATGTTTTATATTTTTATTTTTTCAAATGAGAACATCCAAAAATGTCCCCAAACTAGCTAACTACTGTATGTACACACCCGCTCGCACACAAACACACAGGTTAAGAGCCAGCTCTGAGCTTTTTGCCCCCTCTAGAGATAAAGTTAAGTCAGTACAGTAACATTACAAATAAGCTGCCATCAAAGAGCTACAGTCCGATCCTCTGGCTTCTTCGGTCTGCCATCTTATCAGGGGGAGGAATGTTAATGTTACTATGGCAATTCCCCTCTCTGAACTACTTCTGCAAGCTTCACAGCCTTCAAAACTCATTAACAGACACCTGCATGCGACCAATGCCACACCTCAAAACACAGACAAGCCTCAACAGGACTCAGTTCTGCTGCTGTGACTGAGCCTTAGTGTTTTCCAGCGTTCTTCTATGAACAAACACTGTCTATTTTCATTGTACACCTGTTTAAGGGCATCAAAGCAACAGAGGGCTGGAAGTGCATCATTACTGTTTTGAATGCACAGCTAGAGACCTGTTTTCCAATAAGGTTACCATGGTTATGGGCCCATATAGTCAGAAGTATTGCTTGTTAACAGATCTGTTGAGCATATGCATATGGGACATGTTTTCAGAGTTAATTAACTTGTTTATGAGTCTGGATTACATTGAGAATTGTGATAACACAATTGCCTTTTATGCTTATTCACTGGTGTCTCCAGGCAAACATAGGCTGCATCCAAAAGAGTGTTGTCTTGCTGCCTAATCAGTTAATAGCTTAACCGACAATGTTTTTGAAAAAATTTAACTCTTAAGAAAACTGGTCTCAAGGGGGCCTGGGTAGCTCAGCGAGTTTTTATGCAGACTACCACCCCTGGAGTTGCGAGTTCGAATCCAGTATTGAGTGACACCAGCCAGGTCTCCTAAGCCAGGGGTTTTCAAACTTGAGTCCGGGGACCCCTAGGGGGCCGCCAGGAGGTGCTAAGGGGTCCACAGAAAAGGAAAAAAAAAGAAAAAAGACCCAATTTAACAATATTATTCTTTCATTCTACTTTTTAAAGAGTATAAATGTATTTCAATTCAATTAAAAACACATTTCTTCAGGTTTGTACATCTATTATAACTCTAACGGTGGGTATAAAAAAAGATATGCGCTCAACTTAATACAAAGTAAAACTTTCCAGATTTTTTTTATATGATATTTGAATAATTTCTTTTCATTTTTAATTTCCTTTATTACAAAATAACAGCCAGTTATTTAATTTTGCAAAGCACTCTTAAATTTATAAAAACTTTTTTCTCACACAGTTTAAAAGGGAATTAATATCTACAATATAAAGCTAAACATTTTTGAAAAGGGGTCCCTCGCAAGGGGATCATCGTGTTTGGGGGTCCTTGGTATCAAAAAATTTGAAAACCCCTGTCCTAAGCAACCAAACTGGCCTGGTTGCTAGGGAGGGTAGTCACATGGGGAAGCCTCCTCGTGGTCGTAATTAAGTGGTTCTCGCTCTCAATGGGGTGCGTGGTAAATTGTGCTTGGATTGAGGATAGTAGCATGAGCCTCCACATGTTGTAAGTCTCTGCAGTGTCATGCACAGCAAGCCATGTGATAAGATGCACGGATTGATGGTCTCAGAAGCGGAGGAAACAGAGATTTATCCTCCACCACCCGGATTGAGGTGAGTTACCGCGCCACCACGAGGACCTAGTAAGTAGTGGGAATTGGGCATTCCAAATTAGGAGAAAAGGGAATAAAAAAAGAAAACTGGTCTCTGCAGTTCTAAAGGCTATCTCATTATACAGCCTATGAAAGCAGCATTTTCCAGCTTTTGGACGCAGCCATAGTCTCCTGCAAGTGGTTCTTATTGAAGTGATGTAACTGGAACAGTTATTGGCAAAGAATTGCTTTCAATGAGGGGCAAATGAGGCCTTCAACAGGGGGCACTCTGCTGCTCAAAATACTGATTCCCCTAGATCAGGAAAATTTTTGGCAGACTGGAAATAACTGTTCATCTGTAAATTCCAAGTATATGTCCCTGGCATATACATCTGCTTGAGCAGTCAATGCAAAATTATATATATATAAAAAAGCCTTATCTTAGAGGTTGTGATTTGGTCTATCTTCATTTGTGTTGACAAAAGAGGCACCATGTAATTCAGACTTAAACTTCATTTTAACTTCTAACTTCATTAGCAGTATTGATATTTGACATAGCAATTAAAAATGCCTTCTGAGTGATTGTGCTTCTCATTATATTCCATTATAATGATTTTAAAGGTGCTGTAAGTGATTTTAGCCATTCTACTAACATGAGGCTGAGCCGTTGGATTAGCCACGCCCCCTATTTCCAAAACCCGCACTCCAAAGATACCAAATTTGCTATAGAGAGAACATCATCTTTCAGAAGTAGTTGTAATGAACAACAGCAGCAAAATAGCACCCTCAACTGACAACTGTTATGAACAACATGGCTTAAAAATGTCAGTAAGTCTCAATAATTCAAGTAGGTAAATCTGCAGTCCGGAGACCTCCAAATGGGGGTGGAATATCTTAACACTTATTTCAGTAATATCTCTCAGGGAGTAGGAAATTATTTTGCGTACCTTTCCAAGAAAAAATAGCTTAAAGCACCTTTAAAGTCTATGGATGTTACTTAGAGATATAATTTTTTTTTGTCTAACCTAGATAAACACAATATATACTGTACAAGAATCAGTAAACAGACTAAAAACAATGAGAATGAGGCCATGTCACAACAGCAGAAGAGCAAAATCTAATGAATAAATCGAATGCATTGCTGAATTACTGTTATGAATTCTTACTACAAAATACCTTTATGTAATGCTTAATTACTACATCATTAAAATGATGAATTGCTTGAATGTGTGGTTCTAAATTCTCATAATTGCTTAGCAAATATGCAATATAGGACTGAGTGGGTGAGTCTTGCCTTGGTGTCTCATGCTGTTTTGATTTTGTGATTTATGATGTACTGTGATTGCAAATGTAAAGAGCAAGGGGCCAGAATGAACTAAATCCAGCTGGAAGCAAATCCATCAATACCAGCAAATAATACTGGGGCACTGGGCTGGATTTACGAGAGTCTGTTTTAATTATGTTGTTTGTAGAATATGAAGATGAAGTAAATAAGTGAGCAGACTAACCTTACTCCCAGAGTCTTTGGTTCCACATTCACCCTTATCGTACCACCACTTGTTTTTCAGCTTGTCTAAGATGCCTTGTTCACTGAGTTTCAACACTGCAAGGTTTACAGGAGTTCTTCACGAGGGGAAATAACATAAATAACATGGCACCATTATGTTATTTTATGTTATTAAAACTTAAACCTACCGAATATCTGTTAACCAAAGTGATACTGTAGGACACCTGGTCTTTTGCTGTTGATATCGTAGAGAGCGAGATAAAAAGAAAGAGAGAAAGATGGAGAGAGGGAGAGAGAGAGAGGAAAGACCGGCAGGGCTAGCCTCAGTGTTACCTTAAACTTTTGACCTGGCAGTGCTACCTACTGTAATCGCTTTGAGTAATCGGCACTCACTGATCCAACAGAGGCAGAGAGAGTAACCATGGTAACACAGCCAAACAGAGCATTATTACAAAGAGCATTGAAAAGATGAGTTTTGTTATTGTCATTGTGGTTGAAGTGTAGCTTTTATAACCCAGTATTCAGCAAGCTGGATCCATCAGGAGAAAACAAAAAACCCTTATACTTGTCAAACAGACAAACAGGACCCAGCAGTCAGAGGGGGGACCAGTCTGGTTGGTGAGGGCTGAAGCCAAACATCTTACAAACGAAAACACCATATTCTCAAAAATGTTAAGATGGTTTACAGCTATTAAAATTCATCTGCAGATACAGTATCTGCATAATATATACTATAAAAAGACATTTTCATTTTCCTATAGGACGACAGACAGCATAACAGCTTAAACCAGACAGCAAATAGTGCTTCTCATTGATGATGTTATATTCCTGCAGGGCATTTTGGTTTGTAAGATGTTAGTATGTCATCGGCAGGACTGCTGGGAAACTCAATTTATTTTCCTTCTGCTAAATGATGAGAGTTGTAATACAGCAAAGCAAATAAACCATACTTAACACCTCAACACGAGCCAGCTTCAAAAGAGACCACAAGAAAGGTTTTCCCTTGTAAATATTACCTTGAAAGAAAGATATCTGTTTATGGGGGAATTAATCTATGGATGTGCTTGAGCATGTTTAACTTGTATGTATGTGTACTTTTATTTATTTATATTAAAGGTGCATTCAATACGTTTTTGGCAGTATGGCATTTGTCTTAGTCTACATCCACACTAATATGTTTTCTTTTGTAAATGCGTTGATTTTGCTACGCTTTTGCCTCTCATTCATAATACTTTCTCCACTGAAAATGGAGACCTCTAAAAAATGCTCTTTCTCATTACAAATTCTTTGATAAATGGTTATGTTAGGAAACCGAAAACAGAGTTTTCAAACTTAAACAGATAAGTGTGAATGTGGCCTCATACTGACATTGATGCCATTGTAGAAATGTGCTATGCGCCGTGAGCCATGATTCATTTATTCCAAAAGTGAAATGTAAACTTTCAAATAACAGGTTATCTTAATATAAATATACCATTAATATTATATTTTAAACAAATACTGCTCATTTTACTGAGCGCACGTTTAATAAGCAAACTTGCCAAGGTGAAAATCCATCCAAATTGATTTTGTTTTATTTGTTCATGCCACTTAAATGTGTACAACACATGGCTATGTACAAATATAATTTTCCAGATTTTCATAATGTAAAATAATTAAGTTAACACCTTCTTAGTCTCTGTTCTTTGAACTTAACTTTCAAATTAAATTTGATATGAAATATATTAAGAATGGAGCTGCCACTGTTGGGGAAGACTCCGTGGATCACCTTCATTTAAAAAGCTGTGAACTAATCCTGTTTACATTAAATAAATCTGCTCCCAAGTAGGTTTAAGCTTACAAACCTGCTGCACTGACAACAATTCTGAGATGTGCTTTGAAGAACTCAAAATCCAGGATTGTGTCAAATCGTCAACAATTAAATACAGCTAACTCAGTAATCCACTTACATGGAACGGGCCTTGATTTCTGAATCCCAACATTTATGATCTCACCATATAGGTGGATTTTCACTTTGAGTTTGGTCTACTATTCCTTTATGTTTGCTATGTGAAGCTGTATACATCCAGTATGTAGGTGTTTTCTAGGGTATTTTGAAGTGTGTGCTAATTGTATGGTATATTTGCCAGGTTTGCTGAATTACTCCATTCATGCATTTGGGATCAGATTCAGGTCAATAAATGAGACACATGCAGTTGTGATGTCATAACGGACTAGACACCCTCCACCCAACATGCTCAACTTATCAATGTAGGGACTAGGCGGCCATCTTGAGCTTAAAGCTTAGGTGTTACTAGTGAGTGAGAGCCAATTACTGTAGAGAACCCATATTTGAGGACCAATCAGGATTAAGAGGGGCTGCCTTGCCCTAATGACAGGCTGAACACAGGGTGACCATTTTGCAGGCACAGGAGCTGAAGAAAAGTGGTCATCAATTAATAGAGAAGAGTGTATGTGTTTTGTGATTGCAGAGATAACGTATGAAGGATTCTGATCAAATGTGTGGTTGTTTGTGATGTCTTGTGTGTCTGTGCATTCATATATAGATAAATGTGTGTTCTGTGAGTCTAAAATATGTCACCAGATCATTCTCCATCTTTGTGCTCCAGTTATCGTTTTTGTGAGGAACTGAAGGATTCCAATTGAGGGCATTGTTAATTAGAATTCTCACGTTTACCTGTGATGTTTTATTCTACGTCCACATAAGGTGTTTTTGTTTTCGAAATGCTATCCGACCACACTGCCGTTTTCAAGCGTTTTCCAAAAATTGCTCATTCACACTAAAATGTATGAAAACTCTTAAATACCCTTACTAAGCATACGAAAAATCGCTGTTCCATGTACGGTCTGAAACGTAATTGTCCTTGTGTTCCGTCACTGGACAGCAATTCCAAGTAAACTTCCCATTGCCTTTGAAGGAATACATTGTGGAGGTTGTATAAAGTAATGTAAGCGCAGCGTAGTTATAGCGGGAAGACTAGCAGCTGTACATCATCACACCATTAGCTGGGTAATTCCTAGCCAATCACATGTAAGCCATTGCTTTATAAGTCTGCTCACAATCTATCACATTGCTGTTTCAGTGTGCTAACACGGCAACCTCCACCATCCCACCACCACCAGTTGAGCCCCGTCCCGCACGGGGGTAGGCTCCTCGCCCCTGCCTCCTATCTCCGGCAGGATATGACGGTTTAGAGTACAACTCCCTCGGACCGCCAGACGGGGCCTACGGCAAAGAGAGACATTACCTTTCTGTTTTAAATTCATCAAATATATGGCATCTTAAACCTCACTCAAGCCTTTGCCTCTTCCCAATAGAAACATTTATCTTTAACAACACTATCAAAGTGAATAACAGGCACAACAACATCGCTACATCATGTGCCACCATCTTGATTGTTTTGGGTTGAATGGATCGCATGACTGCGTCACATGACAACAAATACATAATTGTTTTCAGATATTTTCCCGGTCCACACTACAATGTAAAGATGGCATTTTCAAATTTATCCACTTGGGAGAGCATTTTCAAAAAGCTCAGGTTTCGATGTCAAAAAACATTATCTCAGTGTTGACAGAAGACCAAAGTGTAGAGAAAAACATGTTTTCAAGCTAAAACTTATTAGTGTGTATGTGGCCTTAGTCCCCTCAGAACCATGCTGTTTGCCTTGCTGGTCTTATATTTGTCTTAAATGCCAGCAAATCAGAGCTATGAGGGCCAGTTACAGTATGTGTTGACCAAAGACAATGGCATCTCATCTGTGAAATTACCAGTGGAAAACAACACCATCAGTTTTATCTTAGATGTTACTTAATCAGTTTTAAATTCCATGGAGATGCAAAGATATCTTCTCATTATTACACGCAAACGATGTATGCAACAGCACATAAGCCAAAACTACACACTAATTGTGCATCAGAGACCTTCAGATACCCTTAGCCAAACATCAGTCTTAGAAAATGCAAAGAACTTGTCTTGTATTTTCTGATTTGTTCTATTGTGCACTGTCCACTATGTATTTGTCTGTGGGATCACTGTGCATCACATTTCTGTTTGTTTTCAGTTGATGGTCCATTAAATCTTTGAGCCCTGATGTACACAAACAACATAAAACATTTCAGATCAGTGAACAGCCACTGAGCACTCCACTATTCCACTTAAAACAAGCTGCCTGTTTCCCACACAAACAATCCTGCGAGGCAAATACAATAGACTAAACGTCCTAAAAAGATGTACTCCCGGTGACCTTGACTCCACACATCCACCTACCCCATCCTTTACATTTACATTTACATTTATGCATTTGGCAGACGCTTTTATCCAAAGCGACTTACAGTGCAATTATTACAGGGACAATCCCCCCGGAGCAACCTGGAGTTAAGTGCCTTACTCAAGGACACAATGGTGGTGGCTGTGGGGATCGAACCAGCAACCTTCTGATTACCAGTTATGTGCTTAGACCACTACACCACCACCACTCCTTTATTCTTCTCCTACTCTGCTTCCTTTCCTCCCTTAGCCAAGTAAATGGTCACGACTGATCACATTTTGCCTGATTACACAAGCTTCCAAAATGGAGACAGCAACTAAAGTTTGTAGTGCTAATGGGCTATGTCCCTAGGTCATTAGGCTCAGTTTGCTGAGGGTCACGTTACTGTTGCCGGAGGTCATAGGTCAAAACCTTGCCGATTACTCGTAGCTAGTTGATATGGTTGTTTGGATGAGATTGAGGCTGACCTTCGAGTCACCTCCCCCGCTGCCGCACTCTCCCTTGTCGTACCACCATTTATTTTTCAGCTTGTCCAGCAGGCCCTGCTCATTCAGCTTTAACACCGCCAGGTTTACAGCACTTCTTCAAACGAAAAAACATAGCTCATAAGAAAAGGGACAGGTTCGTGAGAGATCTAATAATGATTAGATAAACAAACTGCAGCAACTAGCAGTTGCTTTTGTTAGGGGTAAATACAAGAGGAGAGACCTGTTTACTGGTGAAGTGGTTGGGATGTTTGATTAGTTAACTGCTGAAGCGGTTAGGCTGTTTCATTAGTTAATTGCGTAAGCTACTGGGTACAGACAGAAGTGTGTGTGCAAGTGAGGTGCATGTGGTGCTGAATACAGAGGGAGAGAGAGAAAGAGAGAGAGGAGAGGGAGAAAAATAGACACAGCGTTGGTGAGTGAGGGGGAAAGATGCAGGGATAGTCCGTTGTTAAGTGGAGAAGAGACATCATATAGCATGACATGCATGGCAGCAGGCAATACAGCGCCAGTGCAGAGAATAAAACCAATTCAACCATACAAATATTACATAAGTGCAATCACAGCACAGAGCAAGGGACAGAGAAGAGAAGACAAAAGAGGAAGAGTAGGACAAGAAAAAGGGGGAGGGAATCAACAGCAACAGGCATCAACTGTAAATTAACAGGTAAAGTGACATTTCTGTAGAGAGAAACACAATAAAAACATTAACAACACATACATACAAATGATTGAACATACAAGATGCAGTTACCTTAACATGAACAGCAATAAAGAGAGAGACAGAGTGAAAAAGATAAAAGAAAGAAAAGGTTTTGTTGACGGTAGAGGGAAAGAAAGAAGGTTGAGTAGGGTGAAAAAACATGAGAGTGAGATAGAGAGAGATGGTGGAATCAGGGTAGGTGGAATACTATAACAACAGAGGAAATTGTTATATTATTCCACCCACCTTAATGCCGACCCTTTGGGCGTGGCCACGCCGTAGCCCTTTGAGTCCAGGTTCCCTCCCACCTTCATTGTGTCGCACGGCTTTCTCTGCTCGATGTATTCGTTCATTGTAGACTCAAGCAGGAAGGCAAACTTTCCCTTAGACTTGCGCACACGAGCCACTCCATCAGGGGTCGTTTTCACGAACACAGATGGCTCAGCTGACTTCATATAAGACCACATCTTCTCATAGACAGCTATTTTGGAACGCTGAGAAAGAGAGAGAAAGAGAGAAAATAAATAATGAGATTAACAGATCATGAGAAATATGTTACTACTTTCTGCTTGTGTTTGATGGAATAGTTTGGAGCGTAGATAAACAATGCCTAGTTAAACCTGCCTGTGACCTTCAAACCAAATCCTTCATCAAATTCAACAAAATATAAATGATATAAATGAGAATGATGAATAAAAAAAGGACATGTTTTTTCAGGTGCCGCACAACATGGACATCACTCCAGAGAAGGATCCATGTGTCTGAGACCACAATGAAAATCTGGGATTCGAAATCTTATTTAAACCTGGAAGCTAACAAAATGTTTTATGATTTCATATATGTCTTTTAAAAACGAAAAAATTTTATGATGTAAAATAAACTTGAGATACTGTATGTAAGATTCTGCACTATTTCGAAGTTACTAATCAAAAAAGCACATTTGTGTCATTCACATTGTTAACCCTATCAAGCTGTGCGAATCACATTTGAAAATATTTTAAAGCCTCAACATCATCAACATGATGAATACTTTGGTGAAAAACCTGTAGTATGCAGTGTACTAAATGTCTACTGCCTGCTTAAGATTCTGTGCTCTTCTGGAAGTAGAAAACCTTGTCAAATCATTTTCAAAATGGCCACCTTCGTACTTTGAGGCACATGTTTTTCTTCTGTGAAATCTTTGCTGAATTTGATAAACTAAAAGTAACAGTAATGTTTATATTGTTACTGATATTTCAAAATGAGTATTTGCTGAATTTAAACAACTTGTTTTTTGTTTGTTTAGAAAAGTCATGTTGAAATACATTTGTAAAAAATATGATACAACAGGCTTTTGATGTATATCTGTCTATCACCATTACATTACATTTATGCCCACCACAATAAAAAAAACAGAGCTTTGAAAATACTGACGTATAATATTTACAACACATGCAGACTGCTCTCATTGTTTTACATTGCAAGCTTTTACTGTGTCATCTTACTATAATGACCTTTAAAGTCAAGGGTATGTTGTCATCAAAGCAATAGTAAGCAAAATACCACACACTAATGAATTCTTAAACTCAACCTTTCACTTAAATTTCTATGCTGAAAAAATTATTTGAAATGAATGACAAAATATGTGTTTTCAGGCATTTGTACTGCAGGGTATTGACCTGTTTCATGTGACGTCACTGTATGACTACACTGTCATGTTTGTGACCAAAACTCCATATTACCTTCAGTGTGTTGCGCTGTGGGATGCAGAAAGAGTCTTTTATGTTCCTAGTTATAAATCTTGAAATATTGATACTGCTGTTTACTTAGCCAAAATAGTTTTTTTATTCAATAAAGTTATATAGTTATATCTATCAATCCTTTATCAATCTCATTTTGCACAATCATCCAGTGACAAAGAGGGAGAGCAGGGATAAAACACTTGTACGTTTTTGCTAATTTATTCAGACATGTCAATTATCTGTACAAGTGTTAATTATATTTATAACATAATTGAGTCGAATACAATTAAACTGGAAACACATCATAAGATTATGATGAACAGGGGCGGCATTATAATTTTTGGGCCCAATGACAACTTTGCACTCTGGGCCACATATCTTATCGCAATAAAATGTATCATTATTCATAAACGTGAACATAATCATGACTGCACATTCAATAAGAGACACTTAAAACAAAATTGAGTTTGAAAAGATTCATTTAAATAACAAAGAATCTAATAGAAAGAACATATACAATAAATGAACATTTTAGAATGATTGATCATGCAATTTTATTGAGTTGGCAGTGTTTTTCAAATGGAAATATTGGATTTTTATGTTTTAAATGTTGATTTATATCATCTCTTGAAATATCTGAAGCCCCCTCCACCAGCAAAAGTATTAGAATAGAACACATTTTATTCAAGTAAAAAACTGGTAAGATTGGTTCATAATACATAGAGGTCCAGCATTTAAAGCCCTTGATTTAACTTTTTACATTTGAAATAATGAAATCATGGTTAGTCCATGGATGGCTCGTCATTGAGTAGGTCAACGTAACTAGTTTCTATAAAACAATCTAAAGCATTTTGTTATGGAAAACAAACAGTAGCCTAAACACATTTAAAATCTACAATTAAACCACCTTTGTTATTATAAAAACTACAAAGACTCCCCCTTACCATTTTAATAAGAATCTATATCATTTCTTTCAAATCATACCCGTTACTAAGTTGGTGATGCTACAATAATGGCATACATTATGTTTTCTAGCCTTTTCCTCATCAGTGATGTTTATAATGTTGGATCTTCTTAGCCTTTATTGTTCCAAGAAGGCCCACTTCCTAGCCTTTAGGCCCACTGCAGCCTTAGTTTTCTGTTCTTGGCTGACAGAAGTGGAACTTGATGTGGTCTTCTACTGTTATAGCCCATCCAGCTCAATATTCGACATGTTGTACATTGCAGATGCTATTCTGCTCATTACAATTGTACAGAGAGGTTATTTGAGTTACCGTAGCCTTTCTGTCAGCTCGAAGCAGTCTGGCCATCAACAAGGCATTTTTGTCCACAGAACTGCCGCTCACTGGTTGTTTTTTTTGTTTTTTGCACCATTCTCTATACACTCTAGTGACTGTTGCACGTGCAAATCCCAGGAGATCAGCAGTTACAGAAATACTCAAACCAGCTCATCTGGCACCAACTACCATGAAAATTAAGGTCTCTTTAAATAGCACTATGCAACACAATTTTTTTTCACAACTCCCTTTCCTCCCCACAGAGAACTCGGTCCGCTGTGGACAGTCCTACATGTGGTAGTGGTGTCCCTGCTGTCCCAAAGGCAAAGATAGCAGGGAAACTTGGTAAAACCGCCATGGAAACCCATCAGGAATGCCACCATTTTGAATTCTCCTATGACTTCCCAGCCGTACTCATCATACTTCAAGGCATCCAGCAAGATCTTGATATGTGTCCACTTAGGCAGCTGGAACTAAACTGAACTGGTGGGCTTAAGGCCCCTGTATTTATATTACTGGAAATTTCTAGAAAGATGTAGAAGTTACTCCAAGTTTACTCAGCACAGAATCATATCTGGAATGTTCTGGAAAATAGGTAAATTTCAAATGATCACTGTCCTGGTCACAAAAGCAAAGTTTGCGGGGAATAATAGCCATTTTCTATACTTTTGAGGCATAAGCAATTAGGAAATAAAACGTACTACCCAGGAACCAGAAAAAATGTGTTACACGGTGTAATCACTGACAATGTCATTTCCATTCTCTCTCTAAAAAAAAAAAGGAAGAGAGTCTGTCATGCTTGTGGAGCAGTAAGGTGGTACAGTACATCATGAGCTTTTCCAAGGCTATTCTTTTCAGTGACATTACAAATAAGCTTTATCTCAAAAACATGGGAATGTTTCGGTTACGTATGTAACCTCGGTTCCCTGAGATGAAGGGAACGAGACATTGCGTAGCTATGCATATGGGGAGTGCCTTCATACAAAATCTAGTTGAAACCTCTCTACAATAGTGCCAATATTCTAATATTGGGTATGGTGTTTGAGCCCCGCCTGTTTTGGCGCGAAACTATAAAAACAGGTGCACAAACACCATTTCTGCCTGAGAACAAGGAGCGCATAGCTTGTGCCTCAACTCTGAGTCTTGTAGTGTGGCTTGCGTTCGCAATGTCTCGTCTCGTTCGTGTTTTGAGAGGACCATCCTGCTGCAAAACATATGTTTAAGGACACACCATTCTTCCATGCCCATGAGGAGGCCATGCCTCTAGTTGAGTGTGCTTTAACACCAATTGGGCAAGTCTTACCCTGTGACTCATAAGCCAGGGTAATTGCATCGACAATCCAGTGAGAGAGCCTTTGCTTAGAAATGGACATTCCTTTTGTGTCTCATAGCATATAAAGAGCTGATCAGATAGTCTGAACTGGAAAGTGAAGGTTAACCCCTTGCGCTTTGATGGGAATGGTTAGCCCCTTGGGTACTTAGCCTTTCTTGGGTTTGACAGTGGCTCTACTGAGGCCAAACTACAAACATGAATTGTTGACTGATAGTGAATGTAGGTCACAGACTCGTTTTACTGAGAGCAGAGCCAGCAGTAGTGAGGTCTTAACTGAGAGCATGCACAGTTCAACAGAGTCCAAAGGCTGGAAGGGGGGCCCTGCGAGAGCTTTAGGACTAAAGTTAAGTCCCAAGTTGGGACTGTAGCCGGCTGAGGTGGGTTTAATCATCTTGCTCCTTTAAGGAACTTTATGATTAAATCATGCATGCCTATACAGGTGCCAGCTTCCTGTGCGTGACACACAGATATAGTTGCCACATACACTTTGAGTATTGACGGGGTGAGTCCTGCATCTAATCGCTCTTGAAGAAATATTAGAATTTCATGTATGGGGTAGTTTACTGGGTCCTTGCAATGTAAGAGACACCAATCAGTAAACACCTTCCATTTAAGTGTATAGAGGCATCTCATGGACAGTGCTCTGGCATGTAAAATGGTGTACATGACTGAACACGTCAGTTCTGGTGCATGTAGTGCACAGGTTTTCAAACCCTGAGTCGCGACCCTCGGGTGGGTGAGACTCACGAGACTTTAAAAATGGGTCGCCAGGATGATTTAAGGATATTGTTCCAAAAATGTATTTAATTTTAATAATAATAACAAGAATAACTTTGAATAGAAGCACACTGAAATACATCATTCAACTAAATGCAAAATAAATACTGACCCATCAACCACTTTTTTTTTTACCACACGCAGTGCTCAGAACATTATCATGTTGTTGACGCAGCCATTTTTTTCCCCCACTGTGTTGATTCAAAGGCTTCACTAGCATGACATTACGAGCCAGTCTTTCATTTATTTTATGCTGAACATGAGCAGGCCAAAATCAAAAAATACCATTTATGATTTTTTCACAAGAAAAAGAGGGCCTGAGACCAAGACCCCTTCAAATGAAGCAGCAGAAAATGCTGTCAGCCGTCCAAACCTGCTGCACACAGTGGAGATCAGCAGAAAAGATTGTGAAGGCAATGCATGTGAACAGCGTAGCAGTATCAGTACTGATAGTTCTTGCCCATCAAAGAAAAGCCAGAAATCCAGAGTATGGCCATAAAAAGATGATTTTTTTTAAGTTTGGGTTCGTCAACTGTTCCGACGCAGGTCATGCTGCAATAACAATGTGCGTATTATGTGGGGAAAAGTTGCCAAATGAAAGTTTGAAACCAGTAAAGTTGGAAAGACATTTAAGTACACATCATACCAGTCTGGCGGACAAACCATTATCTTTTTTTCAGAGAAAGGCTCAAGAAATTCAGTCATCAGCTTAGGTACTCAGCAGAAGTGTAACACACAATCACAAACTGCACTTGGTATCGTAAAAGTTTCATATCATGTTGCCAAATAAAAAGCACCCCACACAATTGCAGAGAGATTAATATTGCCTTCGGCACTAGACATAGTTTATATAGTTCTGGGTGAAAATGCATCTGAAAAGCTAAAACTAATACCTCATAGTGACAATATTGTGTCACGTCAAATTGGGGATATTGCCCAAAATTTGGAAGAACAGCTTATAGCGAGATTGAAGTCAGCAAAGTATTGTGCTATTCAGATGGACGAGAGCACTGACATTGCATCAAGCACTATGTTATTGGTTTATGTTCGGTATGTTTGGCAACGTGAATTTGTTGAAGATCTTCTGTGCTGCCTAACATTGCCTTCCAGCATGTCAGGAGCACATATATTTGAAGAGTTAAATGTTTTCATGACAAAGTGCAGTCTGGATTGGGCAAATTGCAAAGGCATCCCCAGCGACCAGGCAGCCAACATCACTGGCAAAAATAGAGAAGTTGTCAGAAGAATTAAGGATGCAGCAGGACAGAAATTTTTTTGGAATCATTGTTTTATTCATCATGAAGCTTTGGCATCAAAAGGAATCCCACTTGAGCTGTGAACTACATTAAAAGGTAGTGCTCTTAACAGCGACTTTTCGAGGCCCTGTGTACTGAAATAGGAGCCGAGCACACACATTTGCTCTTTCATACAGATGTGAGATGGCTGTCAAAGGGCATGGTGGTCAGCCGAGTGTATGAATTGAGGGATGAAATATATGCTTTCTTAACTGAGAAACCGTCTCCTCTCGCAGCCTCATTCAGTGATGAGAAATGGCTTTTAACCCTGTCTAATCTTGCTGACATATGTACTGTTCTAAAAGAACTGAATCTAAAATGACAAATTCAGGCTTTCCAGAAGTCACTCGAACTTTGGCAGCTGCGACCCAAAATCCCAAGCTACTATATGTTCCCAACAATGATGAAACATATTGAAGAAAATGGTGTGTCAAAGAAATCGGTCGCTGGCCTGACGTGCCTCATTCAGTCACATCTGGATGCACTGATGGGGAATTTCTCTCACTACTTTCCCCAAGAGAAGTTCAATGAATTAAAAGACAAACGGTGGGTGAAAATCCCTTTGACTTTAAAACCCCAGATTCTATCACTGAA
This sequence comes from Xyrauchen texanus, assembly GCF_025860055.1. Classification (NCBI taxonomy): domain Eukaryota; kingdom Metazoa; phylum Chordata; class Actinopteri; order Cypriniformes; family Catostomidae; genus Xyrauchen; species Xyrauchen texanus. The sequence goes on along the minus strand of NC_068278.1, from coordinate 45,093,072 downwards.
CTGAATTTAACTTCTTAGATTATGCAGAATAAGTAGGCCCACCCTTCTCATTAAGTTATATTCATACACACACACACACACACACACACACAATATATATATTTTAGGGTTGTCAATCGATTACATTTTTTAATCGAATTAATGACATGGTGTCCTGATTAATTAATCGCGATTAATCGCATATACAAATATTTGTATAACAATAATTAAATATATAATGATTATACATATTTATATCAATATATAATTATACATAGTTATATTTAAATATTAAAAAGTATATATATATATATATATATATATATATATATATATATATATATATACATAAATAAAAATATTGAGATAATTAAAATGCATTACATTCTTAATCATTGATAAGACAATACAAAAAGCGGCTTTAGAATACAATGTATTGTTTACTACCATATTATTGAACATAATCCATCATTGGCATACAGTTCACAAATATCCATTTCACAAGTGAATTTGTAAATCAGTTGGAGATTTATTATGAGGGCTTGTTTAAGGACCCATCAATTTACACCTGCGTCAGAAATTTTTTAATTTTTTTTATTAATGCTTATAAAACGTTTACATCTAGAGCCAAGAGATATAATAAAACAAACAACAGCAAAAGGGAAAATAAATAAATAAACAGTTTAATAAAAATATCAAATTGTTTACATATTTCAATACACTTTACAGCTTTCTTGTTACTCAAATTGGAAATTGTTCTTAGGTATTGCTGAACCTCTGAATTAAAAATTAAAACTAATGGTTTATAACCACCATACTTACATTTCTGAATATTAAACTTTGCCAACAAAAGCAGAACATTAATAAAAAGAATATTCTTTATGAAGAGATATGTCATAGCTAAAAAAACTAATAAAGTTTTTTCAAAACGAAGTTGAAAGCTGGGAATAATATGATCTCTAACAATCTTGCTGAAATCAGACCAAAAACAAGTCGAGGAGGGACAACCTCTGCAGACCACAAAATGTACAGAATATATCGACATCACAATTAAATCTCTCTACAAGAAAATAATTAGTGAGGTAGTACTTGGTAGAAGTTTGAAGGAAATTTCTTTGATTTTATTCATGATTAAATATTTATGGGTAATTTCCAAATTTTGCACCATCTCCATTCAGCGTCAGCCATGCTTGTGTAGTGTCTCCGGTGCATTGCATCATAAACATAAAATGTTTAGGTTACTGTTTCAAGTTAAATATAGTTTAATACTCAATCTTTAAACACATCTTGAGATCCCTTAGTTCGCATTTGCGCTCCTTCAAGTGTTTTGAACGCAAGAATGTAACGCATGTTTGTGTTGTTCTGCCTACTGAAGTGTTTTATTCACTGTATAAACTCCACGTTGCTCATACAGCTGAAATTTCACTTACTGCCATCTTGAGTAAACAGGTGGTACTACAAGCTTGCATTTCTCAGGACTCTTCCTTATTATGATCCGGGGGCATTGCGATTAAATGCATAAATATTTTAACACGTTATTTTTTTGTAAAATTAAATCGCACTGAATTAACACATTAAATTGACAGCCCAAATAAATAAATAAATACATAAATACATACATACATACATACATACATACATAAATACTGTAACGGTTACCCTGTCTTGTCCCTCTGTTGCCCTTTGTTTGTAATTTTGTCACTTTTGGTATTCCTTAGTTTTCACTTTCGTCACCCTTGTACCTCCATAGTCTTGTGTTCACTGTTCATTGTTTTCACCTGCCCTTGTTAATTTGCCTTTGGTTTCTGTTAATCACATTGTTATCTTGTTTGAGTTCTGTTCTTTCATTGGTCCCTTTTTCCCTGTCTGTGTATTTATACCCTGTGTCTTTGTTCAGTCTTCGTCGATCGTTGTTTGATGTTAACCCGGTGTATCTTTCCCTCCCGAGTTCCCTGTTCGTGTCTACCTTGGTCAGCTTACTCAGTTTATGTTTCATTTCCCCATCGTGGGTTGTTACTTTGTGTTTTCTTATTCTAATAAAGTTCAAACTGCGTTTGGATCCTCATTTCCTCGTCTGCCTCGTTACTCAGCATAACAGAACGATCGACCAACTATGGATCCAGCAGTTATACGGGCCAACTGCCGGTTGCTCAACCTCAAACAAGAGGGCCGCCCTGTTTAAGACCACATCAGCGACTTCCTCGCGCTGGCGAAATTCACAGACTTCCCGGACTCAGCCCTGGTGGTCTTCTTCAGGGACACTTTACACGGTTCAGCTCAGGGAGCGTTTGCGCCGGCAACGCTTGGTTGGACTCTCCACGACTTCCTGGAGGCGACCTTACTGGTCTGCGGCTCACCCTACACCGTGGTCTTCGCCGAGGAGGATTCCACCTCTCCTCCCACTGTGGTGACTCCCCAGTCGTCCTTGGCGCTTCCTGTCGCGCCAGCCCCACCTGTCAGCGAGCCCGTCCCCACGCCAGTCGCCTTCCATGAGCCAGCGCGGCCCACTGCGTCTGCTCGGAGGAGGGAGAGAAGACGGGCTTACGCCTCCCGGCCCGCGCCAGCCCCGGTCTGCGAGCCAGAGCCCACGCATGTCACGGTGAGCGAGCTAAAGCCCACGCATGTCACTGTGAGCGAGCCTGAGCCCTCGACCGCCCCCGAGCCAGTGCCTGTAGCCTCAGACGTCAGTGAGCCAGTGCCGTTAGCCTCGACCGTCCCTGAGCCAGTGCCGTTAGCCTCGACCGTCCCTGAGCCAGTGCCGTTAGCCTCGACCGTCCCTGAGCCAGTGCCGTTAGCCTCGACCGTCCCTGAGCCAGTGCCGTTAGCCTCGACCGTCCCTGAGCCAGCGCCTGTAGCCTCGACCGTCCCTGAGCCAGCGCCTGTAGCCTCGACCGTCCCTGAGCCAGCGCCTGAATCCTCGACCGTCCCTGAGCCAGCGCCTGAATCCTCGACCGTCCCTGAGCCAGTGCCTGAAGCCTCGACCGTCCCTGAGCCAGTGCCTGAAGCCTCGACCGTCCCTGAGCCATTGCCTGAAGCCTTGACCGTCCAAGAGCCAGTGCCAGTAGCCGTGACCGTCCAAGAGCCAGCGCCAGTAGCCGTGACCGTCCAAGAGCCAGCGCCAGTGGCCGTGACCGTCCAAGAGCCAGCGCCAGTGGCCGTGACCGTCCAAGAGCCAGCGCCAGTGGCCGTGACCGTCCAAGAGCCAGTGCCAGTGGTCGTGCCCATCCTAGAGCCAGCACCTCTCGAGCCTTCCAGGGCTCCTCCTCCCGAGTCTTCCAGGGCTCCGCCTCCCAAGTCTCTCGAGTCTTCTAGGGCTCCTCCTCCCGAGCTTTCCAGAGCTCCGCCTTCCGAGTTTCCCCAGCTTTCCAGAGTTCCGCCTTCCGAGTTTCCCGAGCTTTCCAGAGCTCCGCCTTCCGAGTTTCCCGAGCTTTCCAGAGCTCCGCCTTCTGAGCTTTCCAGAGCTCCACCTTCTGAGCTTTCCAGAGCTCCGCCTCCTGGGCTTTCCAGAGCTCCGCCTTCCGAGCTTCCCAGAGCTCCACCTCTCAAGCCTCTCGAGCCTTCCAGGGCTCCGCCTCTCGAGCCTACCAGGGCTCCGCCCCTCAAGCCTCTCGAGCCTCCCAGAGCTCCGCTTCTCAACCCTCTCGAGCCTACCAGGGCTCCGCCCCTCAAGCCCCTCGAGCCTTCCAGGGCTCCGCCTCTCAAGTCTCTCGAGTCTTCCAGGACTCCGTCTCTCAAGCCTCCTAAGCTTTCCAGAGCTCCGCCCCCTGAGCTTCCCAGAGCTCCGCCTCTCAAGCCTTCCAGGGCTCCGCCCCTCAAGCCTCTCGAGCCTGCCAGGGCACCGCCCCTCAAGCCTCTCGAGCCTGCCAGGGCACCGCCCCTCAAGCCTCTCGAGCCTTCCAGGGCTCCGCCTCTCGAACCTCTCGAGCCTTCCAGGGCTCCGCCTCCTGAACCTCTCGAGCCTTCCAGGGCTGCGCCTCTTGAGCCTTCCAGGGCTCCGCCCCCGAGTCTCCTACGGATCCGCCCCCAGAGCCTCTCGAGCCTCCTGCAGCTCCGCCTACGGGGCCTCCTGCGGCTCCACCCCCAGAGCCTCCTACGGCTCCGCCTCCAGAGCCTCCTATTGCTCCGCCTCTCGATCCACTCAAGCCTTTGACGGCTCCGCCCCCAGAGCCTCTTGAGCCTCCTACGGCTCCGCCTCTCGAGCCACTCAAGCCTTCGACGGCTCCGCCCTCAGAGCCTCCCGAGCCTCCTATGGCTCCGCCTCCCGAGACTCCTCCGGCTTCGCCTCTCGAGCCACTCAAGCCTTCGACGGCACCGCCTCCCGAGCCTCCTACGGCTCCGCCGCTCGAGCCACTCAAGCCTTCGACGGCTCCGCCCTCAGAGCCTCCTATGGCTCCGCCTCCCGAGCCTCCTCCGGCACCGCCTCTCAAGCCACTCAAGCCTTCGACGGCTCCACCCTCAGAGCCTCCTACGTCTCTGCCCCCAGAGACTCCAGAGTCTTCCTGGTCTCCGCTCCTAGAGCCTCCCACGGCGCCGCCTACCCCGGCTCCGCCTCCTGAGCCTCCTTCGGTTCCACCTCCTGAGCCTCCCTCAGCTCTGCCTTCTGGGCCCTCTGAGCCATCACCTCCCTCGGCTCCGCCTCAGAGGTCCTCCTTGGCTCCGCCTCACGCGGCTCCGCAGGCCCCCCCTGTGGCCACTCCATCTCCTAGGCCACCAAAACTGGCCTCTGTCCTGTGGTCATCGCCCAGGTCCCCTGAACCGGCCCTTGGCCCACGACCACCTCCCAGGCCACCAAAGCCGGCCTCTATCCTGTGGCCTCCTCCCAGGCCTCCTGACCCGGTCCCTGTCTTGTGGCCACCTCCCAGGGCTTCTGACTCTGTTCCCGTCCTGTGGCCTCTTCCCAGGCCCCCTGACCCAGTCCCTGTCCTGTGGCTTCTCCCCAGATCTCCTGACCCAGCCCCAGTCCCGTGGCCTCTTCCCAGGCCCCCTGATCCAGTCCCTGTCCTGTGGCCTCCACCCAGGCCTCCTGACCCTGTTCCCGTCCTGAGTCCTCCCTCCTGGCCTCCTCCCAGGTTCCCCAAACCTGTCCTTGCCCGGTGGCCAGCTCCCAGACCATCAAAACCTGTCCCTGCCCGGTCGATACCTCCCTGGCCCCCTAACCCTCATCTCCACTTGTGCCCCCATGGACTGTCTCACCTTCATTCGTGCCCTCGTGGACTGTCTCATTTCCCCCCCGGACTTCCTATCTGCCCCTGGCACCTCCCGGACCTGCCTGTCTTGCCCTCTGTGCCCCCCGGACTTCCTGCCTGCCCAGTGTGCCCCCCTGGTCTGCCTGTCTGCCCATGTGCCCACTTGTACTGTCTGTTTGCCCCTGGTGCCCTCATGTTGTTCTTGTGGATTTTTGTCTTTTGTTGTGTGTTATTAAGGATCGTCTGGTATCCGATCCTTAAGGGGGGGGGCTATGTAACGGTTACCCTGTCTTGTCCCTCTGTTGCCCTTTGTTTGTAATTTTGTCACTTTTGGTATTCCTTAGTTTTCACTTTCGTCACCCTTGTACCTCCATAGTCTTGTGTTCACTGTTCATTGTTTTCACCTGCCCTTGTTAATTTGCCTTTGGTTTCTGTTAATCACATTGTTATCTTGTTTGAGTTCTGTTCTTTCATTGGTCCCTTTTTCCCTGTCTGTGTATTTATACCCTGTGTCTTTGTTCAGTCTTCGTCGATCGTTGTTTGATGTTAACCCGGTGTATCTTTCCCTCCCGAGTTCCCTGTTCGTGTCTACCTTGGTCAGCTTACTCAGTTTATGTTTCATTTCCCCATCGTGGGTTGTTACTTTGTGTTTTCTTATTCTAATAAAGTTCAAACTGCGTTTGGATCCTCATTTCCTCGTCTGCCTCGTTACTCAGCATAACAAATACACACACACACACACACACACTCACACACACACATTACATACATTACATACTAGTATTGTTATTGCTTGACTTTTGACTGCAACATTTTAAGTAGTGGTTGTGTATATGGGTTGCATCAATTTAAAAAGAAATAAAAAGGTTCACTCTTTTTTGATTGTGCCTCGTGCCTGAAAGATGAGATCCCTCCTTAGTAGTATTTATCATGGTGAGCTATACAGCATCTCAACCATTTCCTTGTCCTCTCAGACTTTGCATTAGCATTTGAGTGAATAAGGCATACCGGGGGAAAAGCATTTTTGCTTTCACCGGCCATTTGTGTGCCATTGCGTCTGTTCCCACCGGGGCTTGGGACTTTGAATACCAGAGTGGACGGTGGGCATTCTCCACTGAGGCAAATAGATAGATTTCTGCTTTGCTGAATATTTAGCAAATCTTTAGTTCAGTTTAAGGATGAAGTGTCCATTTACCCAGTTTCACCCCTTGGCGTGACAGTAGGCCTGTGCCGTAATTCGGGCGGCCTGGGACATATGTCGCTCTCAGGGAGAGGAGATGATGCTCGCTCCATAGGAGGAGGCGACGCGCCAGTCTCAACAGTGGTGGTGAATGAGTTCCGCCTTGGCTGTTTATATATGCCACAACTGTCCTGTTGTCTGAGTTAACCAGGACATGACAGCTCGCTATTTCTGACTGAAAAGCCTTTAAGACTAGAATTACAGCCAATAGCTCTAGGTTGTTGATGTGCCACACCCTCCGCTTACCTGTCCAGGTGCCAAAAGTCGGGCATCCATACAGCGGAGGGATATAGTGATGCACATATAGTCAAGCACATCGTGGCACACAGTGTGAAGAGGTCTCATGTGTAAGAGACCTAATGGAATGATGGCAGATGCCACCGCCATAAATTCCAATGCTTTCTGTTACAGCTTCAGTGGAAGAGTTCTCCCCAGTTTGAACTGTAGAATGACTGAAGCAGTAAGTCTCTGTGCTGGCATAACAAAGCCTCTGATTGTCTAGGAAACAGCCAATCGTCAAGGTACTTCAAGATGCGTATGCTGCTCAGTCTCAGAGAGGCGAGAACTGCATTGATGCAATTTGTGAATATGCGAGGAGCCAGAGACAGTCCAAAGGACTTTGAATTGATATGCTGTTCCCTTGAATGCAAATCTCCAAAACATCCTGTGATGTCGTATAATTTGGATACGAAAAGATGCATCCTTCAGATCTATTGACCCAAACCAATCGTGTAGGCATAAGATCCGTTTCTTAGTAATAATTTTGAATGGGCGCTTTATGAATGCGCGATTTAAATGTCTCAGATCCAGGATTGGCCAAAGTCTGCTGTCTTTCTTTGGAACATTATTGGGAATGTGTAAGCATCTTGTGCATTTGCAACTAATGCTGTATTCTTTTTTGCACTTATTGCATTTTTTATTGCATTTATTTGAGTGCAAGACACAGAAACAACATTCTGAACAACAATATTCCTTTCCCAACAAACAATAGTGGAGAGATGGGGAACAGTGTTTTGTGTCTCCATTCAAGCCTGTTTTGGAGCAAACCCAGAGGGAACGACTTATTTCCCTGCGGAAAGCAGGGCTCTGCTTCAAAGGGTTGTGCCCATCAGGAGCACTTTTGCTGCGTGTGCTGATATGCAGGTGCTGGTGAGGCAGCAGGTATGGGGCCTTTAGTCGGGACTTATTCACTACTTATTCAAAGAGGCCGGCTGGAGCATGCAGAGTGGCTCTTTCCTTATCACTCATTTCTGTGAGGGTAAGCCATATATGTCGATCCAGAACTGCCAGGTTTCCCATGGACTTGACGATGGCCTGCGCTGTGACTTTCGTAGCATGCAGCACTAATTCTGTAGTGGTGTAGAGCTCTTTAAATGCCTCTAAATCGAAGCCATGCTCGGCCATTTGCCTTAGGTTTGCCGCTACTACCTCCTCCACAAGGGGTAATTAGGCATAACCGTTTTCTTCCCTGTGATCCACATTAAAGAGGATGGCATCACTGGACTTGGATAGTTCTTTATGAACTTCAGGGAAGAATGGGGCGGACTGCTGGAATCATTCATCGAGGCAAGACTGTTCAGGTTTCTCTGGGGGAGACCACTCAAGGTGAAGCTCTCCGACTGCCCTTGTAAGGATGCGGAGCATCTCCCGGTCAGTGGCGTGTGCAAGTTGCACGCCCTCGCTGGGGGGAGGGGGTGGCAGCATCATCCACTGGCCACTCACCTAATGCAGAGAGAGACATGATGACATCGTCATTATTATCCCCAGCATCAGAACCGCTGCACGAGACGAGGCCGCCTGCTCGTCTCAGGAGCTCGTCTCGCACAAAGCGTATCGGAAAACATGCGCTTTGGAGAGATTGGGTGCCGCGTGGGGCATGTGCCGCCAAAAGGACCACCTCAAAGTCATCTTGCTCGACCTCACTGTCATCTCCCTGTGTGAATCCTCAGGTATCACAGAAGAGGCGGGTGGGAGGGCACGTGGGTTCTAAATGAGCTAAACCAGCAAGACTTTTCAAGTACGGTTTATACTGGTCCACCAGCCAGACCAGCTCCAAACCAGCACTGACCACCATAAACAAATGGGAATCTCGTTACTACACCTATATTTTTGAAAAAAATATTTTTAAATGGCTCATTGAACGCATCACATCACTACTTGTGAAATTAACACTAGAGTAGCTAAAAAAATAAATAAATAAATACTTATTACCAGTCACAAAAATCGTGAGTAAAACAGCTGATCAGTTCAAAAACAATTTTTCTTCACCCTGTTCCTCACACAATGCTATCTTATGACATCTAAACACTGAATGTAGTGCATGACTTTTAAGGCAGATACATTTTAAAGTTTGCAATACAGAACCACCTACAATTACAAGTTTGTTCGGGCATGGTCAAATTGTGCAGTAGCTAAACTGATAGAGCATTGCACTTGTGATGCAAAGGACCAAGGTACAAGTCTTGAAAAGCATGCAAGTCAACACGTGAGCCGAAAGTGTCATAGAAGCACCACAAAATTACTTACTTCAGCTATTGTATTTTTTTTTTTATCTCACATTTGCTTTTTATGACACTCTCGTTTAGGTTTGGAAATAAATTTTAGAGTAGGGAGGTATGCTTTACTGATGTAAAACTTGAATGAGTATTAAAATTAAAAACCTTGAACAAAATGTAACCTGCTCGAGGTGGAGAATAAAACTCTGAAATGCTGCGATACATGTATGGAACCACGCAATATTATTTTGCAAAAATGTCGACACAGTCACGCAATTTTCATTAATTCAGGCTGACTATAACTCAGCTTGGAACCGCATGGAAATTCATTCTGGTCTAGTTGGCCTTTTCATTAGAGATAACAACCAATCTCCAGTTTTCAAACACGCAAAGATCTTCTTCGGAAGTTCAAAGAACAGCATGCTGACAGCTATTAGAAAGCATCTTCGTTTTGTAATATATTTTGTAATTTCAGCCAACTTGCTCCTCTTCCAGGAGAGAGGCAACTTTCCAACAGGGGGAAAATGTATTGAAAAAAGTAAAAAATTAACAAACCTGCAAATTAAAAGGCTATTTTGAGGGTTGTGTCACACACGACTCTCACACAGAGAGAGAGAAAGCGTTCATTTAAGACTTTTGAGGCCAATCAAGTCTAAAACATAGATCAAAATATTCTCTGTGTTCATCTCTTGCGAGAATAGCTATAAATGGCCATGTAGCAGACAGGATATCTCTGGAGAAAACACACACCTAAGTTTTTTAGGACAAACACACACTCCTGCTTTTATAGGACACACTATTAGACACACATACATATCATACAACTTGTAAGTAGGTTAACTTGACCTCCAAACAGCTGGTGTATGAGTGCAAGTGTGTGTGTATGTGTGTGTGTGTGTGTGTGTGTGTGTGTGTGTGTGTGTGTGTGTGTGTTCGGAAGTGACTCACCTCAATCCGGGTGGCGGAGGACGAATCTTGTTGCCTCCGCGTATGAGACCTTCAATCTGCGCATATTATCACGTGGCTCGTTGAGCGCGCAACGACAGAGCTTTCTTAACTACTATTGGTTGAAAATGGCATTACATTTTACATTATGAGGCAAATTTTGCCACCTGGATTTAATTTTCAAAGGCCATTTTTTCCCAATTATTTAAAACATAAAATGTGTCTCATACATTTATGTCAAATACTTTAATTTAATACTGTAATTCGTTAATACAAATTCTCAAGTTTGATAACTTATTACTTCTTACCCTTAAAATATAACTAATATAAACTCATACTTAATGCAAAAATACATACATCTGGGACTACAATAGATAGTTAAGATATACGCCCCGCCCCAGACATACGGGTATAAAGGGAAGCGGGGCAGCGAGTGTCAGTCAGGATTTTGCACTGAGGAGCCGAAAATAAGGTACGGCCGTTTACAGTGGTAGGTCTAGTGCTGTGGCAGGAGGGACACAACGTCTCGTTCCCTCCCTCGGGGAATGGAGGTTACAACAGTAACCATGACGTTCCCCTTCTGTCACTCACTCGACGTTGTGTCGAATGAAGTGACACAAGGGGTCCCATCTAAAAACGGTGCAAGCAGGCTACTGCGTGCTAGAGGCAACTGTGTCAGCTGCACGTAGCCCTCCCCAACGCCCCCAAAGAGGTGTCACATACAGACCTTAGGTTCCCCGCACCCCTGAGGGGGGGAACAGGCACTACATGACTAGCATGGGAGCAAGCCCGGCAGCCGCGCCTTTTCTCTCACTATGTCTCTCACATAGGACGTGAAGCGGCTGGGGCTATCATAACACTATGAAATGCTTCGGGGAAGGCAGTCTTTCCCGGTCCTATTCTTTCATGGGGAAAAGACCCTGTGGAGGCCACATCCTGCCCAGTCTAGGGGGAGGTAACATGTGGCAAATACACCATGAGGGTTGTGAAGCCGTACGTGGGAAATGGCGTGGTGGTAGGTCCAGCCTAATTGGGGGGACTCTACAAGCACGGCGACCGGGGCAGCGGGGCTGCCCAAGGGAAAAGCGGGTCCGCCGACCATACCGAGGGAAATAAATCACGGGAAGTTTGCCTGAAAAGGGAACTAAGCCCATCGAGCCCGACCCCAGTACAGAGCACCTGTGACTCGTAGTGGGTCTGGCCGCGAATTGCTCTGCTGAATTCGCCGGCCAGAAGGGAGGAGAACATTCAGGGAAATGCGGCAAATGAAACCAGGACTCTCTTCCCGGCCCTCCACCGGGGAACGGATTGGTCTTGGTACCAGCTCTGGAGCGAACGTCTGACTGCCTGGGTCGCCCGTCTCAGGAGCTTTCCTGGTCCTGGAAGGGGTCCTGGAGGCGGGCAGACTCGTAGGTGGCAGCCCAGATGAGTCATCAGCATCAGATGCCGCTGTGACGCTCTCCGATGTAGTGGCGATGTCGTCATCCAATTCCAGGGGCTCAAGGGAGAATGCAAGGCAAGCCGCACTCATCCCGAGCTCGGAAGGAAGCAAGCAAGCTTGGATGGAACACGCAAGCATGCCAGCAAGCTCGCATCCAGGAACTACACAGAGGCGGAAAGACATCTTTAAAAAGATGCGTCCTGAAAAGGACGTTCGATGCCTGCTGTGTATTGCTCTTTTATGTGTTTATGACTCAAACTCTTTTAGAGGAAATAAACTCTTTTTAGGAGGAGAAACACTATTTCGGGCAAAGAAAGTGCTGTCGAAGCGCCCAGGGGCTTAGACTGCACAGCGTGCAGAGAGAACGGCAGCTGGAAACGCGCCATAGATCCAACAGCAGTGCTTATCGCCAGTAGAGGTGAGTGAAACAGTGGAGAACACAGCTTGTTGTTGCTCAACCGTTCGGCACCGAAGAAAAACTCAGGTTCAGAGGTACGTTTGGCTTGTGTCACTTCATTCGACACAACGTCGAGTGAGTAACAGAAGGGGAACTATATCAGATGTTAAAAATAAAAAAACAGAATAATTAATTATTTGTTAATTCATTCATTTTTGTCATTTTCAGATTACAATAACCTCAAGTCATGTGTGTTTTTCTATTTAATATGATATTACACTGATTATAATTGCCCATCGCCTTAGTATCTTGCTTTTTTATCATCTAGTGTTTTCCCTAAACACTAAAACTCTAAGCAGCATCTACTGGCTAAGAAAGAAAGGACAACAGAATTCACTTTAATTGCCTGTGTATGTTTTGTAATAGCTGCAATAATAAGTTATGAACACAAGGTGGAGACTGTCAATAACAGCTCTCCCATCACAATCAATTCAACTCTTTGTCAGCTGCTCTCCCCGTCATAACTGCTCTCATCCAGTCTGTTTGAAGATGACAACTTATGAAAGAGAGAAGTGCAGAGGGCACCACATTTCATGTGTTCTCTCTCTCTACCTGTCTCTCGCCATTCAATAGTGGGTGTGTGAGGTGACAGTGTAGTGTGAGTGAGTCACTGATTATGTGTATGTGTATGCTTTCACACACATGCGTATACACACACACACACACACACACACACACACACATTAGAGAGTAATCATGACATTAAGGTGGAATGACAGGATGAGCTCATCAGTAGTGGTGTATCTGGGTCATCTTAAAACTACCCTGTTCCCTGTCATCTCCAACACGCACACATATACACTTTCTCCCTTTGGCTTCAGATTCAGTAAAACATGTTTTTGTCAAACTTGGAGACATGTCTATAATGACTGCATGTCATTGCCAAGAGTCAAATGTTTCTTGCAGATAAATACTTATAAATGTTCTTTCCTTGTCTGTTACTTATTCAGTTTGTATTTCAGCTCTTTAAGGCTGCCATCAACTTTCATTCCAGCCTCCTTATGTATATTAGCATTGTGGTGACAAGTGAGTTTTTTTTTTCCTAACCAATTGCAATCATGACAAGTGAAAATATATTTTGTTGCTTTGCACTGGGTAGCTGGGCCCACAATGAAATCTCATTGATCCCAAATCCCGCTCCACAAATCAAGCGTAACATTTAAGTTCCTCTCGTGAAATAAAACAATAAAGTGCAACATTTTGGTTCCAGAAGTAAAAATCCCATACATTTTCTCCATAGACTAATATTTGTAGTCAGTTAGGCAGTTAAGAGTGACAGGATGTTGAAGGAGAGAGGGTGGTTGGATTGGGACATGACCCAGGTCGGACCAAATGAAATTCCAGGAATCCCTGTTTATGGCATGGCACATCTTTAACTGTAACTGTTAAGGCAAGGAAAAGAAGCTCAATTTTGATTGGATCATGGTGGACTAACACAAACTGTTGCCAAGCAGCCATCAGATAAGCTGCTTGGACAACTACCAGACACCTCAGAAAGAAGGCCCCGGACCTTCCAACACATTGGAAAAGTCTTCTCATTGGTCAATAAGTAGTCTCTTATCACTGAAATCCTGAGCAAACATCTCAAACCCTCCATCCTAAGTCTTGAGCTAAGGACCATAAAAATTCCTCAAGACCTCTCAAAGCAGCATTACCACTTACCACGTATATAATTGACGCCAGGTTTAAAGGTTAAAAAAACACTTATTCAAGATTATTTTAATTTTATTTCAGTTAGATTCAGAGCCATGGATTTTTATTTTATCTTAGTTTGCTTTTTCAATTATGTTATTTATTTATTTTATTTTTTCAGTTTACGAAAATGTTTTTTTCATTTAGATTAAGTCTTCCTTTTGGGTAATAACCATATGGTTCGGATTCCCCATACCAGAGGATAACTACAGAAATACTAGCGACAAGGATTAGCTCTGGAAGCAAATCTTCTCATTAAGTTTCTTCAAGAAAGAATCAGCAAAAGACATTAATCTTTCCACATCACCTCACAAATACGGGAATATTACGCACAGCAGAGAATTTCATATCGAACAGTGATCGCCTCGAACTGTATTGTTGATGCATTGCTTTGCTGTAACAACAGTACATAAAAAGACTATACCTAAAGCATTAAAGAGACTAAACTTCTTGCAGAGGATTTTACTGTGCTGACACATAACACAAAATAGCACTCTAAGAAGTTGCCTCTCTCAATTAATTTGAGAACTGGATCTCCCATTAGAATCATAATGACTAAAAATAACTCCACTAATCCACGAGTCAGTCAGTTAAACATCTAGTCGATTAGTCAACCACCCCTAGATATTTCAACTTAAAAAAAAAAATCTTGTTTAATCTTGTGTCTGTCTCTTTATACTCTCAAACTACTTATATATTTGTACATATCTGATCATTTGAGGTACAATTATAAGATATTGTTTCTATACTTATAATTAACAACTTAATATCGATAGTTTTATTTATTTCCATTACTCTTAATTCAGTTACATCATACCCAATGCTTCATGTGATTGTAGTTCATTTCCTAAATAAAGATGTTAAATACTTTCGTCTTTTTGTCCAATTTTCAAATACCTTTTTCTTCAAATCATAGCTTGCAATCTTGCAATCTCAGAGCTCTTTCATTTAAGATTTCATGAAATCCCTATAAAAAAAATCATCGTAAAAACACTTCCGGAACCAAGACAAAGTGGGTAGACACTGTTGTGCTCTATTGATGAAATGACTGTGACGTCACACAGCAAGTAAACATGCTTCTAGGTTCTTCTAAAAAGTAGCATTATATGGTGGTTATGGGCAATGCTACAGTTTTAACTATCAGTTAAGCATTATCAAATGTAATAATGTTTTTAATGTTAAAAAAGGGATATCTATGGTTTATAGTGAAATAAGAAATGTTTGTTTTAACACTATGGTCCTAGTAAAGTGCCAAACCAGTCTGGCCATTCTCAGTGGACCTCTCTCATCAACAAGGCGTTTCTATCTGCAGAACTGCTGCTCACTGGATGGTTTTTGTTTTTGGCACCATTCTGAATAAATTCTAGAGACTGTTGTGTGTGAAAATCCCAGGAGTTCAGCAGCTACAGAAAAACTCAAACCAGCCTGTCTGACAACAACAATCATGTCACAGTTGAAATCACTGAGATCAAATTTTTCCCCATTCTAATGGTTGATGTGGGCATTAACTGAAGCTCCTGACCCGTATCTGCATGATTTTATGCATTGCACTGCTGCCACACGATTAGCTTATTAGATAATTGCATAAATAAGAAGATGTATAGGTGTACCTAATAAAGTGTTCAGTGAGTGTATGTGCAAAGACATATTTTAAAAGTAGCATTTTAAGTTTAATTTGCATATCCTTTCACAAACAGCCAGTATGTTATGCGCCTCCAGGAAATTAAGGTGCATTTTGGAAATTAAAAACAGCCATTTGCAATCAGATTTTGTGTGATTCCATAGTGAAAGGTTCAAATCTTCCAACAGTAGCTGCGGGGCAAATCGGGCTAACAATGACTGGGACCATGAAATACCATAATTTATGTCAAAACCTGAGTTTGTCCTGATCCACATTCCTGATGGAAATCTAAGGAAGCCCCACAAACAGAACTATTTTTTTATGTTTTCAGCTTAATTTCAGCTAAACAGACATTGAAAGGAGTACTTTTCTGGGATAATAAAAGATCCTGGAAGTGCTGCCGCTGAGTATTTATAAAAAGTAACTTTATCTATAAATACCAAATAGGTTCTGATTAGCTGTGATTGTGTTGCATCCTGTAGCTTTTTCACTTTAAATGTTGACAGAAAAAATTATTGTTGCCGGAAACACTCTGCTTAACTGCTTAAACTACATTTGATAATACATTGCTACTGGTGTCTTACCCTGAAGAACTCTTTGGTGGAACCGGAGTCAAGGGTCCCATAGGCGATCTCGGTCTGCTTGGCGAGGTCTTCTGCACTCTCTATAGGCGACACCATTCTTTCCACAGTAAGAAAAGCGGCTAGATTTGCAGTGTAGGATGAAATGATGATCAGCGTGAAGAACCACCATACCCCACCAACTATGCGCCCAGACAGAGATCTGAGAGAGAGAAAGAGTGAAAAAAAAGAAAGAAAGAGATGTGCAGTAGGGGAGCGAATAGATCCCCTCAGACAGATCAGTTAGGTTACAAATTAGCACAGATGCATTAAAAAAAGCTATCCTTGTTGACAAAAGATGCAAACATTTTCAAGCAACTGACAATACCACCATCCAAAGAACTGAAGCAATGATTAGTCAAGTCTGTCTCATTAGAGACAATAGAAAGATGAGGATGAGAACAAGGTAACGAGGAACACCTCAAAAGTAAAATAACGGAATCCAAGACTCACAAAGAGGTAAGCAGAACATGGTGTGAATGAGTAAGATGAAAGAAAATGAATTAGTGAATGAATGGTGAAAGATCATCTTGGTGAATGAGCGAAGAGGGCTGACATTCCTCCACTGAAACAATTTATAAACACCAAACTGCTGAAAGTAAAATAGAGACATGCAACAAGAACACGGTAGCCCTCCAAGAAAAAGAGAGAGAAAGAGAAATAGACTATCTGTATCATGGTGAATATAAATTATTTTAGTTGGTGCACTGCATCACTTTAACCAAGCTGCAGTTCAAAAGAGAGAAAGAAGGGACTGTGATTAATGTGACAATAAGTGATTGAGTGAATTAATTAACAACTGATTTGACAATTGAATGGTGAGATACTGTAAGCTTACAAAAAATGAACACACCCCAAATAGAATAACATATATGCACCATGTAAGACAAACCGACAATTAAATGTGAAGATGAGGGGAGAGAGAAAGATGAAGATGGAGGGTTAAGAATGTGCTAAAACAAAAGCACCAACCTTGGTGAGATATCACATCCTTGCTGCATGAAAGCTCCAAGTGAGAACCAGAGACTGTTAAAGATGCCAAAGTCGTTGGGTGGGTCAGGTGGTGACTGCGGATCCTTTGCCTCTTCGTTCTCGTCCAGGTGCCATTCGTATGGACTGAAACGACTCACCAAGAAGAGAACCACACTCACGCCGATATAAGCAAATACGATACACATCCAGATCTCATAGGCCAGGGGGTCCAGGAAGGAGAAGACTCCAGGTTTGGACTTCTGTGGTTTCTTGATCATGATGGAAATGCCCAGACTCATGAATGGCTTAGAGAAATCTATCACCTCCTCCCGGACAAGGGTTATAGTGAGGGGTGCCACAGCTATATCTGCTCTCTGGAAACATGGAATATAGTACATATTAGTTCACCATTTGAGAAAATAAATAAAAAAGCGTGATAATGGAAAAGTTGTTCAATTGTCTGGCGTTTTGAATATGAATATGAGACAAAAGTGCGAAGAATGAACAACTTTTTAAGCTTCAAAACAGCTGTAAAGCAGAACTTTTGGGTTCAGAGTTGGTTCACTTGATATTTTCTTAACATTATATTGTGTTGCAGGTGTTTGTTACCATGTATTTGTCTCATAATCCTTTCTTGTCTCTGATCACAACTCCAACTGCTTATGAATGCAACCCAAAGCTCACACAATATTTGATAATTCTATTAAATATTTAATGATAAGAACACAACAGACTGAGAATGCAATTAAACCTCCTGCACAGTTGAATATTAAACAATATGTATCAGATTAATTTATTATATGATACATAGTTAATTGAAACAAAAGCAGATGCACACAGACAAACACAAATTTCTCATTCTTATAAGTTGTTTAGCTTTAGGAACTAGACAGGTTGAGCTAATTTTCTCCTACAAAAATAAATGCAGTCTGAAGACAGACCATGTGATCAAGAGATTGTAAGAGAGAACTGTTTTGGAGCTTTATCATCTGAGAGCACTGACCATTGCCAAAGACTTAGGTAGGGTCAGCAACACCGGAAGACTTGAAATACCTTCATTTTAAAATCAGATCAGACTGTCAAAATAAATTAACATGACACAGGAAAGACAGTAGAGAACAACAGATTAACAAGCACTAAAATTATCAGTAACATATGTGTGATTTTGTGAGATAAATTGGTGATAATTGTACAGTCAGCCATTCACTGATGTAAAGTGCTTATTACACAGCTACAGTACTTATCAAATAAATGGACTTGAAAATTTCGAAAATATAGCACAGCTTCAAAGGAAATTTGTTATCTGGGACAGCAGTCATTTAAACAGTTAAGCGGTCATTAAGCAAAATATTTTATTGGAGACTGCAGCAATTGAGTAGTCAGAATCAAGAATTTCAGTTTTGTAATAATTCGGATGAATCCTTTTATACCCCTAAATGCATGTCTAAACGCATACCTCTGGTGTTAAGTGACCCCAGATCTCATTTCACTGCTGTACCTCATTCATTTTTTTGGAGTTGTACCCATACCTCTTCGGTATACCTCAATCTCTCTTATAAGTAATGTCTCACTTTCAAATCTCTGCACGGCTTGGCTCCCTCCTATCTCTGTAATCTGCTTCACCCCTACGCACCGACCCGCTCTCTACGATCCTCCGACTCTAGCCTTCTCGTCGTCCCTCGGCATCGCCTTGTTTCGATGGGGGGCAGATCATTCAGTGTTGTAGCACCCAAAATATGGAACTCTCTACCCCGATCACTCTGTTCTGTTAACACTATCTCTGAATTCAAATCCATGCTCAAAACTCACTTATTTGCTGAATGTTATAACTCTTAAGTTGTACTGTTTTTTTTTTTTTTTTTTAGCTGGGTGCTGTCCCATCTACCTAACCTTCTCATTTTCTGTACCTTCACTGTTATCTACCTGCTGTTGTTTTGTCTGCTGTCTTTGTCCTCTGCCTTTATTGTTGCTTGTCTATTGTAAAGCGTCCTTGAGCTCTGGAAAGGCGCTATATAAATAAAACTTATTATTATAATGTACGGGGGGAAAAAACAAAAAAACATTACAATGGTTACCAGAAGTGTATAAGGTCAAAGGATAGGGTCTTAATCCTGTGTCAAATGTCCTTTTTAGTTTTTATCATATTTAGTCAACCTTATCCTATTTTAGCTGACAAAGTCTGGGCTTTTTAATGTAGTTTTAGTCAATAAAAACTGTTGACATTTTAGAAACATTAAGTCATATTGATATTTTAGTCACTGAATACTGTAAACATTTTATCCATAAGAGTAATATTGATAAGGATTTGTCAATCTAGTCTATCCAAAACCAATATATATAGACAAATGACAATCCACCGAGTGCAACGTTTGTTAGTGTTTTCCACGAAGACACCCACCAGATTTTGTAGACAGCAGGAGGAGGCACGAAATTTGACGGAGGTGGCCGCCTAGTAATTCTCTATGCAGGAAAACCATGTATTCATACAAATAAATACTACTGTATAGCATGTTGATTTTCTGTGCAACAATGAATTAACAACAATGGTGATTTCAGAACTCCTTATGTGTGTACACATACATATTATATGTTATTTCTTACTCAAGGTGGCGCTGATGTGTCAGTGATTGACTTGGTTTACATTTGACATTGCTATTTGATGAAGAAACAAAGTGGAAGTCAACTATAGCAAGTGTAACACAGGAACAGTATTTAGCTATTGTCATTTTGGTGTACTACTAAAATTATGTAAGTTGTGCATCTATTTAGACTAAAATAAATTATGTGTAACTTATGTGTAGTTCAATGTTTTTGACCGCCAATTGTGTCTCAGGAAATTTCAGTGTGAAAGTAATGAATCCTGTTCTTTATTTGTCTTTGATACATGAAAAATAAAACATCTTGAAAATATTTGTCAAATTTGACAATATTCTGTCAATTTATAGATCAATTTTTGATAGATATACCGTAAGTGTTGGGTCTCTAAAGACCTGAATATGTAAGAGTGCTTGGTGAAATTCTCATGAATTTAAGAGTTAATCATACAAAGAAAACAAAATGGCTTTTTGTTGACATTTATTTTGACAGCAGACTCAGTGATTTTATGTAAGGGCCTCCTAAGTGTTACTGACCTCACACAGCCACTATCCCACCCCTCATCCCCAACTGCTGACAATTTTTTTACAACACTCACCCCATATACCAACTCCCCCACCATGCCGTTCCAGGTCTTGGTCTCAGGGTCGCGTGCTCCGTACTTCCCATCAGCCACAATGGACAGTTTGTACCTTATGCCCACATGCTTGGCGATTTCTGATGCCAAGTCTACACAATAGCCCTCATACCGCTCATTCCCATCCAACTGCATATAATTCCTCTTGTACATTACATAGGGAGCTTCCTGTTAACCAAATCAGATGAGGTTCAGCTTGCTTTGAACACACACACAATAAAAAAACAAGATCATTCATCTGCAATCATGCTGATGTTTCTCTCTCTCTCTCTCTCTCTCTCTCTCACACACACACACACACCCACACACCCACCTATGTTGGGTAAATTACTCAGTAAAAGTAATCCATTATAGATTGAGAATTATATAAAAAAAATATCAGATTACTTTACTGAGGTATTTTTCCAGAAAGTACTCACATTACAAATTACTTTTAAGTTACTTTCTAACACACATTTCACAGAAAAGTTAGTTTTTCTGGTCAAATTCAAAATAATGTCTACATTATTTCTAACAGAATTATTTCTAACAGAAATGCAAAGATGTACATATAAACATTATTCATTTTTCAAATGTATTCTAAATGAATAATATTATTTAGAAATATATGTAGCCTAAGTTAAGTGCTTAAAAGCAATTTACTCAATTTAAATTAATTAACTGTAATCTTATTTCAAGAATTTAAAATGTCATGTTTTACACAAATGTGATACTTTAAGAGTAATTAGATTACAGTAAATAATTACTTTGTAATCAGATTATACCCAATACTGACACACACACACACACACACACACACATAAGTTTCATTCTTACTTACACCAACACATATTGAAATATAACACGCACAGTAAGTGTCATAACAGCAATGTGACAGCCAAATGCAGCTAACAACAACAACGACAACAAAAAACTGCTAAAAGCCGGGGCTGCAGCTGGAGGCTAGTTTGAATTAAAACTGGGTTGTGGGTTTAAGCTTTAGTAGTGGATTCTAAATTCTCAGTAAGGAGAGCAGAGTTAGATGGGTGGAGTGCAGAAGAGAGCAGACGGAGGTACATTTGCAGGTTCTCTCATTAGGAAACTGGTAGGCTAAAGCAAGCAAGGATGGGGAGAGTTGTTAAGAGCTCTATTTCAGAACCTCACACACATGTACACATACAGTGCATGCAGGAGGTGTGTTAAAAAGGGCAGCAGAGGATTTCTCATCTTTGATGATCTTTTTTTTTATTATCAAACTCTAGTTCATCATCATCAACACCAAACCTTAGCTTTAACATCATTAGATGAAACTCTAGCAGAAACAGATCAAACAAATTTCTTTCAATTCATTAAATCAAACTTTACATCATTAAAGAAATGTTTTGTTTTAACAGCAAATCAAACTTTAGTCCTAACAGAATCAAAATAAACCTAAGTCTCAAATATATTGCATCAAAGTTTTAAGAGCACCAAATCAAACTCAAAAGCACTGAAATCAACATGCGTATTCTGATTCAAGCTGATTTATCATACTGTTTTCCAAAATGCATCTCAAACACATAATAATTTGGGATTTCAAATGTTCTTCAAAAATAGACCCAAAAATCTGTTTTATGACAATGAATTGAGACTTAAATTGAAATGGGGTCAGTTTATATACACTGCCTGCCAGGCATTCAAAAGTCGCATACTGTAATATTTCATCAGACCGCCTTATGGGATAACCTTGTCATTTAGTACATTCAGGTAGTCAGCTGTCTTAATTTTATTGCAGCATAACATTGCTGAGCCTAGACCTGACCAACAGATAACACTGCCTCCAGAGGCTTGTACAGTGGGCACTATGCATGACAGGTGCATCGCTTCATGTCCTTCCCTTCTTACCCTGACGCACTCATCGCTTAAGCATAGGTTAAATCTGGACACTGTAGATTTAGGAGCAAAACACACAAGCATAGAACAAGCTATGCATTCACTTTCAAGCAACCTCGATGCTCACGCTCCCGATTTCATCCAACAAGATACTAGAGTTTTCTGTTTATTCTTCTTTTGACGGAACAATTCCAAATAAATAGCGAGTGGCGTTTGGGGTGTAGGCGTTCTACCTTCGATGTTTCTCTATTCACTGTTCATCAAATTCATTATCTGCATCAACAATCACTTTTCAAGTGGCAATGTTCATTTTGTGGAAATCTTTCACATTACAAGAGTTTTCGATGCACATTGCACACCGATTTTCATATTAGGTGTAAGAAAGATTGTGTGTTCTGCAACCATATCAGCCACGTCATGCTGTTTACAACTGATTACATCAGCATTGTATGCCCGAGTATATCCCAGTAACGGGGAACCAGCATGCATGTCAGAGGCGGACTGGACATCGGGAGAACTGTGACTTTTCCCGGTGGGCCGGTCGCAAAACAGGGCCGCAATATGCAGGAGACAGTGACACATATTGCCACGACACCTACCCCCCCACCCTGCAACAACTTTCGCAGCATTAATGCAGACAGATATGTAAAAATTTTGGAGCAGCACATACTGCCATCCAGCACTGATGTTTCCAGGGACGTCCTGGAATTTTCAGCAGGACAACTTCAAAAGACATACTTGCCGAATAGGCAGAGAGTGCAGGTGCTAGTTTGGCCTGCCTGCAGTCCTGAACATCTCCAATTGAGAATGTGTGGTGCATTACGAAGAGCACAAAACTGCAACAAAGACCCCCGCACAATTGCGCAGCTGAAGATCTGCATAATGAATAAATGGGGAAAATTCCACTTTTTAAACTTAAACTTGTTTCTTCAGTGCCTAAATGTTTAATAAGTGGTATTAGAGGGCCTGTGTAGATCAGCGAGTATTGATGCTGACTACCACCCCTGGAGTCACAAATTCGAATCCAGGGCATGCTGAGTGACTCCAGCCAGGTCTTTTAAGCAACCAAATTGGCCCGGTTGCTAGGGAGGATAGAGCCACATGGGGTAAACTCCTCGTGGTCACGATTAGGAGTTCTCGATCTCAAAGGGGCACGTGATAAGTTGTGCATGGATCACGGAGCGTAGCATTAGCCTCCACATGCTTTGAGTCTCCGCGGTGTCATGCACAGTGAGCCACGTGATAAGATGCACAGATTGACTGTCTCAGAAGCGGAGGCAACTAAGACATGTCCTCTGCCACCCAGATTGTGGTGAGCAGCCGTGCCACCACAAGGACCTACTAAGTAGTAGGAATTGGGAATTCCAAATTGGGAGAAAAGAGGATACAATTTGTATTTATTTATTTAAGTGTTATTAGAAGAAATGGTGATGTTTCACAGTGGTAAACACTCAACTGTCCCAACTTTTTTGGAGTGTGTTGCAATCATCTGATTTGAAATTACTGTACATGAAAAACAATTAAACAAATGTAAAATTCACAAGGTAAAACATCACGTTTAGTTGTAGTGCTTAAATTATAGCTAAGGGTTTTTGTTTTTATTAGCATTTTTCAAACTGTCCAAACTTTTTTGGAATGTCAATTTGGATGTTTAAGAGACCAAGCTGGAGTGACTCAGCACACCCTGGATTCAAACTCGCGAATTCAGGGGTGGTAGTCAGCGTTAATAATCGTTGAGCTACCCCTATCACATTCTCTCTTAAACAGAAGGATGTTGCTGTTTGCTACTGACATCTAGCGGTAGGCAACTGCACATCAACATAACTGAATGAGGAATCTTAGCACAGCAGGCATAACTGCTGCCAACCAGAACATTTTGAATGAAAGGGAAGGACCAGCCATACTGTGCATATGTTTTTCTTTTACTAAGGTGTAATCTCAATGTACCAGTGTAGGTATATCCATTGTTGGTTAAACTGCCCTAATAATGTCTTTATTATATAATCGTCTTTATCAATCTACATTTATGTATTCAACATATTACAGCTTGCCACATCATTGCATGGGTACACTGTTTGGTGAGACACATTGCAAGCATTGTCGCCCATTCCATGATCTGTCTGTTTTACAGACACATTGCGTTTCAGAAATGCGTCACAAGGCAATGCCACCCATATCATGGGCAGTCTGTTTCACAAACACATTGCAAGCAATGCCACCCAATTCATGGGCAGTTTGTTTCACGGACACATCACGAAGCAATGCCACTTCCCATTCCATGGGAAATCAGTTTGCACAAACACATTGGAAACTATGCAATTTCACAAAGCTAGTCATCTTTCTGCAGGATATGGCACTATTACATACCATTAGTAAGGGTTTAATGTTCGCTAGTCATATAAGGTTACATTAACAGTATTACTAATATCTCTGCTTCTTTCAGATTCTTCGTCTGAGACCTGGTCATCTAAATGTAACTATTAGTTAGTTCTCCTTTTGAGGGGATACAAGTTAAATTATGTTGTGTCACCATGTCACTTTCAACCATCGCCACCCCAACACCACCAGTTTAGGTCCCATCCTGTTGTGGGGGGTAACCACCTCTTCCCTGCCATCATCGCCTTCCGGCAGGTTCTGATTGTTCGAGCGAGAATCCTGACACTGAAACATAGGACGGGCCTTACGCTAAGGGAAACTACTCTATAACTAACCATTGTTATTCCATACTATCGAGTTCTCTAAGAGAAATGAGAAGCTACACACTGCACCAGTTAGGTTTAAAAGAATTGTTACCAGCTGAAACATAATACCGGTAATCACTGCAATTATGATCCAATCAAAGGCTCTTAAGTATCTGCTTATTTAAATCCAAACGGTGACTTTTTCTTTTGGCAAGGCAGTGTATTAGACACAAGCACATCTGCCCAAGATTTGTTTTCTATGCATAACAAATCATTCTTTTCACAAACTCCATTAGTTATTAGTGTATTTCACTGTCTGAATCTACTTATGAGGTCATCATAGGCAGAGTCAGAAAGAGGTCATCATTTATTTTAAATGTAACATAAGGTGAACCTTATAGTACATTTAAATATAACTTTGCTTCTCTGACTAACTAAATTAGGTGATATCTAGATGTGTTAATTTCTGTTATTATAATTGACTGTATACATGTTGACTTTGCTAATAAATATAACAATATTTAATGATAATGTTTTTTGTATGATCAGCTTCAATGACAAAATTACTAAGTTGATTTAATTTTCTCCACCATGCTTGTTTTTCTCTGTCTGTGTGAAAGGTTTAGCTTCTGTGACCTTCAGGTCATACATTATTCAAATGGCTTATTACCATATTCACCCTTTAATTAATATTCTTGCAGATTGTTCTCAGTCCTTGCCTCTATGTTTCTCCCCCGCTCTCAAATTCTCTGATTTAAGGACATAATAATGAATCTTGTTTAAGACCAGCTGTAATCACTGTATAGTCCTCACTGATTTAACTTCCAGCATTTGGCTTAATTAATCATTGTTTGACACATTGTGACTCAGTCGACGTAACATGTCCAGTAGACATAACATTTCCACATGCCTAACATATATTTAACTTTGGCACGTCCTTTTTGAAATGCTCTAGATCCATCTTTTGTTAAAAAAAATGTTGTGGACCCATAGAGATACGTGAAGGTTCTGCAGGGGGTCTGCAGGACCCTGCAGGTCCTGTTGACTACATATTAATTTATGTTTATGATCTGTTAAGCATTATAGAAAATTTAATTTATGGGACTACTGAAATTGAAAAACAGGACCTCAGCATTGTAACAGAGCACATCTAAAAGACATAAAATGATGCACTTTCTTGTTTATTATGATATTTACTATTTCATAGCATGTGTGAGAAATTTTTTGTGTGTGTCTTTAATATGTATTTTTATATCATTAGCATCCAGCCCAGCATCTCAGTCCTCTTGCGCACTGCAGAGAAGCCATTCAGTACTTACGTTTGGTGAAAGAACAGCGGTAGAGAGAGGGAGATTGTAACCTATTTCTTACCAAACACAGTATTGTGATGTCACTGCTACAACAGGCCACCAGAATGGAACTGAAAATGCTTAGGCACTCACACGGATACAGTTGAAACACTCTTCTGTGATCGACTGTTTCAAAATGTAGTGAGTGAGTGCAAAGCAACTCAAACAAAAAAGCGTTCTGCCCCCCCAGAATACAATGCAACAATGACACTAAACCTGGAAGGGCAGAAGTATCATGGTTCACGATATTTAAAAGTAGCATTGGATAGTGTACCATAATAGTAGTGACCACAATGGTTCTGTTTTCCACAGAGGAGGATTCGTTGGTAACCTGCTGCTCCACTATATAAACAAATTTCTCATATTCATTCCAGTAGCCAATCTGCAAGGGACAGAAACAACAATGGTATAAATAAAATCGACCTATCACAGTTAACAAACAAAAGACTCAACAGCAATTCAGAAAGAATATTATACCATACAGATATGGTTTCTGAAAAGTGCATGCCAACTTTTGGATACAGCAGGAGATTGAAGCTTCAATAATAACTGACTGTTGGGTTTTAATTAGGTCACAGAAATATATTTAAAGAATTTAATGGGAAAATAGGAGTTACATTTAAATATTACTAATAGTATTTTCTAATGGTTATGCTGGTTTATGCAGCATTAACAGTAAATGCATTAATCGTGATTAAGAAAAATGTACACTTTAAACTTTTTTAATTAATCACGTGTTAACGTGTTAATTTGACAGCTCTAGTATTTTCACAAGTAGATGATTTTCTAGGTTTCTAGTGGGACCCCAAGCATAAAATCAGTAATGTCACTCTAAACAGGAAATAAGTGTTAAAGAAGTTAAGCTCAATCGAAAGTATTTGTGGCAAAATATTTATTACCTCAATTAGATTTTTATTTGTCTCTCCTTTTATTAAACAAAAACAAAAAAGCTAAAATCTGGGTTCCAGTGAGGCACTTACAATGGAAGTGAATGGCACCAATTTATAAACGTTAAAAAACCCACTGTTTTAAAAGTATAGCCACAAGACAATATGCATGCTAACATGATTATAGTGTGATAAAACCGCTAACGTTTTCTGTGAAAAGTTATATTATTTAAACCATTTTACATTTCAAGTTTTTAGAGATGAAAGTGCTTTTATGAAATTATTAGCTTCACATTTCTGCCTTTGTACCCACCAAAAATTTGCCCCATTCACTTCCATTGCAAGTACACTGTATCCGCAAAGCAACCAGCATTGTGGATGACCCCACACACCCCTCACACAAACTCTTTACCCTCCTGCCGTCTGGCAAGAGGTACCGAAGCATTCAGGCCCTCACGGCCAGACTGTGTAACAGCTTCTTCCCCCAAGCCATCAGACTCCTCAATACTCAGACACTGGTTTGACGCACACACACACGTGTCCTGAGTTGCACTTTAATTACTGTCACTTTATAACTGGCTGCTACCTCAATAACTGCTATGTGCATAGAACACTATCTCATAGTATGTTATGTTTACGTTTTTAGAAACTGTCATCTTTTTGCACTACTGTGTACTGGTCGGCGCTGCACTGTCTCTCACTGTGCCTATTGTCCTGTTCATTGTTAGAAATTTCTTGTACTGTCCCGTACTTTTTGCACATGTTTGCACGTGCACTTTATATAGGTATATAGGTGTATATATATAGGTATTTTATTAGTTGTGTAGTCTCATGTGGTCCTGTGTTTGTCCTATGTTGTTTTTATGTAGCAACATGATCCTGGTGGAGCGTTGTCTCATTTCGCTGTGTACTGTAATAACTGTATATGGTTGAAACGACAATAAAAACCACTTGACTTGACTTGAAGTACCTCACTGTAACTTTTAATATTAAGCTTTTTTTTAAAGGGGAGATGAGTCTAAATGATTTTATTGTAGTAATCAACATTATGCCATAAATTCGGTTGATTCTGTTGAACTTGTATTAACCCAGAATATTCCTTTATGTCTACAAAACATTATCAAAATAACACATCAATTTGGCTTGAGAATAGTTATGAACAATTAGATTAGGTGTGAAGGGCAGTGTTTTGTAGATATTTTGTCTTTGAGATAAGACAATGTAGGCATGTCTTGCTAAAATTTGTAAAATGACACATGGCTCCACTATGACAGTATTGTGTAAATTTATAGATACTGCCCTCCCAGAATCACTAACCTTTCTGGCTCCTCCAGGTTTCATCTCATAAACATCAATGGTGTAATTTGATCTTCGTCCAAATGAGTCAAACTGAATATTTCCCGTCATACCCTGAACCTGTACCTGCAGGATGAGAGCACACAGGAGCAACAGTAACACCCACAAAATAACAACCACAAAAAAAAGACAAGCATTAAACAATGTCAGCACATATACAGGCAGAAAATAAGATAAAATCCTTGCAAATCCAGAAATATCTCTCAGCTAGTATGTGTCTGTGGGGTGGATGAGGCCCTTTGGAGACCCCTCCTACCATTTTGAGAGCTCTCTCAATGTCGATTCCCTGGCTCCATGGTACAGCTGGATTGGCAAGGCAGTCACCCGCACTCCCTCGACGGGAAATATCCACACGCTGACGCCTCAAATACCGAAATGCCTCCACTATCACCAGGATGGCATCATGAGTCAGCGCAGAGGTGTACTAAACAAAAGAACAAACAGATGAACAAATGACAAAGTGCAGGCACACATCAGTATTTAAACAGAACTACACAAACCCTCACAGGCCTTGTTCACACAGAACACAAAACAGATTATTTTTTCAAATCTGATATTTATTGACTATATTTATAAGGTATACACTGATGAGCCAAAACATTATGACCACCTGCCTAATATATATGTTGGTCTTCTATGTGCTGCCAAAACAGCGCCGACCCGCAGAGGCATGGACCCCTGTAGGTCTACTGTGGTATCTGACACCAAGACATTAGCAGCAGATCCTTAAAGTTTCGAGGTGGAGCTGCCGTCAATCGGACTTGTTGGTCTAGCACTTCATACCAATGCTCAATCGGATTGAGATCCGGGGATTTTGGAGGCCAGGGCAACACCTTAAACTCATCATATTCCTCAAACCACTACCGAACAATGTGTGCAGTGTGGCATAGCGCTTTATCCTGCTGAAAAAGGCCACTGCCATCAGGGAATACCATTGCCACGTAGGGGTGTAACTGGTCCACAATGATGTTTAGGTAGGTAGCCCATGTCAAATTGACATCCACATGAATGGCTGGACCCAGGGTTTCACAGCAAAACATTTCCCAGAGCATCACACTCCCTCCAACGGCTTGTCATCTTCCCACAGTGCATCCTGGTGCCATCAATTCCCCAGGTAAATGACGCACATGTACACGGCCATCCACGTGATGTAAAACAAAATGGGACTCATCTGACCAGACAACCTTCTTCCACTGCTCCAAGGTCCAGTTACGCTGCTCGCGTACCCATTGTAGGAGCTTTTGACTGTAGACAGGGGTCATCCTGGAAACTCTGACCAGTCTGTGGCTACGTAAACCCATATGCAGCAGGATGTGATGCACTGTGTGTTGTGGCACATTCCTCCCTTAACCATCATTCAAGTTTTCTGTGACTTGTGCCACAATAGACCTTCTGTCGGTTCGGACCAAACAGGTTAGCCTTAGTTGCGACTGTTGTAGGCGTACACAGAATTTTGAGTTTAGAGGGATGGACGTCGTTTGGCGCTGTCGTGCATGGTTAATGCGCACGTTTTTCTTTTTTCTGATTGTTTGGTTCGGGGGGAAGTTCGGGATTTAACTGTTGCGCTAATGTTGGAATGTGGACTTTATAATTTTCAAATGTCAAAATGTCAAATTTTTATATGAGTTGATTGTCTCTCTCTCCACGTGGAATGTGAATAGGTTGGGGCACCCCATAAAAAGATGGAAGGTCATTTTTTTTCTTAAACGTAAGAAATATGATATAGTCTTTCTTCAAGAAAACGCACCTTTCCCCGCAGGAAGCAAAAATTTGGGGAGATTATGGGGTGGACATGTTTTCTTTAGTGCTGGCAGATGAGTCATTACATTGATAAGTAAATTCAATTCAAATGTCTCAAACAAATTAAAGATAAATTAGGAAGAGTCATTATTGTTTTAGCAGAAATTCAGGGGCAAAAGTTGATTTTAGCCCATTTAAGCCCCTAACGCGGGTAACTGGGACTTTTTTATAGATCTTGATGGGATGTTGCAAGCCGTTGGCACCCCTCATGACATAATATTGGGAGGAGACTTTCATCTTTTGATGGATTCAGTCATTGATCATAGTGAAGCAAAAGTATGTAAGCCCCCTAGAGCAACAGTGATGCTTCACAGGATTTGTAAAAAATCTTGGTCTTACTGATATTTGGAGACTTTTGAACCCATCTGGTAGGGACTATACATTTTTTAATCATTCTAGTATAGATTTGTTTAATATATCCAAGTCCCTCATTTCATCTGTTGTTGATTGTTCAATTGGAAACATATCAGATCATGCCCTGGTGAGTTTAGAGGTGCTGCCACATATGGAGAAAAAGAAATCATATAGTTGGCGCTTTAATGTATCCCTTTTGCAAAATCCTGATTTCCAACAAATGCTAAAGGCCGAAATCAATGTATTATATGGAGACCAACTGGTCCTCAGTATCCTCTGTGGGCGTGGCTTGGGAAGCACTTAAGGCAGTTCTTAGTGGTCGGATCATACAGTATGCCTCATTCATCAAAAAATCCAAAGCACAAGAACTTGTGGAGTTGGAAGGGAATATTAAAAGTGCAGAGACAGAGCTGAAGTGCTGATTGTCGTCTGATGGCCTCAGAGAATTGACCCAATTGAAATACAGATACAATACTATTTTGTCTCGGAAGGTAGTGTTTTGGTTATTCAGGGCAAAACATACTTTGAGTCAGGGGACAAAGCAGGGAAGCTATTGGCTAGATATATAAAGCAGAGCGATTCTTTTTCTACCATTCCCTCAGTGTAATCTGGTGGTGAAATATTTACCTTGGCAATTGATATTAATAATGCTTTTAAAGAATTCTATCTTTATCTCTATTGTTCCACGTTTTCTTCTACTGATAAAGATATTAGAAACTTTGTGGAACCATTAGAACTCCCTAAACTGATGAATAAGCAAAGCAATTCTCTTGATTCTGATCTTGGAGGAGCTTGGCAAGGTAATTAAGGCCTTGCCCGCAGGCAAGGCTCCGGGGCCAGGTGGCTTTGCCATTGAGTTTTTTAGATGTTATGCTACAGAACTGGCTCCACTTTTGCTCTTCTGATAACGTTAGCCATTTCCATCACTATTATGTGGTCAGTGGCGAATTATCAGATTCTGGTCGCGGCCATCTCACTTGATGCATAAAAGGCATTTGATATGGTAGAATGGGATTATCTTTTTAAGATTTTGGAAATATACAGGTTCGGGAATACATTTATTGGATGGATTAAGTTACTTTATAGACACCCGGTAGTGGCCGTACAAACAAATTGATTAATTTCAGATTATTTTACTCTGGACAGGGGCACCCAGCAGGGTTGCCCTCTTTCCCCATTAGTGTTCTGTCTTGCCCTGGAACCATTAGCAGCCACGATAAGAAGGCAAGATGATTTTCCAGGGGTGGTGGTGGGATGTATGGTGCATAAGCTTTGATTTACGCAGTTTCTATTTTATTATTTGTCTCCAACCCCACTAGATCTATGCCATGCCTCCATAGAATTATTCATTTCTTTTCTAATTTCTTGAGATACAGTCAATTCGTCTAAATCTGAAACTTTGGCAGCAAACTGACAGCGTACTGCCCAGTAACTGCTTTCCAGTCGGGCACCTTCCAGTGGCCCAAACAGGGCATTCATTTGCCTGATTTATTTAGTGTTAATTTTGACCCCTTAATAAAATTATTTTCGAGCGATGTGGGCAAGTGGGCTTCATTACATTTATCTATGATTGGGAAGGTTAATGTTATTAAAATGAATTGTATTCCAAAAATCAACTACCTGCTACAATCTCTCACTGTAGATGTCCCCCTCTCTTATTCTAAGCAATTTGATAGCATAGTGAAGTCCTTCATTAGGAATGGTAACTTTCTTAGATTGCATTTTAATAATTTACATAGGCTGATTGACAAAGGTGGTTTAGGCCTACCCAAGATTTTGTTTTATTATTATGCATTCGGTCTCAGATATTTGGCTCATTGGTTACTTAAACCTGAAAGAGCCACTCACTGGTTTTGTATTGAAAAGGAATTTCTTTAGGCTCTGCTGACTTTTATAGGTATCTTCAGATCAGGCACTATTTTAATCAGGACCTGAAAGTGAATTTAAACAACCTAGGATTTGTGGGAACATTTATATCATTAACTACAAATTTAGGAGCACACAAAATTATATCCAAGTTATACAAGAGCATCCTGCGGTGTAAAAAAAGACAGCACACATTACGTTAAAGCGAAGTGGGAAAAAGAAGGTAATTTGATAATCACCGAAGAATGTTGGGAACACATGTGAGATACAATGGGTTACAACAGGATCTAATGTATGGCGTGAATTTTGTTGGAAAAATATAATGAGATTTTTCATCACCCCTGTTCAGAAAAGGTATCGGGGCATTGGAGATGCGTGCTGGAGATGTGGGGGGGAGGGTGCTAACCATTACCACATTTTTTGGGAATGCCAAGTTATTTCTCAGTATTGGGCTAGAATAACCATATACAGAATGTTTTTGCATTTGTTTTTCCATTTACTTTTGAAACCCTATATCTAAGTAATATATCAATGGATAAATTGGACTCGAAGGACAAGAAACTTCTATACATCTTATTGACAGCAAGTAAAAAGGCTCTAACAAGGAGATGGCTCAAACCAGAACCACCGACAACTGAGGACTGGATAAACATTGTGCAAGAGATCTACACAATGGAAAAACTGTCCTTGATACTCAAAGGGCAGAGGGACACTTTCTACAGGATATGGTCCAAGTGGACGGAATATGTTAAGCCGGTTAGATCTGATTTTTTGTAAACACTGCTGCTTTTTACTAATTGTGCACAGATTTAAAAGTTTAAATGAATAGCATAAATAATTTGGAAGTAAATTGGTTTCCCCGCCACCCACACTTGAGTTCTGATGATCTTGTAATAGAAAGTAAAAAATGGTAAAGCAACGTAATGTACTTCATATGTCAAACAATTGTAAAATTCAACATGCTTTCTCAATAAAAGTTAATTAAAAAAATACAAAAATAATGCAGGTTTCCTGTAACAGGTTCAGGTCTCCATTTTGATGTAAGATTCTTAATAGGTTTTAATCATTCTATAACTCTCCTGCTCTGTAATAAAGAAACAGGTCACCGTTCTTTGGATTCAGAGATTAAAAATACAGCTGATATGTCACTGTTCTGATTTAAAAATAAACAATTGTGTATTTAGTGTTAAAAAAAAAAAAAAAAAAAAAAGTAATTTCTTGCCCCTATCTTGCCATTGCAAAGCCTGTCTATTAAACTAATCTGAGGAGTTAAGTTACACCCGTTATCTCACATTTGCACTCGTGTGGATAAAAGTGTCCAGAGTGTTTAATTCTGACATTTATTTAAATGTTGCCTCAAGCATATGGCTGAATGATGCAAGGGTGCGCCTAATGCAATTCAAGATTTTACATAGATTCTATTGGACCCCCTCTAGATTACATAGGCTTTGTCTTAAAGACACACCCACCTGCTGGCGAAGCCAATCAGAAGTTGGAGACACAACCCATGTCTTTTTGGGGGGTGTTAAGATCCAAGAATTTTGGTTAAAGGTTCAGAGTTGTTTGTGTGATGTTTTGGGCACTCAAATTTTACAATGCACCAGACTTTGTATTTTGGGCAGTGGGACAGTCATAAATTTGGGAGATAAACATATAAAAAAAAATTGGTTCTGACCAGTAACATGATTGGCAGCAAATTATTTTAAGGGGTTGGAAGTCGGATGGAGCGCCATAATGTCCAGAGTGGTGTGTGGAGATGGGGAGGGTGGCAAAAAACTCAAACAGGTCATTTATGTGATATATGGACTATTTAAGTCACACAAGCATAACAAATATATGATCATAATCACACACTGCATATATGTTTAAAAAATTATACATAAATAAACATCATAAATACACATAAATAAGCATACAAATAAAGAAAGAGAGAGAAACAGACAGGAACAGAGACCTTCAGAGGCGTGTTTCTAGACTCAGGAAACTCTCTCTCGTCGAGTCGTTCCCAGCGCTGGAGAAACTGCTGCACAATTGGACTTTCAGGATTTATAATTTGGAAGCCGGTTACGTTAGCACCACCTGAGAACACCTTATCCAAACTTATATTAGAAAATCCCTGTGGAAAACCAGTGTCAATGGTCAAAGAAAGGTGGCCAGAAGAAGAGTGTAAGTGAAGTGCTCAAGTGTGTGCGTGTATTTCCTCACAAGATTAGCTAGGATGTAATGATATCCTCGACTGTTCTTTCCTGAAATCACAACCTGTAAATAACAGAATAAAAGAGTGTGTTACTCAATACTATACCTAATTGTTTACTTGGATCATTTTCTGAAATTAAAAAGTGACAGATGAAACCAATTAAATAGAATAGCCATAATCCTGAAAAACTGCAGAAGGCTGAATTTGTATATGTGCATTTTGCAGTCCCAGCAGTGAAAATGCTTACATGCAATTTATTACAATTTATTTACATAAATAGTAAACAGTTGAATAAATATACTAAGGAAAACGTTAGAATATGAGTGACATTTGTAAGGTATTTTATGGGTGAAATAAATGTATTAAGTTAAAATTTTATGGGAAATGTTTACGCCAAATACCCCAAATACTTTCGTTTTCAATTAATAAAATAATTCAAGTATCTAACTTAAACAGTGTTCATTTTGATTTGTGTTGGTGAATAAAACATAATAACACAATATATCCAATAATTTATACCAAAAATATATCACCTGTCCCCAGGTTTTGTCATTAATATAACATTGATTCACTTCTGGTAAACCTGGATTAATACATTAATTTCACATGGAGAACCGAAAAAGTTGGAAAGATATGTGGAATGCAAAATTAAAAACTTCCAGGTATTCAAAATAGCCATTAGCGGATACAAAAATCAGCATTTCCCTAAAAGTCATTAATACAACATTATTACCATATTGTGGTACTGAAAATGTAAGATGTAATGATGAATGTCTAAAAAAATTAAAGAATGTTAGGTTAAAATACCTAGAGTGTAGAAGAACACATTCTACGTATGGAATTTTGTATTTAAAAATTTTTCATGAAAAAATTATCAGGTCAAAAGAGCCCATGATTAAATATTCATCCAAAAATGTATGAACTGTCATAATTTCCTTGCGTGAATTTGTTTGACATCATGGAGCTAGTATTACATCGATTCCACGCACACATCACTGGGATGTGTTATTATTTATTGTTCCTATTCTATGCAGGTACTTGAATGCATTGGCAATATTAATATAGTTTAGTGTCATGCCAGTATAGTTTTGCTGACTCTTGTCCACAACATAAAGATATGACCCACACACACACAGTTATTGATTTTCAAACAGTAGCAGACAGACAGTCTGTTGAAAGCGCTGTGCTCTGATTAGCTTTCTTTGAATGTTGATTGATTTACTTGTGGATTTCATTATCTCTGTGACCTCCCAGTGACACACTCACATTCAAATTCTCTCCTACTTTGTCTGAGTGTATATATGTGTGTGTGTGTGTGTATGTCTGTGTGTGTGTTTGTAAAAGACTAGAAATATAGAGACCGAGAGGGAAAACAGAAAGAGTGATAGAGACAAACAGAAAGGGAGAATGTAACAGTACCTTTGAGAGCTGTATTTCTGGATGAGAGGAAAGAGTATTTTTAGTTTTCTCACTGTTCCCCTGTTACAGGACACTGTGCCCTAGTTAAACACACACACCTCTCACCGTAACACTATTTTTATCCGCTTATTTGCTATTTGCTTATTCGAATTTTGAAAAGGTATTGATTATTTCCACAAAATGAACATTGCCTGATCTCTCACGATAGATTTGTGATAGCATTCCAATCTACATCTTGATGTATTCCTTCCTCATGATCACAAAAAAAATTTCATGAGCTGAATGGGAGACTAAACAAAAAGTTAAAATATGACAAGACTGTGGGGCCTGGATAGCTCAGCAAGTAAAGATGCTGACTACGACACCTGGAGTCACAAGTTCAGTCTTCTTAAGCAACCAATTCACCCAGTTGCCAGGGTGAGTAGTGTCACGTTGGGTTAACCTCCTCATGGTCACATAATGTGGTTCTCGCTCCCCCCCCCAAAAAAACAATGTGACAAAACTGCAGTATACCCAACAGACTCATCCAGCACGTGCAAGCCATTTGAGCATCATGAGACAGCAGCGCTTCACTTTCGGTTAATCGCACAAGTAAACGTGGCCGCTTTGCTTCGGTCAGGCTGCGTGGATGACAGCCTACAGTAGATTGGAATGCAGGCTCAAAAATCTTCATATAAATAAAATAGCCAGCACCTCTGTTGCTTGCATGCTAGTGATTACCCCTCTGTGTGATTTTGAAAAATGTATGACATAATATTTAATATTCCACACAATTTCGTGATCAGTAATCAAATAAGCACATTTGTGACATTAACTGTTAAGTAATTTGTACAAAAGGACAGGTTTTATTTCATTAAAGCACTTAAGAAGTTCTGTGAAAATTCACATGCAGGATCATATCATAATCATTTGGTTTTGCACAACATTTTCACTCAAACTGTTATGCTAATAATATAATTTGTAATGAAAAATGAACTATTAAATTAGAAAAATGCTAAAAAGTAATTGTTGGAAAATTGAATATATTTGCATGGTTTTTTTTGCGTCTGCACAGCCATTGACCAGGAAAATAACGAAAATGGCACTACATATCAAAACGTTTGCTGACCCCTGAGAGAGAGATAGACAGACAGACAGACAGAAAGACTGACAAACAAAATAAATCTCTCTGTCTGCAAGAAGTTTTAGTACCCCATGATGTCGTAGACATAGCAAGAGTTTGTTTCACCGTGTTGAGCAAACACACTTGCAGCGCGGCACACTCAGTCAACCAATACGCTTGAATGTTACTACAGAGACAATTACCGAGGTGGCTGGCATGACAAACACATAAAGACAAGCATGTAGCCAATGTACTACAAAATACATGGCAGTTTCGCATAGCACAGGCCTTGACAACTGGTAAAATCGCACACAGCATTTGTGCAGCCGAGACGGTGCTCGTATCGCGGTTTCGTCGTGGTTAAGAACTTCATTAAGTCAAGTCACCCACATCATGTCTCTCACAGTTTACCATAAAAACATACAGTACTGTGCAAAACTCTTAGGCACATAAGATGCTTCACAAAGACATTTGTCTTTAGATGGTTATTTATATCTTCAGCTTTAGTGTGTCAATAGGAAATATACATTTTAAACTCCCAATCATTCCTTTTGCAAATAGAATACAATAGAAGAACAGGGAGCCCTGCAACAGATGGCAGGGCCCCCACAAAGCCCCCCCACTGAACAGAGTCAGTCTGAGATTACATCAGTCTGAGATTACAATCAATTGAAACAGCCTAAACAGATAGAAGAACTGTTGCGAAATCTCCAAGAAGCTTGGAACATCCTATCCAGGTGCACCTAGTGCATTGGTGCTGTTTTAAAAGCAGGTCATACCAAATATTGATGTAGCTTTTTTATGTTTACTGGACTTTGAATGACGTTAATTGATAAATGAAAACTTTATATGGCATTACTTTTGAAGATATCCTCACAATGCAACATTTTTCACAAGTGCCTAAAACTTTTGCACAGTACTGTATAAAAATACTAATTCAGAAATATATGATTAATATTGGGCTATTCATTCTTTTTAGGCATAATGTATTCACACATGTAGGCATCTGTAGTCTCTTGTGTTCCACACAGTGTTGTCAACTTAAACTGGTCCTTGATTAATTAAATGTAACTTTTTAAATAGTCTGGCATTTTTTTTATTGCTATAGCATACTGCAACCCTGCAAAACAGAAAACAGCACCTATTTTACTAGTTTTTCTATTTTAAAAGCATTGACAGGCTGCTTAGAATATGTTATTTTACAGTTCTTTCCACAGTAAAATGCACAGTGAAATATGAAGTTATTTTGGGCAGCTAAATATTTTGTTAATTATTTAATTATAGATTGCGTAACCAGACGTCCTAGTTTATTACACAGGACAGTACAGGTTTTTGGTAGGGTCACTGATTTTTTTCAGCTTAAATTAAACTCCTCATTGTTCTTCTCACTATTGTCTCTGGTAACCTTTTCAGAGAAGAAAATTAATTTTGTTGCGTTGCACGTTGATTTGATGATTGTCACGAACCCCGCTCCTCTGCCTCATCCCCGCTTCGTCGCACACACACTCACTCCCTCGACCTCACTCCCTCGCTCCGCCCCCTCGAGCTTTTCACGCTCTTTTTGCTCGCTCGAGCCCTCACGCCCACTTTGCTCCTACTCGCTCACATGCTCGTAGGTTATCTCCCTTCCTCGAGTTTCTCACGCGTTTCCAATCCCTCAGAACATTATGACCACCTGCACTCGCGTCATCTGCACTCCTGCACATTAGTTTCACCTGCACTCGTCTCATCACCTATCATTGTTTACACCTGCACTCGCCCCTATATATTTCACAACCCGTTCGTCTCACTCCTGTTGGTTATTGTATTTAGTTTCCCGTGTCTTTGCCCCCGCTAGTCTCGTCTTTTGATTCCCTCTTGAACTCCTCTTGCTTACCCCCTTAGCTTGCCAGCTCCTCGTTCCCCTAGTACCCCTGACTACTCCCTTTGTAAGTTTACCCGCCTCTCGATCCTGTTTACCCCGGCTTTGACCCTCGCTCCCCTCGACTACTCTCCTGGATTTGCCCCCTTTACTCTCTTTGATTCCCCAGCTTTTGACCCTACGCTACCCTGACCATTCTCCCTCTGGATTTTCCCCACTGTACCTTCGCCTGCTCTTTAAAAATAAAAAGCAGTTTGGATTTACATTGTGACTGTCTCGTCTTGTGTGTGTGTGAGCGGGTTACAAAATAACCAACCTCACCGTAGACAGTCACAATGCGTCACGCGGAGGATTCGCGCAGCTCACTAGAGCGGAGAAGCACGTCACATTCGGCGCGAGGAGCTACAGTTTGGAGGCAGGACCAAGCGCTCGCGGCCCAGGGGCAGCAGGTATGTTCTTTGTCTGACTTATGTCACCCTGTTTCACCTGTGTCTGCCCCTGAGTCCATTTATGCCTCCAGTGCATTTCTGAGCGCCGTGAGCCTTCAACCCCCTGAAAGGTTTGACGGCTCTTCGGGCGCTTGCCAAGAGTTTTTCGTGCAAGGCAGTGGTGGTGTAACGCACGTCCTTGACATTATGGAGCCAGCGGCCCGACTCTTGGTTTTGCGCCAGGGGAGCCAACCCTTGGAGGCTTATATTATGGATTTTTGTGCCCTGGCCAACCAGGTGAATTTTGATGAGGTGGCTCTGAAAGACATTTTTCAATTTGGACTGAATGAGCCAGCCTCATCATTCATGCCTGGTGGTCGCTGCTCTCTCAACCTGGCTCAGTTTATTGACCTCGCCCTACTGTGCGCTGGTTCCTCGTTTACTGTGGGGGAAGCAGACACTGAACCAGCGCTCCATACCACGGCCCCCGTCTTGAAGCCTACCACGGCCCCCATCTCGAAGCCTACCACGGCCCCCGTCTCGAAGCCTACCACGGCCCCCGTCTCGAAGCCTGACACGGCCCCCGTCTCGAAGCCTGACACGGCCCCCGTCTCGAAGCCTGTCACGGCCCTAGCCCCGAAGCCTGTCACGGCCCCAGTCCCGAAGCCTGTCACGGCCCCAGTCCCGAAGCCTGTCACGGCCAGCGAGTCAGCGCCCATGCCCGCCACGGCCAACGAGCCAGCGCCCATGCCCGCCACGGCCAACGAGCCAGTGCCCATGCCCGCCACGGCTGGCGAGCCAGCGCCCATGTCCGCCACGGTCGGCGAGCCAGCGCCTGTAGCCTCGACCGTCCCCATGGCCACGTCCCCTGTTGGCCGAAGACGTAAGAGAAGGAAGAGGGCCCCTTCTCCCCAGTCTCGTCTTGTGCTCAAGACCGCAGAGGTTCCCTCACAGTCTTCCACGGCTCTGCCGGGTTCTGCTCCGCCCCCAGAGTCTTCCACGGCTCTGCCGGGTTCTGCTCCGCCCCCAGAGTCTTCCACGGCTCTGCCGGGTTCTGCTCCGCCCCAGAGTCTTCCACGGCTCTGCCGGGTTCTGCTCCGCCCCCAGAGTCTTCCACGGCTCTGCCGGGTTCCGCTCCACCCCCAGAGGCTTCCACGGCTCTGCCAGCCTCTGCTCCACCCTCAGAGCCTTCCACGGCTCTGCCAGCCTCTGTTCGCCCCTCAGAGCCCTCGCGGCCTCCGCCTCACGAGCCTCCCAAGGCTCTTCCTCTCGAGCCTCCCAGGGCTCTTCCTCTCGAGCCTCCTAAGGCTCCTCCTCTCGAGCCTCCCAGAGCTCTACCCCTCGAGCCTCCCAGAGCTCCGCCTCTCCAGCCTCTCAGGGCTTCTCCTCCTGAGTCTTTCAAGGCTCCTCCTCCCAAGCCTCCCAGGGCTCCTCCTCTCGAGCCTCCCAGGGCTCCGCCTCCCGAGCCTCCCAAGGCTCCTCCTCCCAAGCCTCCCAGGGCTCCTCCTCTCGAGCCTCTCAGGGCTTCTCCTCTCAAGTCTTTCAGGGCTCCCCCTCCCAAGCCTCTCAGGGCTTCTCCTCTCGAGTCTTTCAGGGCTCCACCCCTCAAGCCTCTCACGGCTTCGCCTCTCGAGTCTCTCAGGGCTCCTCCCCCCCTGCTTCCCCTCTCAAGTCTTTCAGGGCTCCTCCTCCCCTCGAGCCTCTCAGGGCTCCGTCCCTCGAGTCTTTCATGGCTCCATCCCTCAAGCCTCTCACGGCTTCGCCTCTCGAGTCTCTCAGGGCTCCTCCTCCCCTCGAGCCTCTCAGGGCTCCGTCCCTCGAGTCTTTCATGGCTCCACCCCTCAAGCCTCTCACGGCTTCGCCTCTCAAGTCTCACAGGGATCCTCCCCCTCTCAAGCCTCTCAGGGCTTCCCCTCTCGAGTCTCTCAGGGCTCCTCCTCCCCTCAAGCCTCTCAGGGCTTCATCTCTCGAGTCTTCCAGGGCTCCTCCTCCTCCCGAGCCTCTCGGGGCTCCGTCTCGAGTCTTTCATGGCTCCCCCCTCGAGCCTCTCGAGCCTTCCAGGGCCCCACCTCTAGAGCCTCTCGAGTCTTCCACAACCTTTTTCCCCGAGCCTCTCACGGCTCTACTCCCAGAGACTCCAGAGCTTCCTAGGGCTCCGCCTCCCGAGCCTCCTACGGCTCCGCCTCACGAGCCTCCTACGGCTCCGCCTCCCGAGCCTCCTACGGCTCCCCCTCCAGAGCCTCCCACGGCTCCACCTCCCGAGCCCCTCACGGCTCTGCTCCCAAAGACTCCAGAGCTTTCTATGGCTCCGCCTCTCGGACCTCCTACGACTCTACCCCCCGAGACTACAGAGCCTGCCAGGTCGTTGCCTCGGGGACCTCCCACGGCACCACCTCCATTGGCTCCACCTCCTGAGCCTTTCAGGCCTTCGCCCCTAAAGCCTCCTTCGGCTCCACCTACAGAGCCTTCCAGAACCCCACCTCCAGAGCCGCCTACAGTGCCGCCTCTGACGGCACCGCCTTTCACGGCTCTTCCCTGGCCCCCTGACCCTGTCTGGTGGCCCCCTGACACTCTCCCTGTCCTGTGGCCTCTTCCCTGGCCTCCTGACCCTGTTTCTGTCCGGTGGTCACCTTCCAGACCCCCGGACCCAGTCCCTGTCCTCCAGTCACCTTCCAGACCCCCTGACCCAGCCTCTGCCCTATGGCTGCCCCCTAGATCTCCCGACCACCCGCCTGTCTGCTATGTTCCCCCTGACCTTGCCTTGAAACTGCCCATTGACCCCATGGACTGTCTCATTTTCCTCTGTGCCCCTTGGACTGCCCTCAATTTTGTTTGTGTGTTTTGTGGGTTGTCTGTTCAGGGTTTTTTTTTTGTTTGTTGGGATCATCCTGCACCGCCTCCCGCGGTCGTCAGGAGCCGTCCTATTCAGAGGGGGGAGTACTGTCACGAACCCCGCTCCTCTGCCTCATCCCCGCTTCGTCGCACACACACTCACTCCCTCGACCTCACTCCCTCGCTCCGCCCCCTCGAGCTTTTCACGCTCTTTTTGCTCGCTCGAGCCCTCACGCCCACTTTGCTCCTACTCGCTCACATGCTCGTAGATTATCTCCCTTCCTCGAGTTTCTCACGCGTTTCCAATCACCCAGAACATTATGACCACCTGCACTCGCGTCATCTGCACTCCTGCACATTAGTTTCACCTGCACTCGTCTCATCACCTATCATTGTTTACACCTGCACTCGCCCCTATATATTTCACAACCTGTTCGTCTCACTCCTGTTGGTTATTGTATTTAGTTTCCCGTGTCTTTGCCCCCAGTAGTCTCGTCTTTTGATTCCCTCTTGAAGTCCTCTTGCTTACCCCCTTAGCTTGCCAGCTCCTCGTTCCCCTAGTACCCCTGACTACTCCCTTTGTAAGTTTACCCGCCTCCCGATCCTGTTTACCCCGGCTTTGACCCTCGCTCCCCTCGACTACTCTCCCGGATTTGCCCCCTTTACTCTCTTTGATTCCCCGGGTTTTGACCCTACGCTACCCTGACCATTCTCCCTCTGGATTTTCCCCACTGTACCTTCGCCTGCTCTTTAAAAATAAAAAGCAGTTTGGATTTACATTGTGACTGTCTCGTCTTGTGTGTGTGTGAGCGGGTTACAACGATACATTATTTCTAGTCTTCAGCAAATCAGCTGAAATGTGTCTGTTACCATGGCAATGATGTCAAGAGCTCTTTGTCATCCTGTCAGTCAGGGCAAATGCCCAAAATAATGCAAAAATGTGTTTTCAACAACGAGCTGAAAGGTTTACTTGAGTCCGACTCAGCCCCTTTTGGACTAAGACTCGATTGTTTAAAGAATCGGACTTGACTCGGTCTCGACTAAGGTGGACTCGATTGTTTAAAGACTCGGACTTGACTCGGCCTCGACTAAGGTGGACTCGATTGTTTAAAGACTCGGACTCGACTAAGGTGGACTCGATTGTTTAAAGACTCGGACTCGACTAAGGTGGACTCGATTGTTTAAAGACTCAGACTTGACTCGGACTCGACTAAGGTGGACTCGAACCCAACACTAGTAGTTTGATTCCCAGGTTTGTTTGGCAGCCATATCACTCTGGAGCTCTAGACTGGTTACCTACTGAATTTAAGCAAGGTTGAGCCTGGTCAGTCCCTGGATGGGAGACCTCCTGGTGAAAACTAAGGTTGCTGCTGGAAGAGGTGTTATTAAGGCCAGTAGGTCTGTGTGGGTCCTAACACCCCAGTATCCACCTTTTTCACAGGCAGCGAAATTACTCATTATGCTTATCACGTTCTTCCAATGTGGATGCAACATACTTCCACTTTGCAACTTATTCCCATTACCAAGCACTATAATATCACTAACAACGGTCAAAAACGGAAGAACAGTCGGTGTTTACTTAATGTAAATCACTTTCTCACTAATGTTTGGACATTAGGATTCGACGACAATCCCGAATAGATTAGAACACAATCACACACACATTTGCATGGTAAAGTTACTGGACTCTAGTGCTTGCTGCATGTGCACTGTATGTGTGTATGTGTGCCATTGCATCATCCAGGTGGATGCTGCACACTGGTGGTGGGTGAGGAGAGTCCTCTGTTCAGTATGTAAAGCACTTTGAGTGTTGTCAGAAAAGTGCTATATAAATGTAACATTAATTAATTCATCCCTGCAGATAGATAGATTTATTTTACAAGTTTTATTGCCTGAGTGTGTGTATTTGTCAAATCTATTAGGGTTTTTAAACCTTTTGTCCAATGAATTTCCATGACTTTTCCAGTCATTTATGATTATGTTAGGAAGATTGTAATCACAAAAGAGCAATTTCTAGCCTATGAAATATTTAAAACTGAACATAACTACAAAAAATACGATTTTGATAAAAAAAAAAAATCCATGACTTTTCTAGGCTTACTTTTAATATTCCCTAATATTTCCATGTTTTCCATGATCCTGTAATACTTCGATTTAATCCCGAAATGTTTGTGTAAGCATGTGTTATGTGAATGTTTAATGTACCTGCTCTAGAATACTGTTAATACGTTCAACCTCACAGTCGATAAGAAAACGTTTCTCCTGCCGTCGGTCCATCTCTTCAATAATCCGTCTATATTCCAGCGGATCCACAATGTTGCCCACTGAACGTGCCGTCACCTGCCAATTATTTATTACTGCAGACTCCATTATGGCCTGCAGAATGGAAAACCCTGAGAGAGAGAAAGACAAAGATTCAAACATGGTCTAAAACAGCTATTTAGAGCCTGTGAGTGTAGTAACAGGGCAGAACTGGGCCAGAATGATGGAGCAAGTGCTGCTTCATTTCTCTCACAGAGGAACTGCTGATGCAGCACAAAAATGTAAAGGATGAAAGGAGGGAAAGCATACAAGGAGATATGTTAAATGTATTTACTGCAACTCTGGACTAATGATGCTAATGCAGAACACATATTTTGCACATATTGTACATATTATATGTGCATATTTTCTTTATATGTATATTTGTGCATTTGTGTGTGCATATTAAACATCCATACATATTAAATCCACTCCGCTATAGATCAGATCCAGTTTAGATATACTGCAGTGAAGATCATATTCTTTATACAAAAAATTGGGTCTCCTGCACAACAGATCAAAATAACTGCAGTGCATATCAGACCCCCTGCAGAGACCCACCCCACCCCAGTTAGTGAGGGTTTGTTCTCTGACATAGATAGCCTCTTTTACTCTTTTTTTATGCCAGAGATTCTCCATTATGACATGACAGTAAGCGACAAATGAATACTCAAATGACGTAGAATTGCAGAATGTCAACCTGAGTCACCATTTACTTTAACTGT
The DNA here is from genome assembly GCF_025860055.1 of Xyrauchen texanus. Lineage (NCBI taxonomy): Eukaryota > Metazoa > Chordata > Actinopteri > Cypriniformes > Catostomidae > Xyrauchen > Xyrauchen texanus. The sequence goes on along the minus strand of NC_068278.1, from coordinate 45,048,183 downwards.
ATTTACTAAAGGTGAATGGTGACATTTTAGCAATTGTCTTTTGTGAAAAAAGTAATACGAGTTTGGAACAACAGGAGTGCGAGTAAATAATGACAGAACTGTAATTTTTGGGTGCTCTCTCCCTTTAAGCTCTATTAACACGTGTGGCAACAGTGCAACAGTTTCACATTTTAATATTTTTGTCCCACAGATTTCCTTTGTACATTACTGTACACATTTTTCCTTCATTATTACAAACTTAGATTTGATCTAGTTTCTCAATTAACTACCTTTACATTCTTCGCAATGTCCTGGATTCATCGCAAACACTATTCACCAACAGAGAGAGATTTACATTTGTTTAATCATGATTTACCCTTTTCAGAAACAACTAAATCAGCCAAATATGATATAAGAGGCGGTTTCTTTCAGACATAAATTTTAAAAAGCTATAGAACAAATTAACCACATTTAGATACAAAGTATTTTGCACAGGTTTTATGCACTTGTGCCAAAATAAATATAATAAAAGTAATGTCATAAATAGTTTTCATTTATCAATTAACGTCATACAAAGTCCAGTAAATATAAAAAAGCTAAATCAATATTTGTTGTGACCACCTTTGCCTTTAAAACAGCACCAATTGTCCTAGGTCACCTGGACAGTTTTTCTTTGTTGTTGGCTTATATGATGTTCCAAGCTTCTTGGAAAATTCACCACAGTTCTTCTATCTATTTAGGCCGTCTCAATTGATTTAGTCTCTTCATGTAATCCCGGACTGACACCGTCTCTGGCTCTATGGAGGCCCTGCCATCTGTTGCAGAGCTCCCTGTTCTTCTATTGTATTCTATTTGCAAAAGTAATGATTTGGAGTCTAAAATTTATATTTCCTATTGACACACTAAAGCTGAAGATATAAATAACCATCTTAAGACAAATGTTATTGTGAAACATCTTATGTGTCAATGATTTTTGCACAGTACTGTACATGTTATATAGTTTACACTGCAAAAACTTTTAACATAACAAATGTGGTTCATGTGGTAACATCTAAATGAACTGGAGCTAAAATATTAACATCACTGAATCAACCTGAAAGCATTAGTTTATCCCAACAAAACTCATAATAGGGGATAGATCAGGTAAAAAAAGGTAATAATTTCAGGTTAACATTTTTTACAGCATATTAAAACATCTATATATATATATCAGTCCACTGACCCTATGCAGTACCTTTATGGACCCTCGGTTGAAAATGCTGTCTTTACAGAATTCAAAGCAAAAGTTGAAGATAAAGTAATGTTCCCTAGCATCCATTATAACCTTCAGCTCAAGGCCATAAACACAGACAGGACAGAAAATCAGCACTGTTCCAGTCAATCTCTATTTTAGCACCGTGATCGGATTAATTATACAACATACACACACATGCATTCAATCACTATTTTAATTAGCATGCATCCTGGAGTGCTGGGCCACAAGGCTGTTTAGCTGTGACCAATTAATCAAGACTGACAGCTCACAGAGAGGTGAGAATACAACAGACAGACACACATACACACAAACACTTAAACTCTAAAAGTCAAACCAGTTAGCAGTGGGAAGGACATTCTTCCACAGAGTATAATGTTAATATGTGTGAGAAGTGCTGAGACCTGCTGAGCTCCGGTTTATTAAAGATCACTTTATTAACATTAGCTTCTCATTTTTAATTAATCTCATAGATAGATGGTCTAGCTAAACATTAATTTATGAGCACTGCATGGACAAAATCTATGGCACCTTCATTAAATATCTCTTCCTCTTAACGGGTCTGGATATTTCAGCTACACCCAGTACTAACATGTGCATAAAATCAAACTTACAGCCATCCAATCTCCTTGGACAAGCATTTTTAGTTCAGTGGGGCGTCCCAAAGAGCTAAGTGACTTTCAATATGGCGCCTGTCACAGAATGCCATAAGTAAAATGGTTTGGAAGAACCTGACTGACCTGCACAAAGCTCAGACCTGAACCCCACTGCACACATCTGGGATGAAATCAAATGGCATCTGTGAACCAGGCCCATCCCCCAACTTCAGTGCCTGACCTCGCTGATGCTCTTCTGTCTGAATGGGAGCAAATCCCTGCAGCCATGATCCAGCATCTAGTGGAAATCCCTTCCAGAACACTAGAAGCTATTAGAGCAGCAAAAGGAGGACCAACTCTCTATTAATACCCATGGTTTTGAAATGGATACATTCAGGTGTTCAGGTGTCCACATACTTTTGGCGTTGTATGATGCAAGAGACCAGCACCACCAGGCCAACTTCCTTCTGAATGTGGTGGATGATTTCAAGGGTGATAAGAAATGTATACTGTCTGCATTATTTGTATTACATAGAGTGATTTTCTCTGAATATGGGCATTTGAGAACAGGTATCGTTCTGCAGTGCTACCTATCAGGCCCGTAGCCAGCCTAGTGGAAGGGGGGTTCTTCCCCTCATTTTGTATTTAATTATGAGGTTCAAATCATTTTGGTGACTTTTTAAGCACTAATTTGTGCTGGATTAGCTTGTCTGCTGGTATCTTAACGAGCACGCTTTTTGATTCCCTGAAAATATTTACTACAATGTTGTCAAATTACTTACCAGGTTTAACAACCGTACCCTGTTTAACAGTCACTTTGAACATATGTTCGATTTTCTGAGATGCTGCTGCCTGCTTTCTCTTCCCTCTCTCCTGCTCTTTTCTCCCCATACTCATTATCCAGCTGGATTTCGTTGGCCTCACTGATTTAGCGCGGTAAATTTTTACATTCAACATTCGGTTTCGCAGATATAAGGGACCGTCTGAAAACTCCACTCACTATGCTAAAACATAGGAGATATCCACTCATTCATTCAATTCACGTGCAAGTTTTACATGGAAAAAAACCGGTAAAATAAATTTTCACATTCAGAATGTTCTTATAACTTCCCAGAGGGCAGACAGACATACTACAGGTGAGATTATTACAATATAAGTTACAATATAAGTATATAAGTACAGTAATCAATTAGAGGATAAAATTACTTACTACTTAATCACTAAAATTCTAAAAATAAAAATAAATAAAAAAAATACAGCAGAAAATATACATTTGGTGAATTTTTTTGATTTTTTTCTATAAAATAATTGATTACTGTAATTATATAATTGATGATACTGTAAAAATCTATCCTGTAATAAGTCTGTCTATCCTCTGGGAAGTTACTATAACCTATAGAATGAGAAAATATAATTTTGGTGAATTTTAGTGATTTTCTAAAAGGCCTTTCCCCAACAACTGTTCCATGCAGCTCCTTGTCCAGACTGGATAAACCTCAACCTCACACTCTTTGCTGGACTGCCAGTATCTACAATACTTCTCTTTAAACCCATCCAAGATGCTCCTGCTTAACTTGTCTTCAACATCCAGAATTTCTTGCATGTTACATGTCTGCTCATATCTATTAGCAAAACAACCTGGAGCTGAACACGCTCAAAACGGTGGAGATTATTGTAGACTTTAGGAGGAACACCCCAACACTGTCCCCCTCACCATTCTATACAGCACTGTGGCAGCAGTGGAGACATTCAGGTTCCTAAGCACTACCATCTCACAGGACCTGAAGTGGGAGACACACATTGACTCAATTGTGAAAATGGCCCAGCAGAGTTTGTACTTCCTTTGCCAGCTGAGGAAGTTCAACCTGCCACAGGCACTGCTGATACAGTTCTACTCAGCAGTCATTGAGTCTGTCCTCTGCACTTCAATAACTGTCTGGTTTGGTGCAGCTACGAAATCAGACATCAGAAGACTACAGAGGACAGTTCGGACTGCTGAGAGGATTATTGGTGGCCCCCTGCCCCCCCCCTTCAAGAACTATACACTTCCAGAGTGAGAAAAAAGGCTGGTAAAATCACTCTGGACCCCACTCACCCTCCCCACTACATTTTTGAACTGTTGCCTTCTGGCCGACACTTCAGAGCTCCAAGCACCAGAACCGTCAGGCACAGGAACAGTTATTTCCCTCAGGCCATCCATCTCATGAACAGTTAAATTGCCCCATTGAGCAATAATTATGTACAATACACAGTTAAGTCTATTTATATTACCCAACATATCCAATTCTGCCATTACATACATTGCACTGTACATAAAATACTGTATTTTTGTTCTTTATATAACAGTTTTGTAATAGATTTGTATGTGGGTATGTATGAAGGTGAGTGTATGTACGTATATGTGTAATTATTTATTGTATTATTATTATTTTTTATTTATTTATATTATTACCTATGTAATGCTGCTGTTTTTGTATTGTTTGTGTTGTTGTACACTGGAAGCTCCTGTCACCAAGACAAATTCCTTGTATGTGTAAGCATACTTGGCAATAAAGCTTCTGATTATTCTGATTCTGATTATTTGCCTCTGTCATCTAAAAATTAATTGAAGATACTGTTCCTGTATTGCTGTCAATGGTCCAGCCCACCACCATAATCAACCATCACCATGGTCAGCCAATTCCGGTTGACTAGTCCCCTCATCTCTCTCTAGATGAAGGGATCCTGGCAGTCCAGGTCCAGAAATCTTTGCTTCTCTTTGGTATGGAAGTCCCAATAGCCCCTTTCCCACATATAGTCTCGGTACTTTCCCCTTTCTTGATTTCTAGAAACTTTCATGATAAGAACTCTTAAGATGAATTGTGAACTTTTCCCACTTGCATTCGAACACACAAAAGTAAACCCCATAGTGATGTCATCTATAGTCGACCATTTTTCTTCTGAGGATGTTTGCACGCATGATTTAATAGCAGCAACAACAACAAAATCAACAACACTGATAGGAGGACGCCAGGATTGGAGCTACACTTTTGTTAGGGCTGTTTTACAAAGTGTCTTCAGGTTACAGTCTTTATCCTGGGTGCGTAAGCCAAATTGTGCTGCATCCCTGAAGATGCAGTGAGAGTAGAGATGAGATAATTTTAACCACACGGCACAAGCTGAACTCACTGGAAAACATGTTGAAAATTCACTATAAACCTATTTATCAACACAATCTTTTACAATGCTTTTATGACTCAACATGAAATACCGTACTGAACTACTCACTTGATAGCTTAAAAAAAGATGTCTTAATGCAATTTAGCACTATATTCTTGAATATTTTCTCTAGCACCGAACACACTTTATTACTACCCTTTCGCGCTCCGCACGCATTGCCTCTGCACCGGCCCACGATATGAGATGCCGCATAGTAGAGATGCAGATGTGGTTATTTTAACGACAGTAAACCATAGCAGAGAAATACAGTGAGCAGCAATATAGATGGATACAGGCACCTGAAGCAGAAACAATTTTCATGTGTCTGATATGACTCTGACAGTTCAGCTAAGCAAAGATTTGTGACAGGACAATTTATCGTGGTTCCAGAGCACCTATAGACTAGAATATATATGTGTGTGTGTGTGTGTGTGTGTGTGTGTGTGTGTGTGTGTGTGTGTGTGTGTGTGTGTGTGTGTGTGTGTGTCTAAAATTCAATTTATTAATCAACATGTTGAGATTTTTGTTCACATTTTGTGAAAATTAAAGAGAGATAATATCATCTCTGGCATGGATGGCAAGACAACCAAAACCTTGAAATTACGAGTTCTCTGCTTATGAGGAAACAAATTTCCATTATTTGATAGTCAGTCCCTTTATACTTAATGATAGCAAACAGTATTTTTAAACTGCACTATTTAGATGTACACTGTTTGTTTTTGGTAGACTTGCATTTTAAGGAAAATATAAAAATTATCCCTGAACCCCATGCATTATCTTTCCTATGTATATAAACTGTGGAAGACCCCATAGTCCACTACTTTTTTTAATTCTTGCCCAGTTCTTACGAGACTATTGATTTCAAATGTTATTTTTACTGAAAATGTATATCAGCCCAAAATATTGGTTATCGGTCTCCTTGATTACTAATAATCGGTATCGGTCCTGAAAAAAAAAAACATATCAGTCGACCCCTAGTATATACCATTACATACCATATTTTGTCTATATCTTGGTTATCTTATGCACAGTCAACAGAAACATTCAAATGCAATACCAGTCATGACTAATACTCACTGAACTTTGAACTCTAACATAACAGCATTTGAACTCATCAGCAGTTGCGACAACTAGCAAACTTCAGGAAACGTTGTTGTGGTGGAGGTTTCTTTAAAATCAAAGTGACTTTTAACTTTAAATACACAGATATTGCGACATTCAATCCATTAACGAAGATTCCTGAAGAAAACAAAATATTGTCTGTCTTGTTAAAACTCTCATAACAAAACTGTTCCTCCAAGCTCTAATTTCAGAGTAAACAAACTTGGAAGAGTCTTTGATTGTTGGCTATATGCCCATCAGGTGTTCTGGAACCCACACAGTGGAAAACTGTTCTTCATTATATCAGTGTTTTACTGTGCTATGTTACATTTCTTGAGCAGAATTTGCAAACCAAATGTGGTTCAACAACTCGTGAGTGTTGAATGTCTTTATAATGTATTAAATACATATTAATGGCACAATGAGCCATTTTAAATTCATTTCTGCATTTACGTGTACAGTTGCATGGAAAGGTATGTTATATTATATGTTATTGACAATCTGTCTAACAGTGGACTGATAAACATCAACGCTTTATCCTCCTGAGACCAGAGCGTGACTGCTGTGTGCATTTTCCATTCCACTTTTTCATTAGTAGCTCCTAAGAAACATGCAAAAAAAACTTATTTTCAAACTTATATTTTTCCTAAGGGGGAAGATTTTTTCATAACATTTTTATTATGTTTTTTATCCGGCGTAAAACCTGTTCCAAGTCAAATATGCAGATCACAGATGGTCCACTGTGCTGACCCCTAATGGGAGCAGTCGAAAGAAGAAGAAGAAGTAGTTTATTATGTTTTTTTCAGGAGTGTTGGTTATTCATATTTTTACATTAAAGACATTACATCAGAAGTTAGCATAAATAATTCTGATTCAAAGTAATGGCCAAATCACTGCCAACCATGTTAAAATTAAATTTTGCATGAAAAATTCTGAATCTATGTATTGATTATCATTTTTCCATGTCTGCCAAACATGTTGAGTGGTCCAAACATCATCTTGCAGCCTGAAAATGAACTTTTGACCGGATGTTAGGAGTGAATGCACTTGGCTGCAAAGGAATGTTCCTGTATAGGATGCTCCCTTGTTCCCTAATTTGGGAATTACTTAACCTCCTGTGTGCTTTCTATCAGCAATGGTCTCAGAAATGCACCTTATTTTCATCCCAACTCCATTTACAGCCCCTGAAAGCAACATTTTCAAGCTTCTGAAAGCATCCATTTATCATTGTGTTTAACAGCCTGACATTTCACGATACATCAATGACATTTTTAAAATGGCATATCATATGAAAACTACAGACTCTACTCTATTGAGTCAAACAAGTTTTAATGTAATGTAATGTGGGTTTGGTAACACTTTATAATAACTACATGGTGTAAAGTATTTGTAATGCATTTGGTTGTAGTAATTGATAATTTGTAAATGTTTGTTCCTACATTATTAATACATTAATAAGGTAGATATAAATTGTATAGTATTTGTTTTTTATTCACTTTAGCACATGATTTATTATTACATAAATATGCAGTTTGATAATTTTTTATATCCTTAGTAAACAGCTTATTAATCATACTTAACTGATGTATTTTATTTGATGCAATCCAGTGGTAAAGAAGTGTTTATAAGAACATTAAGAAAGCATAAATTTACAGTTAATAAAGATATAAAATATGTGGTTAATTGTATACAGCTTAATTATCTGCTTAATTAATGTGTTTATTAATGTTTTAGGAACACTTAATATTAAATCAATTAATGCTTAATAAAGGTCATAATAAAGCACTTACTAATGGCTAGCTGAGCAGTTTGCCTGACCTAATCTAAAGTGAGAACTATATATGCCTAATTAAATATTTATTAACATGGTTCAACAGCAAGTATGGCCAGCTGGCCTGGTGTGAGAGTTTTGCCCTTTCGGGACAGTACTGTGCTGTCACAAAATCTTCCGTTGATCTTGTAAATGTGTTGTACATGTGTCCTAGTCTGATTATTAAAACACAGCAGCCTGCAATTTCATTTAAGAAATATCCAGTTCTCTTGTGTTGCACGCTCCAAAGTGATGTGACTGGCAATGACCCACTATAAACCACATTATGACTTCTGTAATCTGTGTATTAGATTACAGAAAGCGAAACACTCATTTAATGTGAAGCAGGCAGCATATTCCAGACTACTTATTTAATGAAATTGCAACCTCTTATGATGTAACAATCAAACGACTTCCAGAAGTGTGAAACCTCCGTCAAACAAACACAGAAACTGACACAGTGATCCATCAAAATAAAAGTTAGGTTTAAATGGATGCATGAAACTGAAGAAATTATGACAAAAAAAAATATATTACTACTGCATACTAAAAATGTAATATTAATTTTAATAATAATTATTATTATTTTATAACTATTATATCAGGAATAATTATATTTAAGCAAATTTCACAAGCAAGTTTGCTGTTGTACTGAATGTACTATAGGTTTTTAATTTATACAGTGATTCTCTGTTGTGCTCATGTTATTTTGACAATTGTTATAGATTCAGATGTGAAGATGCTATTGAAGCACTTTATATAATAAAATAATTTAATTTAATGAACTCTTTATATATTCATTTAATTATTCAAAAGAATTTGGGAAAACAAAGTAGAATTAGGAAAAAAATTGAAACATTTCATTGAAACTTATATATTTTTCAATGAGAGACAAATGTGTTTTCCTGAACGCCTCCCGTCCTGAAACCTGAAAGCTGAATTCATTGTTGATCAGCATTCAAATCTGAATTCATTGTTGATCAGCATTCAAATCTGAATTCATTGTTGATCAGCATTCAATTCTTAGGACGTTGATGTCATCCTTCAGACATTTGTACATTAAATTCTGTGCGTCACTACAAAGATTGGTACCTGAGAGACAAATCCACCCTTGCAATCTCTGGAAATGTATTACATAACATGCCCTATTCAGTAACCACAAACTACATGTAGTTCCTACGGCGTGACAACAACGCCTGTACACTTCAGCATCATATTAAGGAAACTTTAACTAATGAAATTGAATAGGTACTGAATTGGCAAAATATAAAGTCAATAATATAACATTACATGCTCTTTCCTATTTTATTTTATTTTTTATTTTTTGCACTGTCATGTGACCGTGGTGATGTGCTGCCTGTTTCCAGAGCACGCACACAGAGACTGTGGTGGGATTTTTGACTTTCCTTCTGGAATTGGATTACCTTTAATTAAATATTTATAGTAGGTCCACTGGTGAAACTGAACTAAACAGTAATTTTAATTGGCAATTATGAGAACAAGTCTGCTCATAAAGCTTAATAGGATGGAACAAGCTAAAGTGGCGTTTGAGAAATTAGAGGATCTCTTATAATAAACTGTGGATTTTCCTCTCTATTATTACAGTCCTTTTGTGTTGTGCCTGTTTTTGTTTTGTTTGTTTTTTAAGCTTTAGTCTATGTTTTGAGCCTTTGTGATTGAGATGCTGTGGATATGGTTACTTTCAGAGAAATGGATCATTAATAAATGTTTAATTAGGCATATAAAGTTCTAACTTTAGATTAGGTCATGCAAAATGCTTAGTTATCAATTAGTCAGTGCTTTATTACGACCTATATATTAAAGAATAATTGCTTTAATAATATTACAAAAACAGTAACAAATGTATTAATTACGTTTAAATGTAAATACAATTAATTACATATAGAAGTTCTTTATTTACTATTAATTCATGCCTTGTTCATGTTAAAAAAAAACATTATCAAACTGCCTAAAAATGAACTTATTAAATTATAATATTGTTCTATAGTGAATAATGTTAAACAAATAACAAACTAACTATATGCAGCTTATTAATGTAGGAACAACATTTTTTATAAATGATCAATTGACTATAAATTAATACTTTACAAATTTTATACCATGTAATTATTATAAAGTGTTACCAAGGGTTCTTACCAGAAGTAGTTTTGTTGCCGTTTCTCCCAAAGGCAAACTCAGCTGAGATCGGCGCTATGTTGTTTTGTCATATGACTCATTGCTTCAAAAGTTTAACCCTTTAATGACAACCTAGATTCTCCTGAACTAAGATCAGTAGGGTTAAATAAAATTATGTATAGCCTATACTGAAGCCAAAACGTAATGTCCATGCATCTGTACGCGGTGTCTCAGCAACAATTCTCAATCTAAGGTGTTCTGAAATATCTTTTGTTTGAGGCACTGTTCACATTAGGCATTGTTTCTAGTGAATAGCTTATTGGTGAGTGTTTTCTATAGGGCAGGAAAGCTCTGAACAACACCTCCAATCTTGTCTTGTTGCGTAGAGATTCACATACTTTTTCCACTCTGCACTGTGAATGTTTACACAGTGTGTTAAATAACGATATAAAAATATCTGTGTGTTATTTGCTTAAGCAGACTGTGTTTGTCTATTGCTGGGACTTATGCAGAATATTCCTGCACCTGTATATTGTCTTACAGAGTATCTGTGTAAAAGTATTTGTGATTGTGAGTGGGTATGCATGTATGTGTAGATGTATATGTATGAGTGTAAACTCACCTCTATCAGTGTCATACAGGTAGACAAATTTCTCCCATTTGTAATGGGCTAGCAAGCTGAGCAGCACCCCTCGGAGGCTCGGCCTCATCTGCAACACAAACTGCACATCTGTGTCCGTGGGAAAAGATGGAGTGATGAAGGATGTGTGTAGAGCTCCGCAGAACGATGTTATCGTGTTTATTGACCTCCTGTCGTAAAATCCAAATATTGCATATACGCCCCTTGAGAACTGAGAACAGACTGCCAGACAGAGAGAGACAAAACAAGAGAAAATTAATGTTAAGATACACAAACATCAGATGAGAGATGAAATCCGGCAGACACACTTAAGACCAAAACTAATTACAAAAAAACATTGTTTGTTTATAGTTGGTGATTTACACATGTTTTTCTATGTTAAAATACATTATCCTATCTAGAGTAGTGTGTTAGCCATTCATATGTTTGAATTTAGGGACTACCTGTTGTACAACCATTGGCAGGTGGGTGGAGTGTTCGAGAAACCAATCTGCAAGTCCATTTGGTGCCTCTAGTGTCTCCGAAATTTTTAGATAATCAATGCATGATGCAAACTGAGAAATGTATGCAAAAATATGCAAACGGTATTCGTTGTCACTCATACAGCCATATAGCATGTTTATGTGCAATTGTGTGTGTGACCAGAAACAATCTCAGCCACAGTTGGCTGTCAGACCTCTGTAGTTGTTATGATGAAATCTCTACTCATTGTGTTCATAGATCCAACTCTTCCTGAGAGATATAATCAAATCCATCATCACGCTCACATAATTCTCACACTCACACCCAGCGTGTGTGTTTGTGTATATGTGTGACTGTTTGTCTATATGTATGAGTATCTTTAAATCCACCTGTTTAGAAATGATGTGTTAAAAAATATGAAAGACTGGATGATGATCATTAGAGTATAACAAATGTATAAAAGTACAAAAGGTTTAAGTTTGTGTGATAAAATATTTTGTGTATATTACAAAATTATATATTTAGTAAAAAAAAACATTTTATTAATTTGTAAAGATTGTGTACTGAAGGAATTGATGTATAGACATCTTGTTTTGTTTTTTGTGAATTGCTGGAATTTAAAAATAAGATTGTAAGGCTGTATAGTTTAAGGGGAAAAGGGGAAATAAGAATTAACTTCAGCCTTTCCTTTTCAGCATGATTTGATGAGAATGTATTGATGTGTGTGAAATGGAGTAGTCTGTGTGCCAAATAAATAAAAATAATCTGAACAGACAGTAGCCTGTTAGCAGAAATAAAGCAATTATGACATCATGCTTGATGGCACACACGACATTGAATGTATTGCAATCCAAATCAAATATCTTTTTAATAATTTACTATTAAATAACCCACAATCAGTTGTCATCTAAATTAGTTGAAAATAAATTGTAAATGTTTCTAATTCTGGCAACTATGTCATTAGACTGACAGCAGACAACTTGAGTTGACTGAATTTTCTTCAGCTACACTAAAAATGTTTGGTCAGGCAACCATATGTACTATGAAGCCAGAATAATATCAAAAAGAGTATATTCACAAAATATGATTCACAACTCAAAACATAATTAACACTATAATAACTGGTTTTATTCAAGTCAAAATATGTTAAAGCAATGAAAGTCAGAACAGGTAGAAATAGCACCTAATAGTACATGGCAGGGTCAGACTGGTGGTTAGTAGATTCTATAGTAAAAATGAACAAAAGGACCAAATGTTCCAGAATGTGTTCAGCAGAAATACAGAACAAAAAAGCAAGTAGAAAGAATAAGGTGACGTGTTGACATGAGGGAGAAAAATGCAAAAAATACAAGCAAATGTCAAATTACTCAAAGAACCCAGGGGTTAGAAATCATCGCACACACACAGATGCACACACACACACACACACACACACACACACACACACACACACACACACAGCATACCCTGAAAAACACAAATGCTCAAACAGCAAAGCAAACACACTCACACAGCTGAGAGCAGAACACCTCCATAAACCTTGTAAGAGACAGTTCAGACCTACACACCTTACATGTAGTAGACAAATTTAAAGACACAAATCTTTGCACAGAATGTTGCATGACCAGTGAGGCAAAACATAGTCTAATAAAGTTTAATACAGCATATAGTGTCACTTTTGCAAAGAGAACACCACTATAATTATATATATAAAGTTCTACAGGCTTATAAAAAAAGCTATTACCTATAATGACCTGAATAACATGGCATATCCCTTTAAGGATCTTAATAACATGGTGTTTTTCTTCAACTTCTGAAGCAACTTCATGTCCCAAGGGACACATTTTTTCATTCTGTTAGAATATTACACGAAACCATTTATCAGGCCTTCATCGTTTATTTTTGGTACTTTTCATGTGCATTTTATGTTTAGATTTTATAATTTTAGCCTTGTACCAGAGCCAGACTTTCAATATTAAAGTATGAAAATCCATTATAAAAATAAACAAATAAGATTTTTATGAAATGTAAAATAAACAAACAATATTTCAATATTTATTGTGCCAAGATTATTTATATAACTTTTTCAAAATTATGACCCACAGTCCCATAGTTCTAGCGCCATTTCCCCCCCAAAAAAGTGCCCTGGTCTGCTTCCATACCTTGGCCCCATGGCTCAATTGGTAAATTCCCATTGGCCCCAGATCTTCTGAGATGAGGCTCTTAGTTTGAAATGTATATCTTCTGTTTGTGTTTGTCTTCCTGCTCATTGCCCTAATTGTATCCCAGGTGTTCCTCGTCCTCTTGTTAACCCATGTGTATATATATATACCCTCTTGAAGGTGAAACATTTGAATCCCTCTATGCTCTTGAAATTTAAATCATTTAATAATCCTCACTAATTCTTATTATATTAATTAATTAATGTTCTGTTCCTCTTTTCCTAAAAGGTACAAGTAATATGTATGTAATCTGAGGGGTAACTGAGGGTCTGGCCCATGTTAGGAGTGCAGTAACAGTGTTTAATCAGTTAGCCCGGCTTCTGCAGGATGTGCAATTTATGTTGTTAATTTTTATTACATAATTAATCATATACCCTATATAACCATTTGATTATATTGAGGATTGATTCATCACAAGTAGTAATGTAAGAGAGAGACATCAAAGTTATGATTTTTTGTTATTATCTTTGTTTTATGGTTTGTAAAAGTAACCATGACTAGACAACACATCTACCACATGTCATCAATGAATTCAAACATGAATTTACTTCAACTAGATGCAGCAACAGTGTGCTCTCTTGTGCCCTTTTGTCTTAATGTTCCACAGATTGTGAGATCTGGTATTCCAGCAAGGATGGGGAGAAGGCCTCTATTCCTCAGAAGGAGATAACACCTACACATTGCATTTCTAAATAACTAATGTCTCTGAATTATTTACGGTTATTGTGCCCTCTTAAATGTGACTTTGCCATAACAACTTCCAAGGATTTTAATTGCTCTCCTTGGTACCTCTTTGATGTAAAGAATTAAGGAGTAGCCCTATCTGATAGGTAAATTTGATATCTGACAAAAAGTTGTTTCAACCAAGGATGGGACCTCGATTCATGTTGTGGCTAACAATTATTGTTTGCACAAAGATGGAAACAGTCCATATTTCTAATATGTTAAAATGTTTGAAGTAGTTGGCCTACCAGAATGCTAGAAATTGTGGTATGATGACACCCTTAATGTAATTTGCATATGACTATAATTGTTTTGGAAAGTTTGTAAAACTACACTTCAACTTCCTGTCTTTCTAACTGTTGTAGCTTATCGACTTGTGATGACTATTGAACCTACAGAGAACAATCAGTAAATTCTCTCTCGTTTGATTATCGCAAAACCTGACTCTCCTGTCCTGTTTTCTTTCTATTTGATATGTGTGGGTGAGAAACAGATCAATGTGTAAGTCCATTTTTTATATAAATCTCCATGTTTACTTTCATATTCTGAAAGTAAAATGAAAGTGAAGATTTATAGTAAAAAATTATTTAACTATTGATCTGTATCTCACCCAAAGGAATTGCATCGCTTCAGAAAACATATTAAACCACTAAAAGACTCATTTTCATGAGGCCTTTGTGATTTTTGGAGCTTGAAAGGTCTGACCATCATTCACTTGCATTGAATGGACCTACACAGCTGAGATATTCATCTAAAAAAAACAATTATGTGTTCAGCAGAAGAAAGAAAGTTATACACATCTGGGATGGCATGAGGGTGAGTAAATAATGGGAGAATTTTCATTTTTGGGAGAACTATCCCTTTAAGTGAAGTGAGGATTACCCTGTTATATGTTATTTGAGCTTTTAGAGCATCTTCACATAGTTTATTCATTAAACTTTAAAATCACCTGTTTGTGACTTGGAGTGTCTCCAATTTGAAAGTAATTTTATTTAGATTTTTTAAAGCAAGCTGATTTTTGTCTGAGGTGCCAAACAAATGCCTGGAGCAGTGTGTGCCTTTGTGTGTGTGTGTGTGTGTGTGTGTGTGTGTGTGTGTGTGTGTGTGTGTGTGTGTGTGTGTGTGCAGTTGTGTTAATGCAGTGAAGAAAGATCAATGACTGCAGCAATGACACCATGATAAGCCAGGAAACCAACAATTACAGCTACGTGTGTCTCTCATACACACGCTCAGATGAGCAGCCAGGCCAGTAAGAGACACAAAGTGGTGATGACAGCAGCTGTAAACAGGCATTTTATAATGATGGTAAAGCTCTCTCCCTCTAAAGTACACACACAAACACACAATGAGCAGGGCACTAGACCCTTGCACTGGTTTGGGCATGTGTGCAAATGTCAGCCTGCACTCATCATCTCTCTCGCATTCTTTTACCCTTTCTCTCTCTCTCTCTCTCTCTGTCTCTTTATCTATTATAAAGACCTGAGGCTTCTGCCACAGAAGAGTTTTTCACTTTTTCATTTCTCCATCCTTTTTCTCTACCAACTTCTTGCACTATATGCCTTCTATCCACTCTCTATTCTGTTTTTCTTCACCCTCTCTTCTTCTTCTTGATATATTCAACTATATTACAGGAACTATCAAATTCATGGTAGTTTGTGATAATTCAACAAAATTTTTAAAAGTGAGGAAGATCAATATGCTCAAAATGTAATTCAGTGAGTGCTGTTCATGAGTACTCTTTAGATGTGCAGACCTTTTGCTTTTTTAAACAGTCAACCCCAACATGTAGTCATGTACAGTACAATCTAACAGCCATGTTCAAACTAATTCTTAAAGAAATTGTTCACCCAAAAATAAACATTCTCTCATCATGAACTCACCTTCATGCTATACCAGATGTGAATGACTTTCTTTCTCCTTATGAACACAATAAAGGTTTTTAGAAGAATAGCTCTGTGGGGCCATACAATACAAGTGAATGGGAACCAGAATTTTGATGCTCCATAAATCACATAAAGGCAGCATAAAAGTAATCCGTAAGAATCCAGTGGTTAAATCTATGCCTTCAGAAGCGATATCATAGGTGTTGGTGAGAAACAGATAAATATTTAAGTATTTATTTAATATAGATTCTCCTCCTGATGGTATGCACTAATGCGAACTGCCAAAAACAAAAGAAGAAGAACGTGAAAGTGAAAGTGAAAGTGGGGATTGATCATTAAAAAGGATCTGTTTCAACATCATAAATCATATCGCTTCTGAAGATATGGAATTAACCATTGGAGTCTTATGGAAAAAGTCGTATACATCTAGGATGGCATTAGGGTGAATAAATGATGAGATAATTTTCATTTTTGGGTGAATTATTCTTTTAAAGCCCAAATGAGATTAATAGAAAGGACAGAGGAGAAAAAGTGAGCTCTGAGAGCTTCTATTTTCTGCATGCACTCACATTTCTAAAGAAGAACAGGATTATACATATTATTGAATCATAAAAATTTTGCAGAAAAACTGTTGGCCCTAATGTTGCTGCTTGACCCATAAAGAGCATTATAACGCTTTATAAACATGTTATAATGCATTTATAAAAACAAAAACATGTGCACTTTGTCTCACAGAATTGTATGACGAGAAAAGGGCAAATACTCACAAGCGTGCGTAACAGAGAAGCTATTGGATGACTCCAGGTTGTCCACGTTATAATTCAGATGAAAGGGTTTCTCCGTGATGTTTTGATTGGTGTTATAAAGCTGCACGGCAAAGCGGAACGCACTGTGCTCTTGGACCGTGGAGCGCATAAAGAGACCACCTGAAAGCGAGATCCGATGAGTTACTAATATTTATTAACATAACTTTAGACTTGTTTGAGAGAATGATGTACCATTCGTGTAATTAAACTAATTTCCACTGTTAACCACTCCGTTTGACACTTCAACTGTAAACTTATCATAGCGATTCACTCTGTGGATGATGCAGCAGGTAGATTTAGGCGGATGAGAGCATCCCAGTGCGTGTGCGTGGCAGATTAATTTGATAATGTACTCAATAAATGATAAAATCACTCACCGATATTGATCTGGTTTGGAAAGCCCGCCTGGGTTTGCAACATCAGCCAGAGCAGTAGCAAGACGCAAGCGTGCGCCTTACGACGCATTTTTACTCCGACCTCTAAAATTCTTCAGCTCGCGCGAAACATCCAGACCCGGGCGCGAGGGCGACAACAAAATTCGCCAGATGTGAACCGACTCACTCACGCGATGCTGTAGAGGTGCATTCTAGCTGCAGGATGAAAGCAAGGCGCTATACTTTGCCGAGCTTCTCAATTCAGGACAGCGGAGCGGATCAACCTATCGGACCGCGAGAGACCGGGGATAAAACTTGATGTGACGTGAAATTATAACAGCACCCGCGTGCGCGCAAACGCACGCGCGCAACCCGTCACTGCGGACTCGTGTGTGCGTGACATGCGCAGCTGCGGGGTTTTGTCCGCATACAGCTCAGAAAAAGCGGCAAGCGAACAACCCGCGCGTGGGAACAATCCACTTCTCGTCCAACAGCTGTTTTCTCGGCGTGCGCTGTAACAATATTGAAGACTGTCGTTTTCAGACCCCAATATGCAGCTACAGTTGGTCCCTTGGACATTCGCGCGCTCACACGCAAACGTTTTCGCACGAGTGTTTATGCATCTCCAAAACAACAGAAAAATAAAAGATTCACGTGCAGCTGCCCTCAGGGCGAGAGCCACGCATCACTACCCCCATCGCGCTTGTACACACGGTGTAAAGATATTCATTTCTGGGTGACTCCTAACTCTGATAGTCCGTGATGTGAATTGCAGAGTATTCATTCCTTACAGAATTTTTATATTTAATAGAGAAGGGAGGTGATCTCTGCCAGCTGCGAACTTGAGGTCTTAACCAAACACACTGCAATGCGTGTTTGCAAACAATCCAAGATTTGCAAAGATTTATTTATTCAGCCTATTTATAGTACGAGTTTCTCTTTTGATTTTATCCTCTTCACATACAACAAATCATTTGTGGGGGTTTGTGTACTGATCTTGATCATTTGCTGCCTGTGTGTGTGTGTGTGCTGACAAAAGATCAGCAAGTCTGTCTCTGTTGCACATAACACATGCACTCCTTTATGGCTATGATTTAATTGACTTACATAATGAAAAGAACCCATTAAATTAAAGTGTTCATCTACATTGGAGTTTTTGTTCATTGAGAGTGTCTGTTTCATTACAGACACTATATATCAATATATTTATTTTGAAATATGTTCTGCTCAGAGAAAAGCACTCTACAACGTCTGTAATTATGACATGCTATTTTTACATTGTTAGCATTGCATCACCAAAAGCTCACAGCTCTAAGCTGGATACGGCTGACTAACAGCGACCCAGATTTCAGTTTCTTATACTCAACTCAGACTTAGAGTATGAGTATGTGCGCACGTTTATACTGACCATACTAGCCATGTCTGTTTATGCTAAATTTACTACATCTCATGCACACAGATGTCTCTTACTCATATTCTTTCAGACAGATGGATAGATTGTCTTGTTGCTTTGGTTTAACTAAAGAAATGTACAGAAACATTGAGATGGATGGATGGATGGATGGATGCACTTGTTGCTTTGGTGTGTCTAAAGAAATGTACAGAGCATTTGGATGGATGGACAGATGTACAGACAGCTTTGGAGTGACTAAAGAAATGTAAAGAACATTGAGATGGATGGATGGACTTTTTGCTTTGCTGTGACTAAAGAAATGTACAGAACATTGAGTTGGATGGAGGGATGGATGAATGGGTGGACTTCTTGCTTTGCTGTGACTTAAGAAATTTACAGAACTCATGGATGGATGAATGGTTGGATGCATTTTTTGCGTTGGTGTGATTAAAGAAATGTGCAGAATATTGGGGTGCAGGGATGGATGGAGGGATGACTTGTTGCTTTGGTGTGACTAAAGAAATGTACTGGATGGATGGATGGATGTTTACACTTGTTGCTTTGGTGTGACTAAATAAATGTACAGAACAGATGGATGGATGGACTTGTTGCTTTGGTGTGACTAAAGAAATGTACTGGATGGATGGATGGATGTTTACACTTGTTGCTTTGGTGTGACTAAATAAATGTACAGAACTGATGGATGGATGGATCCACTTGTTGCTTTGGTGTGATTAAAGAAATGTACAGAACATTGGGAGGGATGGATGGGTGGATGGACGGATGTTTGCATTTGTTGCTTTGGTGTAACTAAAGAAATGCTCTGGAGGGATGGATAGATGTTTGCACTTGTTGCTTTGGAGTGAATAAATAAATGTACAGAACAGATGGATGGATGGATGGATCCACTTGTTGCTTTGGTGTGATTAAAGAAATGTACAGAACATTGGGAGGGAGGGAGGGATGGATGGGTGGGTGGATGGATGGATGGACTTGTTGCTTTGTTGTGACTAAAGAAATGTACAGAACATTGAGATGGATGGATGGATGGACTCGTTACTTTGGTGTGACTAAAAAAATGTACAGAACATTTGGATGGATGAATGGCTGGATGGACTTGTTGATTTGGTGTGATTAAAGAAATGTACAGAGCATTGAGATGGATGGATGGATGGATGGATGGATGGACTCGTTACTTTGGTGTGACTAAAGAAATGTACAGAACAGATGGATGGATTGGTGGATGATGCACTTGTTGCTTTGGTGTGATTAAAGAAATGTACAGAACATTGTGATGTATAGAAGGATGGATGGATGGAAGGATGGACAGACTTGTTGCTTTGGTGTGACTAAAGAAATGTACGGAACTTTGGGATGGAAGGATGGATGGGTGGATGGATGGAGGGAGGGATGGATGTTTGCACTTGTTGCTTTGGTTTGACAAAAGAAACATAACATTCAGTTGCCTACATTTTACTTTATCTTAGCATACAACCTTTGCCACTGAAAAAGTTAAGTAGGATACAGATAGCTTTTTCAGCCTGAAACAGATTCAGAGAATGAACACAGCTGATCTGATGTCTTCTGAGTCCTCTATACACCCACGAAAAAGCAAAGCACAAAAGTTATATTACGAGAACAATAATCATTGTGGTGCCATCCCAAGCTGCAAACCCAGTGCAAACTAGCTTGTCCATGAGGCATGAATTATTCTGGAAGTACCAGAATTAATCACTAGATTGATTAATTAACTGAATTCATAGCAGAACACTTAGTCTTTTTAAAAGAATCCCAACCTTGCAACCCATCTTAATATTGGTTTAAATTATATCTTCCCTATAAAATCAATTGCTGACCTTGAGATATTCATTAAACATCACACACGCACACATAAAAAAAGAAAAAAATCACTGCCAGCTAAAGCGATTGATGAAAGGAACTTACTAATGAATACATATGCATGAGCACTCACACACATACAAACACACGCACACACATGTACACCAGAAGCCCTGGGGGATGATCTGTCCTATATTCAGGCAAGTGGAAAGTTAATTCATTCTGCATAACGATTGAGAGCTGTGAACAAATTCCCTTTTACTGCAGGTTACATCCAAACACCTGCGAGATCTTCCTGTCTCTCTCTGATCATCACGCATTCCAGTAATATACATGTACTGTGGCCTCAAAAGGTTTTGGACACTTGAATCACACATACAATATCCAAATTTCTTTGCATAGACAGCAAAATATCAATCCAAATGGCTTTTGCAAAGAAATTACTGTAGACCTTTTCTCAACAAAAATTTTTTAATTATCTATGCCATTATGTCAATTACTTTAAAGCAATCATGTGTATCAAGGATATTTTCAGTGGGTGCATGAAGTCAGATTCTAAATTTCAGAATGATTTTTATGTCTAAAAATAAGAGTGTATATGGCCGCAGAACCTGCTACTTACAAACTTCATCTATCTCTAGCTTTAGTGTTTTTGTGGTGAATGTCTATGTGGTGTTTTTCTCAAATTTGGAGATGTGTATAAAGTCTGCTCATGTATGTCAATTGTTCACTAATTAAAAGTTTGAGGGGTTTTGAATAAACTACGAGTGTGCATGAATTCAGTGCTCAGCACAGCTGTCACAGTGATGTTACCATAATGAATGTGGAGGAAGTGATGCGATATTAAACGTGGCCAGTTGCATCAGCTGGTGGGCAGTCATCCAATGAGATGCAAGCTCCACATTTTCAGCTATCACTCCATTTTCACACTGAACAAAGAATTAAGTGAGAATGAGTCAGTTCTAATTGAAGCATCAGTGCAGATTAGATTATAATCTAGGGCACAAAAATTAATACAAGAATAAAGAAAGACACAAAGCTCTGTGATGGTCAATAATTCCAGAATTCATAAAATAATTAAATAAGGAATCAAATCATCATCAAAGTTATGAAGTCTGAGTAATGGTATGTGTCTGAATGTAATTGTTATGCCTGGTAAAAGAGAAGAGCATGTGGTCTGATTCTAATTGAATCAATCAGCTACAGGAGTTCTCAAATGGTCGCAGTTCCATTCTGATAGGGTTGCGAACAGTAGGGAAAAACAATTCTTAAATGTATATAACACAATGCAACTAGCTATATGATCATTCAAAGTTAAGATAGCAAAATAAATAGGCTGTTAAAAAACACTTGCCATATCTTTTGTTGTTCATGTCAAAGGGCATGCGTCCAATTACATTTGATGGAATTTCAGCACAAAATGATCTGTCATTCTGTAACATGGATAATATTTCAGCAATATTTGGCCCAGCTTTTTAGTAATAAATTAGGTAAATTAACCACTTTACAAAATGTTAATTTACCTCTTCAGCCTATGTCATGCTGTCCAAATTGTGCACATTTTTGGGCCTAGGCAGTTCATGGTAATATTAAAATTCATGATATTAATATTCATATTAATACTCATATCATTAAGGATGTTTTGGATTTTACACCAGCATGATAATTTTGGAAATGTGTTGAGTTGCATATGATGAAAAATCTGGTTCCATGAAGTAAAATCAGTTGCAAACCATTGGCCTTCAGAAGCGGTTTTAAGAGAAATGTGATTTCAGCAGTAAACAGCTTTTGTTCATTTCATTTTCCCAGAAGGCATTTGGCCCCAAACTGTCACTTTAACAAGCAGCATTGATGAAACTGAGCATTTACATCAAAACTGTCATTTTAAATAAGAGCGAATAAGCACTCTAAAGCAGCAGCCCTCTCCAAATTCACCAATAAAAATGTGTGCTTGCCTTTTAAAAAAATAAACAACTGAGTCAGACTTTGGCTGTGAAAGTAAGACATTTAAAATTAGTGATGGATGAGAAGACAATAAAATAATGAAGAAAGACATCCAGATCTGAAGAACGACTGAGCTGAATTTCAGTGAATGATGTTGAACCCAATGACAGCACGAGTATACTGATAGCACAATCACATTGGCTCTAGAAACCTTTACGGTCACTTTAGTAAGAGTGTCCAATTAGATTTAGCACTCTGGATTGGGTTTATGTTCATTTATGAACTGAATGGGTTAATGTCATTGTTTTGTAAATCAGAGTCAAGCCTTGAATCATGTCCCCTTCAGTCAAGACAAGTTTTAACTTTAGGCCTGTGTGTTTTCAAGGCCATGTCCACACTAATATGTTTTCGTTTGAAAACGCATCTTTTTCTCCTAGTTTTGGCCTTCCGTCCACACTGAGGCAGTGTTTTGCCAGCGAAAACAGCTTTTTAAAAATGTTCTCCGAAGTGGATCATTTGAAAACGCTGTCTACACGTCTACACAGAGTGGACAGAGGAAACAGATATCTGAAAACGATGACTTATTTGTTGTCATGTGATGAAATAATGTGATCCACTCATCCCAATACAATCAAGGTGGTGGCCCATGTTGTAGCTGTGTTGTTGTGCCTGCTATCCACTTTGAAAGGGTTGTTAAAGATAAATGTTACTTTGTAAAAACTTCACAATGTATTCTTTCAAAGGCGACGGGAAGTTTTCTCAGAATTGCTGTCCAGCGACAGAACACGAGGACAGCGATTTTTCGCATGCACAGTAAGGTGATTTAAAAGTTTTTATAAGTTTCAGTGTGGACCAGAATCTTTTCTAGCTGTGTACTATCTTTGTTTACTACAGAGCATAACAGTCTGGTTGCAGAAGTGAAAATCCCATTCATTTTGAAAATTATTAACAATAACTAATAAAATCTAAAAGCAGACCTACCATGAGCTCAGAGGATGTTAAGTAATGCTTCTGCTGAAGCCATCAATCTGTGTTTTTCAACTTAAAAAAAAAACAACAAAAACATATTAAATTGCTGAACTACACTACCAATGATCCTGAAGCAGAATACACCAATCCGAGAATCACATCAAACTGCTGCCAAAGAGTCCAGAAGACACCGATGTGTCTCCATACATTTTCAAACTACTTATATATTTTACATCTGAATATTTAGCAATTTACTTTAAATATACTGAATCAGTACTTATAAATCAACAACGTTGAATCAATACTTTGATATCTTATCATATTTGTTTTATTAAATTACATCAATCACAATCCTTCATGCTTCATTAAAAGAAGTTAAATAGTCTTGTATCTTTGTCCTTGTAAGATTTTCAAAAACTTTTTCACTTCAAATTTAAGTTTGTATTGTTGTGATTCACCTCTGAGCTGGATGGTTTTATTTCATGGCTTTGAACTCTTTTACAGAGGATTTTATGGAATAATGGGAAAACAGCTTCCGGAACAAAGACAGCTAAAAAATGTGTGGGCACTGTTGCACATTATTAAATTCTGTATTGCTGCACTGCTAATATTTTTAGCTCCTTCATGATAAATTGTTTGTGTTTTCCTCATTTGTAAGTCGAATTTGGATAAAAGCTTTTCCTAAATGAGTATATCTAAACATAGATGACAAATTGAGTACTGTAATTCTCCAAAGATTTTCAAATCTATTTGAAATGTCTTTAAACCTAGTGCCCACAGCTATGACAGCTGATTTGAACAATAGTGAAATGTCAGCAATAACTAGTAAGCAAAGATATATAACTGACTTTATCAGTAATCAGAGCACTGACTGTCCACGACTGCTGACCGGAAAGATTCAGAATGCACATCCTCTCATGAGCACTGCTAAGAAGATAAGGGCATAGTCTCCAGGCTTGTCTTTTTAAATAATGGGATGCAATACAAAACAACAGCAAAACTATTTTAAGTAAAATTGTGTTGGTTAGAAAATGCACATCACACAGAGATATTGTTAACAGGTCTGTGTTGATGCAGTCAGATCACTCTAGAAACCTAATAAACACAGTCAGGAATATTT
Source organism: Xyrauchen texanus (assembly GCF_025860055.1). Classification (NCBI taxonomy): domain Eukaryota; kingdom Metazoa; phylum Chordata; class Actinopteri; order Cypriniformes; family Catostomidae; genus Xyrauchen; species Xyrauchen texanus. The sequence goes on along the minus strand of NC_068278.1, from coordinate 45,023,736 downwards.
TACCTTAAATTAATACACACAAAAAACAGGGGTCAAGCTGTAAATTATATGTGTGTATTTTATGTGTGTGCGCATTTTGTGTTATGTGGTCTCTTTGTCACTCACAGTGGACATTCTGTAATGGGAACCGATGGTTGACTTAGCATGCACACACACACTCACAAAACCCCCCACAAACAGTGGCACTGCCTCAGCAGCCATCACTCTTTCTTTCTGCATTTCATTTCTTCTCCTTCATCATTTCTTCTCCGTATTTTTTCCAAGCAGAGATTCTTCAGTGCCGACCCACTGAAGCATAGAGACTAGCCCTGAGCGAGCGTGCACACACACACATTCCACACCATTTGAGAGAACAAATCAGACATTTACTGCAGTTCAACAGCAGAGAAACAGATATATATTTCTTATTATCTGTTGCATTTAATTATTTCTGCATTACTATTGAAACTAAAATATTGTTCAATATTGCTTTTGCAAGTTATGCTTCCAGTCAAGACTAGATTTGATTTCAGGCCTTTGAGTTTCTAATACCATTACTAGCTAAAAAAAAAAACCAGAGATAGATACTGTGGTTAGTATTACAATATGTCTGCAGAAATATATATCGTATTTATCAAATGTGACTATAAACCAAAAGAGGTTCAACTTGATGGTATGCAATTTCTATTGGCCTATTACTGGACACAGAAAATCCACACACACTGTATTGTAACACACAGCAGCCTGCATTTTAATAGTCATGCCAACTTCTAAAGGTAAAGTCATTTATTGAGACTAAAATGAATTCAGATTCAGCAATAAACCACACTCATGCTCACATTTTTTAGCCTATACAATACAGCAGTGGTTTGTAAAGGGATAGTTCACCCATAAATAAAAATGCTCTCATCATTTACTCATCTACATGCCATCCCAAATGTGTATGACTTTCTTCTGCTTTAACAGAAACAAAGATTTTTAGAAGGATATTTCAGCTCTGTAGGGCCATACAATGCATGTGAATGGTGATCATCATTTTGAAGGTCCAAAAAGCATATAAAGGCAACATAAAAGTAATCCATATGACTCCAGTTGTCCATGTCTTCAGAAGCGATATGATAAGACTGAGTGAGAAAAGATCATATTTAAGTAATTTGTTTTATTACAAATCCGCCTCCCTGCCCAATAAGTGACAATATGCACGAATAATGCAAATCGCCAAAAACAAAGAAAGCGAAAGTAGAGATTTTAGTAAAAAATGCCTTAGTATTGATTGTTTCTTGCCCAAACATATCAGATCGCTTCTGAAGCAATGGATTTTACCACTGGAGTATTCATTTTTATGCTACCTTTATATGCTTTTTGGATCTTCAAAGTTCTAGCCATTTATCTGGTTATTTTGAATGCAGTAACATGTTCAATCTAAATCATCAAGTTTGTTGAATAAGTCAAATATTATATACTGTATGTGGACCAATCTCTTAAGCAGTAAAGATGCATATTGCCTGTCTAATGTAGTCTTAATTTTGATATGCCATATTTCTTTGGCCTTAGAAACAAGATGCTAAATTTCAAACAAAATCATACAGGTCAAGTGTATAGTTCAGAAAGAACCATTATATATTTCTTCACAAGACATTATTACATTATGTAATGCTTAAAAGATAATTAAAATGGCAGCACTGCTCATATCTATCATTAAAAGCTTCTGCTTTGAAGAACCCAAAAGCAGTTGCCTGTTGTGTGACATCAGTGTAATTGAATCTATTAGGTTTAGTTATGTTACAGCAATTAAATATGATTTGCTACTCGCTATCTCATTGCAGATGGTTTAAGGGGAAGGGACACTCTAGAGAGCATTTGATTGGACAAAAATCTGTGTAGTGCAGAGTCATCAGTGTTTTGATCCGTTTTCCCAAAAGAGGAAGACTGTAAATTTTAAATGCATACATCTGTGAAAAGTTAATTTTGTCAATGTTTAAGAGTACACTAACATGAGGACTTCAAAGTTAATACTCTTGAACTAAGATTCTTTAGGATGGCTAAAGAATCTTTGAAGAGACCGGGATGATTCTGCTACCGTGACAACTGCACTGATGACATCACAAAGAGCAGATCTAATTCTGCCTTTCGGCAAAAGCACAACACAGACACTCCCTTCCATGCTCACAGAAAGTATGAGGGGCTCTAAGATATCAGAGGAAATAAAGCCGTCATCCATCATTAAGTTCCCCCTCTTAACCCCCTTGAGGAAGCAGTGGGTCTCTGGCATTGCTGCACATTCATCTGTGTGTCCGTCGTCTAAAAGTTCCCTCAAGAAACTGCTTTCCCCGTCCTTGTGTGGTTCACACAAACATGCCGTCAGCAGCTCTCACTGTCCATTTACTAAGAAGTCTGAACCCCAACTGCACAGCACCATCTGAAAGACCAAATTGTGTGTTTGAACAAGAGTGTAGAAGTGCAAGTCTATGTGTTTGTCAGGCTGGATTATGTTCCACAGTTACGGTTACAGCTGAGGTCACACTCAGATATAATGCTGCAGATGGGTTTCATAGCTTAAATCAAAAGTGATCATTACTGATCAGTTATTTGGTGTGTTACTTTCTCAAAAGAACAGTTTAGTGTGTCATTAATGTTTGTATCCCTTAATTGAGGGACTGGTGGAGATCCTGTTGGGTCAACCATCTATTAGTGTCTATTGATTCACATATTTGCATTCATTGGGTACATATCCATTGAAATCTCATATGACCGCTTTAGAATGTGCTTTACGAAAAACACAAAGGCCAGCTGCATTTCAGCGAAATGGTTACGAGCAATGTTACTTATCATTGAGGGAAATGTAGTGTGTCTTTGGGAAATTTAAGGGCTTGTATATTCAGCAAAGATTGCTTAGTAACATCACTAAGGAGCAACCAAAGATTGATGAATTTCTCTCTGCAATACACACACACACACACATCACTGAAATACAAGTTGCACTCCTTCTATGAAAGTTCTTGAAAGGTGACTTTAAAGTTTAATGGATACACTGCAGAGATGCTCTAAAAGCTTAAACATATCCAGGACAAATATGACAAGAAGGACAAAGTGGTTAAACACACACACACACACCTATTATTTACCATTTTTAAAGCTGTGAAAATGTACAAGCTTCCCTTGAAAATGCTATAATTAAATCATGTTCAATGACTGGTAAATACCTGCAATCCGATCAGTGCAATCTCAAATAAAGCGCAACAGGTATATAAATATATAAATATAAAAGAGCCTCTAAAAATATATAAAAAGCAAAAGATCCTAAAGGAAATTAAAACACATTATACCACACATACACAACAGTTCACTGCACGATACAGCTCCTTAATATTGCATTCAAGTAGTGTTTAGTGCTGCTATTGCTTTTGGATAAAAAGTTTTTTTAATCTATATGTTCATGTTTTCATTGTCCTGAAACATCTGTCCAAGGGCAACAGTTCAAACAGGGAGTGTCCGGGGTGAGATGGAACTTTATGTTCTGGGCATTTTTGAGGCAGCAGGAACTGTAAAGGTCTTCCAGGGAGAGGAGAGGGCAACCGATAATATTCTGGGTGGTGATGACAACCCTCTGGAGCGCTTTCCTCTTTGATTCTGTGCAGCTGGCAAACCACACACAGACACAATAAGTCAGTATGCTCTCTATGGAGCAGCGGTAGAAGGACAGAAGCACTTCTTGGGTGAGGTGGTTCTTCCTAAGGATCCTCAGGAAGTAAAGTTTCTACTGTGCCTTCTTTACCAGTACTGTGGTGTTAGTGCTCCAGGTTAGGTTCTCCTCTATGTGCACACCCCGGAACCTTAAATCTGTGGACCCTCCCCACACATTCCCCATGCTGAAAAGGGGCTGAATACTGTATCAGTTTTATTTTTCCTGTAGTCTATTATAAGCTCCTTGGTTTTGGTGGTATTGAGGACCAGGTTGTTATCCATGCATCACACAGACTTAACACACTTCTGTTGACTTTTTCAATTATTTGTTGATTTGTCCCCTCCACTCAAACATAGACTAAAGAAAGTGAAAGCTGCATTATTCATTACAACCAGAGTTATTATTATTTTGAATTTTAATTTAGTTTTTTTCCCCTACATTTTAAATTTGTCCATTCAATTAATTTCAGTTGTACCTAAAATGATGGGTGAAATACATTTAATGTTATTAATTAAATACATTTAATGTGTTTAATACATTTACTAAATGGTAATATTAAAACATTTAATAATGCCCATAAATAAAAACAGAAAAGATCAGATACCATAAAAAAAAAAGATTATTCTACTGCACTTCACACCTTTCAGTCCTCCTGTCCAGGTGTTGCCTAATACCTTAAAGTTAACATACATTTTGTTTATGACAAACTCTCCTTGAGCTTACGTGTTGTTCTTTTCACATTATATTTAGTATGAATAATAGGTGAATAGACTTCACCCACACTTATGTTCTTCATTGAATTTTCAGACTTTTTTGCCATTGAAACAAGCGCCAGCTTTACAGGTAACAAGCAGGTTATGCTACAATTATGTAATGGACTGAGTTGTACAATTTCCATGGTCTATTTCATCCATCATATTAGTTTAAATATCCCTACTATGTAGCATATTTGATTTTGTCTCGATAGTCAACATTTTCAGTTAGAAATGGCTTTGTGTAGTAATGTGAGTCTGATAAAACATTTGTTCTATTTAATAATTTGCAGAGTTGGGGAACATACTTTCAAAAGTGTACTTACATTATTGATGTTTCTGGAAGAGAGTGGCAGAGCATGTGTGGCAATCTCTTTCCCACACACACATACAGCACGGGCACACGGGCGAGAGAGAGAGAGAGAGAGAGAGAGAGAGAAAGTACTTTGAAAGAGTGCGCGCTGCTGCTCTCAGCCAGAATAATCAAACGTAAGGACATATATGCATTAAAACTGATGTGCAGTATCAAATACACAGAATATATAATGGTACTAACTGTAGAGATCACATCATTATGAAGACAAGCCAAATCCTAGACATTTAGATGCAATTTTTTTTTTTCAGGTCTGACGTTATGTTATTTGTCTGCTTGTTCGTTTGTCATTGCATCACAAATGCCATGGACTCGGCTGGACTTAAAGTCCTAAAGGCTCAAGTTCGAGTCAAGTCCGAGTAAAAATGCATCTGAGTCCAACTTGAGTCAGAACTTGAGTACCCCAACTCTAGTAACTTGTACTTTCCCATGTCCAACCATTACATTTCAGACCCAACTAACTTCACAATTTTCTCATCAATAAATGTTTAATATGACCAAAGGTGTGATATATAATCACTGCTATCAGAAATTATAAAACACCTTTTTGATGAAATATCTCAGCTAAGAGCTAAAAGGAATGTGTCTGAGGACTTTTTACATGATAAAATAGATAGTTCCAGTCCCGCATGCTGATGGCTTAATATAGCATTGAAACCATGCTAAATAAATACACAGTATAAATTAAACACCTATTTACCATTAGGGTTCCCTGGTATACCAGAACTAACAAAATATTGTGATTTTAAATGGTACGAAATTTACTCTACTATAAATTCTCCTCCCTCCCTAGTAGGTGGTGATATGCACAAAGAATGCAAATCGCCAAAACCAAAAGAAGAATTTTTAAGTGAAATTGAAATCTGACATTTATTTTAAAAAAAGGAGTTAAATAATTATCTGTTTCTCACCCACACATCATATCACTTCTTTTTTATATGGATTACTTTTATTATGCCTTAATGTAAAGTTCTGGCCACCATTCACTTGCATTGCATTGACATCCAGAGCTAAAAATATTCTTCAACAAATCTTTGTTTGCGTTCAGCAGAAGAAAGAAAGTCATACACATCTGGGATGGCATAAGGGTGAGTAAATGATGAGAGAATTTTCATTTTTGGGTGAACTAACCCTTCACAGATATTGTGACAGAAAAAAATTACTACTGTATAGAAAATTTTTATATTCGAAGTGATAGCAATAACACTACTAATAACAATAATTTCATAATAAATGCTTTTTTAAAGGATAATTTATATAATTGTTTATTAGAATAACAATTATTAGTTTTATTATAATTATTATATATAAGCAATATCACAAAAGCAAGTGAACTGAATATGAGAATGCTGTGATTCACCCATTGCAACCTTGTGCCAAAGGTAATCAGATTTCTTCATGAATGTTTTCATTTATACTTTGAAGCTCTGTAGTGCAGCATTTTATTGGACAAAAAACAAAACAGCAAAAACAGGATTTGTAACTGCAAAACTTCATGCAATTGTCCTTTCTGCGTACTTTCAGAAGTAATCTGAGGCCATTTAATCTGAGGCTCAAATTTAGTATTGATACCGAGGTACCAGGGCTGGTACTGTTCTGAAGCCAAAATTTTAGTATCAGAGTATAAATTAGGTAGGTTTACATATAAAGGACCATATCTGCTAGCAGAAGAATGGCACTTAATATATTTTATAAAATAATGTTCTAATGAAAATTTGCATTATGCCTAATAATGGTTTTTAGCCATGACTATACTGACAACTGGTTTGAATTGCCTCAAAATTTGTAACATTAGGGATGACATATTAAAGAGATTAATTGGATTATGTTCAGCCTTTATAAATTCAGTTGCATCCCTGCCCATCTCTACATTTTTCCCATCACCTTTTAAACATCTATGCCTCCTCCTGTTTTTTCAATTATTTCAACGGTTCTGAGCAATATCAATTCGATAGCATGACTAGATGTTTTAGCAACATAATCCACACCATCAGATTTAAACTGACCAATGGCAGCTTCTAATACACTTACCAAAACTAATCTGATCTCAAGGAGTTGGGATGTTTAAATATAAACCAATAAATACATCCATTTGTAATCTTGCAAGCCATTTGAGTTTAAGATCTGCCAACCCCATTTTACAATAATCTTCTTTATTAAATTATAAAACAGACATCAAACCCCAAGATTGGGGTGGAACAGACCAGCAAAAAATATGTGTGAGAGAAAATTGACTGGTGTGTTCAGCACAATTCTTCATGTGTGTCAGCACAAGAGGGTGTTTTGTGTCTCATTGGAGGCCTAACCTTCCTCATCATCCTCTTCCTCTGAGCTGCCCATCACTGCAGCACTAAGAGCCTGCAGCTCCCCCAGCAGACCTGAGATGGAAAGAGGCAGGGTAAGAAATAAAGTAAAGCCCGCTATACACTGCAGGATTTTTACAGTCCTTTAAGATTGTTGCTTGTCAGACTGTACAATATGAACGCATTAATATTGCAATGGCACAATATGCAACATTATGTCAGACTGTACAACACACATCATTATGTCAGACTGTACAACACAACTGTGGTCCCAATCGTTACGGGAGCGTTGTGGAATAGAAGCGAAACGGCGAGATTTGCTGCCCTCAAGGAGCTTTTCTTCCTGAAAGTCAGGACATCAACATTTCTGTTGCTCTAATACCACTCAAACACAAGCACAGGCTAACATGTAAAAAGAAACAAATTTTGTCATACAGGACTATAATAAACAGCCTGATCACAAATACAAAAATTACAGATGTTGATAATGAACGTGGGAGGTAGCCGACAGCAATAATTAGCTACCACAAGCAAATACAGTATTCACTGCGGAAATATTGAGACTTTTTAAGACCTCTATTAGATTAGTAACCATGCAAAAAATTTAAGCCATGCAAAAATTTTTAAAATTCATAATATATTGCGCTTGCAAATTCCCTATGGATAATGCACAAAACTAATTGCATCCAATTGGATCTGCTGATTTGGATTTAAACGTCCTATAAATACTTAACAATATAAATTCTTCAATATCAAACTATTATATGAATCATAACTAAAGAAATGTACAGACGTTTAAAGTAAATTTATTAAAAGTAAAATAGTAATTAAAACTAGATAGGTAAAATGTGAGTGGTGCTTGCCGTGGCAAAACTCGTCAAACAGCATGTTATAACTTGAATAGAGCAAAAATTATGGTCATAAATAAATCAACCCAGAAGTCTGTACGATTTTCTGGTGGAGAAATATGTGATTTGTTACTCGGTTGCTAGGGTAAGCCCATGTGGTTGCTATGCAGTTACCAAGGTAATACAATACATGGCTCCTTTCCATCCTGAGTGAAATAAGTCAACCCGGAAGTCTGTAGTGTTTTCTGGTGCAGAGATATGTGATTTGTTGCTCGGTTGCTAGGGTAACCCCATCTGGTTGCTAGGCAGTTACCATAGTGATACTAATGAAGTCTCCTTGCCATCCTGGTTGAAATAAATCAACCCAGAAGTCTGTACGATTTTCTGGTTCAGAAATATGTGATTTGTTACTCGGTTGCTAGGGTACTCTGTTTAGTTGCTAGGGAGTGGCTTGGCAGCTGCCAATCATGAAACTGCAAAGGCTGCTTGTCAGTATGAATGATATAAACCAACTCCCATGCCTCTGTGACATTCAGAATGGAAGATATCCCTCTATGGATTTTGGTTGCTATGGTGCTCGACAATGGTTGCTAGGGAGGGGCTAGGAAGTGTTGAGGTGATTCATGATTGGCTGTTTGTTGCCCAGAGTCAAACGAGACCACCCTTGTGTTTCTATGACACTTCTATCCGTAGATATCCCTTTGATCTCTTTCATTAGAAGTCTATGGGACTTGTTGCTAAGGTGCTCTAAATTGTTGCTAGGGCGTGGCTTGATAGATTCAAAATGATCCTGAGAGACTGATTGGTCGTCTGAGTAAAATGAGCCCGCCCCCTTGTCTCTATGACACTGTGATCCAGAGCTATGTTCAATACAAAATCCCTATGCCATTTCATTTCATGGGCCGTCCTACACCATTGTAAGTCAAAAAGTCATAGCACACGTGTCCTCAATAGGCCGTTCGATTTGACACCTCATTCGTGGGTCTACACCAAACGGTGCGGGACGAGTTAGGTGCCGAAGTTTTGTACGGAGATATAATAAAAATAAAAAAAATAAAAATAAAAATAATAAGTATGTGAGATTACAATAGTGATGCTTTGCAAGCACCACTAATAAAGTTAAAATAAAATGTAAAGAAAAAAAAAACGTGTTGAAATGCAATCATTTATTTATTTTCATTTTGTAAGCTCTATATTTATTTAATTCAAGGAATAATGATTTCATAATGCTGAAGTGTTACACTTTCTCCAAGTATTTTCTACTTAATTATTTATTAAACCCTTTTAGATAAATTGAAGATGAAAAATCATCAAAAAGAACTTTGTGAAAACGTGGGAAATGTTGCAAATGTTGCTATGGTGCAGACAAGGGATGGGGGCATGAGTACTCGAGAACTCGGATGTGGCAGCAATGATCGATCATGAAAACGATGATCTATAGTGACCTCGCATGATGTGACATTTCACTTTAATCCAAATCCAGTGACAATTACCTGACAACTAAACAAAGACGTGCGTTGGGCATATTCTTTCAGAGTTGAACAGCAAATCTTCACATAATGATAAAATATGATGCATTATATTTTGAATCTTTTGTACATTTTGTAACATATTATTTTAGAACAGTCTGTAATAATGAACAGATGATACACTGGAACAACAAGGCACAATGCAGCAGCCATAGACGTTTGTCAGACATGTTATTAAATATATACAGTTATGAACATGTAACTCGACAAGTATTCAAGTAATGCCCATCCCTAGTGCAGACGTGGAGCAGGTTTCTTTCCAAGTGAATTGGGGTGTGAGAGAGGAGCAGACTTTCTCATCTGGATGTCATAATAGCGGTCAAACTATATGGCTGCAATGCTAAATTTCTGACACTGCCAGAACTTCGTAGGAGGCCAAAGATCATCGCAAAGGCTATTAATCGGCCGTCGGTGAACATGTCACCCTGAATGTCGCAAGACTTCCGATATTGCCCTACAATGAAAGAAAACATTTAGGATTCCCGAAATTTGTCTCTGACACCAGAATCGCGGCCAAAATCATACAGTATGATGAAAGCATGAATTAAATTTGATTGAATGAATGAATGAATGAATGACATAGCCAAAGACTTTGCAATATTATAAACATTAATACATATCAAAGTAAAAAAAAGCATGAAACCATAAAATGCTAATTTCATGAATGAGTAGGTTTGTTTACTTTGAGGTGCGGTAGGATTGCTGCTCTCAGACTGATGATGATGGTCTTGTTTTAAGGTTTCAGTCGTCTGGATGGCTGATCTTCTCAGTCTCTTATATTCGTTCATCAAACCCTGTTCCTGAACAACTGCCTACACAGACACAGAAAAATATAAAGTAAAGAACAGATGCAAGAACCAAACCTTATTGTGTGTGTGTATGACTCACCAGGAGAAGGTTGCGGTCTTTGTCCTTGTCTTTTAGACATTTCTGCAGATGCGCAATCTGTGTGTGTGTGTGTTCTGTTCTTTCTTTCTCTGCCTCTTTCATGTGCTCTTTCTCTCTTTCCACCTGCCTCTGTACCTGCCGCAAAGCAACCACTGCGCACACACATAAACACACAGGCATATAAAACAGAAGCAGTGTGTAGTGTCTTGTGCTTGATTCAAATTTATACATTTAGTTCCAGTCCTCTAATCTGACTGGACAAGCAACATTCTAAAAGAGTTGATATTTAGTATTACAGCACTGGGATTCTTCACTGTTTTTATCACTATGCTTGTCTGTGTTTGTGGTGCAACAGTTGCACTTCTGGCTTCATTTGAAATATTCATTAGCAGAAAAAAATAGAAGAAAAACAAATACTTACTTAATTCAACACGTTTATCGAATAAACCATTATCACACTTCCAATCATGCTGTTGTACTACATATTGGCATGGCTGGGATTAACAGCAGCACCATGGTGTATAAATATATACCATTACATATGTATTTGTATGTATGTGTACCTGCTTTTGTGTGCTCTCTTCTTGCTGTGTTGAGTTGTGCCTCCATTTCACTGACCTTCGCTGCACAAACACTCTCAACTTCTGATAACCTGTGAAACACTACACATTCACAATTAGCTTTTCACATCTTCATAAATAAGCACTTACACGCTACACTCAAGCCTAGGCAAATATTAGACATATACACACAAGCAGATCCTCCTCAACTGACTCAACAGTGGCATAAGGTATTTAGAGATTGTTAATACACCTGAGTCACACTGTTGCTGTAGTCTCTGGGCCTCAGTTCGGACCTCCACAATGGTCCTCTCCTGCTCCTCACATTGTCCCTGAATTTCCATTCGGCTCAATTCTGATGCCTCCAACTCCTCCTTGCTGAGTGACAGAGCTTCCTTCAGATGTCTGACCTCTCTCTCTCCTGCAGCGCATGCATACACATTATTTCAGCTACTCTATTTCCTTCTTTCTATAGAAGTTGTAGCTTTAGTTGGGTTTTGTATACATACGCTGCTTCTGTAGCTCTGACAGGGAGGCCTGGATTAGTTCTGGTGTACGTTTGAGCTCCTGTGTGAGTTTATCTCTCTCCACGCTCAACAGTGCAACCTCAGTCTGGAGACTCTTAACAAAGCTGAATCAGAGAGATGTTAAAAATCACAAACCTGACAGTCAAGAGGGATCTTATGATTCTGCTGAATACCAAGGACCCTGCAAATTGTGTTTGCTTTTGTTATGAGTGATGCCATTTTAGTGCTTTAGTGGATTAAAGTGCAACACATGGAGCACTCCCAGCTCTCGGAGATCTTCCAGGCCCTCGCCAGCCTGCACCTGAACAGCAACAAACCTTGTTTGAGCTCTGCCAGGACCAGGATCACAGGTTCTTTGAGATACTGTGGGCTCAAGCAGAGGACCGGAATGCAATTGGGAACCTCCTTGGCCAGGAGATAGCCACAGTTCCCTGCCCCCGCCCACGCTCCTGAAGATGGGGGCGGATGATGTTGTTGAGGCTTTCCTTGATCTCTTCGAGAAAACTGCAGAGATCTGGTGCTGGCCGCGTGACCAGTGGGCAGCCAGGCTCCTTCCGCTGCTGTCTGGGAAAGCCCAGCTCGCTGCCCAACAACTGCCGGCGGCTAATCTCCTGGCCTATGAGGATTTGAAGAAGGCCATCTTGCAGTGGGTGGGTCGGAGTCCGGAACAGCACCGGCAGCTTTTCCGGACCTTGAAGATGGGGAAGACCGACCGACCGCCCATTATCGTTCGCTCAACAGCTCCGGGACGCGTGCGGAAATTGGCTTCTGGCGGGGGCCCACGACATCGAGGGAGTGTAGAGGATTGTGTAGTAAGGACACAGGAGGCAGGTTGCTCCAAACCAAGGTAAGACTTTTTAATAAGTCACGTCAGCACTTACAGCTTCACAAGTAACAAAGTCAAAATATATTATTTTTTCAATAATTTTCGATCAGATAACGGGGTAGGGCTTGACCAAAAACAATTGAGAACCAATGAATTAAAAGAATCACTCAAAATGTAAATAAATTATGTCTTTTTCTATCATTTAATTGGCTGTAATTAACGAGAGCTGCTGCCTGTTAGTGTTTGTGTGTTTCTGTACCTCTCCGAACCTGCTGGCTCTGGAGATCTTGTAGCTTGTCTGGTTTTCCACAGAGCTTCTCTCCTTAAGAGCAGCCCTGCAGACAAACAAATCACATACATTCAAACTGAAACACACATACATACCCCCACCCCACACACACACACACACACACACACACACACACACACACACACACACACACACACACACACACACACACACACACGACACTCTGTACTCACCATGTACTGTGTCCAATCGTTTGGCAGCGAATGCAATTCTCTGATTCAGCTGACTTACACTGGACTGAACTGCTTCCATCTGACCCATCTTCATTTCTACGGCTGACATCACCCTTATGAGATAGAGGCAAAGAGAGATAGAAATAAGAGATACAAAGGGACAGATGTTCTGACTCAGTTTTTTTTTACAATTCCTGACATTTAATCATAGAAAAAAGTCCCTGTCATAGGTTAGTTAGGATCACTACTTTATTTTAAGAATGTGAAATGTCAGAATAATAGTAGAGAGAATTATTTATTCCAAGTTTTGATAAAATGGGGAGAGTATGGAGACAACTGAAATTAGCTAGCTTACTGTCATTTTAATCCATTAATAAATGCAAACAGAAGAGGAGGAACTGCAAAGAGCCATTGCACTTCTAATAGGACTGTAATATTGGTCCTGATGTTGCGCCTATCACAGGTTGCCACCGGTTCCGATCCGAAAGCGAATCGTCATGGGCTTGTTCAAGCTGGAAATCCTGAACCAAGTAGTGGGGAAAACGTTCGGTCTTAGTATAAGGACCTTCCATCGATGGAAGTCATTCAACCAACTTTTTTCATCTACAGAACAGGGTATGGCTAATTTAAGTTTGTGTAAAGAAAAGGCAATTATATAGGTTGAACAATATAATTTTTTCATTTGGTCATTTTTTTTAATTATTTAATTTAAAACAGGAACTTTTGATGCCATTTTTTCAAAAGTAATCTAAACAATAATTTTACAGAATTGGGCTATGTTAGTGTTCCAAAAAAAGAACACATATGTTTTCTCTTAGTATTGGGTATTAATTTTTTACTTGACTTTGTTGTCTTTAAGCAACTTTGCCACAACTTTGGAGGAATGCTTGGGGTCATTGTCCATCTGGAAGATCCATTTGCGACCGAGGGTTAACTTCCTGGCTGATGTCTTGAGATGCTGCTTCAATATATCCACATAATTTGGAGGCTTGCAAGCCTCACACTTTTTCCTCCAACCATAATAATGATCATTATGGACAAAGATAAATTTTTGTTTAATTAGACCAGAGGACATTTCTCCAAAAAGTAATATCTTTGTCTCCATATACACTTGCTAATTGTAGTCTGTTTGTAGTCCAAATAGAATCTTGTCTACCTGTTTCCTCCAGCATCTTCACAAAGTCCTTTGCTGTTGTTCTGGGATTTATTTGCACTTTTCGCATCAAACTATGTTCATCTCTATGAGACAGGATGCTTTCCTTCCTGAGCAGTACGATGGCTGCGTGGTCCCATGGTGTTTATACTTGCGTACTATTGTTTGTACAGATGAACATGGTACCTTCAGGTGTTTGGAAATTGCTGATTTCTTTTGATTTTCCCATGATTTCAAGCAAAGAGGCACAGAGTTTGAAGGTAGGCCTTAAAATACATCCACCGGTACACCTCCAAATCAGTACACCTCTTATCAGAAGCTAATTGTCTAAAGGTTTGACATAATTTTCTGGAATTTTCCAAGCTGCTTAAAGGCACAGTTAACTTAATGTATGTAAACTTCTGAGCCACTGGAATTGTGATATAGTCAATTAAAAGTGAAATAATTTGTCTGAAAACAATGTTTGGAAAATGTACTTGTGCCATGCACAAAGTAGATGTCCTAAATGACTTGCCAAAACTATAGTTTGCTAATTTGAAATCTGTGGAGTGGTTAAAAATGAGTTTTAATGACTTCAACCTAAGTATATGTAAACTTCTGACTTCAACTGTAGATATCCTGTGATGGTAAACTTAAATAGATATGAAATAATCATAAAAAATTGAATTTATGTTAAAATAAAATAAACAAAACTTCAAATAAAAAAATGACATTCTCACATAACTCAGGTCCCTAGAGACCATATACACCACTTTTGGTACTTAAACCATTATAAAGAAAAAAAATATTATTTGCTAGTTTGGCATTTTTTGATGTCACACTATATATAAGAGATAGATTGAGGAATACTACAGAGGTGTGGACACAACTCCAACAAATTTATGAGATACAGGGGTGGATTGAGATCCTGGGTCTATAAAGACCTGAGGACTGCATTTAAGGGTTAATGAAGATGTAATGGTTTTCAATTTTACAATATACTGTGTTTCATAAACCAAAATCACTTTGTGGTCATTTTAGTTTTATTTTGAGATAGTTTTGGAGTCTTAAATGTATCTTATTTGGCTGTTTTTCTGATAGTTTTATTCTTTTTTTAATTTGACTAAATTGTTGTCATTTAGTTTTTGTTTACAATAATAAGTGTGCTACCTATGTGTGGTTTCGCTGATATCAATCAGTGATCCCTCTGTGTTCTTATTCTGCTCTTTCAGCTGAGCATTCTCCTGTACAGCACTGGCCAACTGCTGCTGTACTCCCTAGACACACACAAATCAAGCACACAGACTGTCAAACACACACCTGCCAGAGGGCCCTACAGCAGAAGAGCTTCAGTACTGTTACTGTGTAACACAGCTGATCAGCAGCTTTACATATGGTGAGTAATCATGGCTGAACAATATGATGCTAAAATAGACTACCTTCTCAGAGTCAATGCTGAACAAGCTTGAACCTTACAAAACTTAATCTAACCTGCACAGATTGTAATATAGCAGAAATATAAAGAAAAAGACAGAGAAGAGAGAGTAAATGAGGAACTGGTGAGGGTTATGGGAGTAAAACTGATGAAATATCAAAAACTGAAATGCTGACCTTTAAATGTTATTTTCATAAAATTAAAAGTAATTAATTCTAATGGAAGCACTACAAATGTCCCTTTGAAACTCCACCTACACTACAGCACAGATCCAAATGTTACTGTCCCTACCCCAAACTAAACTGATCACACCACACCACACCACAACTAACCCAGAACCCACTACCATACCTGATCTTAACTGACCTCACAACCCCACTTGTGTCCATTTATGGATATGTGTATGCCAGTGTACCTGAGAGTGTACATGCTGAAGCTCCAGCTGAGCTGTTTTATCCTGTAGTTGGTGCTGGAGTACATTGTTCTGTGACTGCAAACACTCAGCTTCTTGCTGTAGAGCAGAAACCTACACACACACACACACACACACACACACACACACACACACACACACACACACAGTAGTGTTTCCATGTTTTATGGGGACTTTCCATAGACATAATGGTTTTTATACTGTACAAACTTTATATTCTATCCCCTAAACCTAACCCTACCCCTAAACCTAACCCTCACAGAAAACTTTCTGCATTTTTACATTTTCAAAAAACATAATTTATTATGATTTATAAGCTGTTTTCCTCATGGGGACCGACAAAATGTCCCCACAAGGTCAAAAATTTCAGGTTTTACTATCCTTATGGGGACATTTGGTGATAAATACACGCTCACACACACACACACACACACACACACACACACACACACACACACACACACACACACACACACACACACACACAGTCACAATTGCAAGCCCAGATGGTGTGCGAGTGCTGTATTCTGTGCACCTGCATTTTTCTGGTATATATATGGCCATGTTCACATAGCAGAAGAATACGGTTGTCAGTCCTGTTTTGAGTGCTTAATATGGTTACGTTCGCACACAGGTAATTTATTTAAGAGAGTGACGACCGCATTCAATAACCGCACTAACACCTGCAAATTTTCAGGACTCACAATCATATTTTTGGCAAACCTGTGCTGTGTGAACGGAACCGTACTGGACAATTAGTTGTCTGTCACATCATATAATGTGAGATATGAGCTGCGTGTCATCCGAAGATCCAACCGCTGTCTTTCACCGAAGCCACTAGCGATTGTGAGTCGCGTGACAAATGCTGCACTCTGCACTCAGTTAAAAAGCATTAAAAGCCACTGTTGGTTAATAATGATTTGAAGAATAAAATAAGCCTCATTTGGACTTGTTTATTTAATAACACAGGGTCAATAATGATAAAACATGCCGGTGTTATGGACGTCACCATCTTTAATATTTACTTTAGTCACTGTCACTATGGATACAGCTGTTAAAATAGGTTTGTCACTTCGGTTGTTCGTTCATTCATACAGCATTCAAGCCACTACTATAACATATTGTATGATCAGGACATTTCAAGACTCACACCTGTAAGTAAATGCAGGTGTCAATCACAAACACTGACTGTGTGAACGTAGCCTATATTACCATTATAATTATTATCATCAATTTCACAACACAATCCATGCAAATGTGTTTCATCAAGCAACGGTTTTGTTTGTAAGTAACAGCATTTAGTGTCAGATGTCAATAAGAGATGCTTTGCAGGTCACTCGCCATCACAGTGACTGACAGATGAGCAAAATTACCCACTACAAACAACTGTAAATTTTATACCCTGAATCTAAGATGCAAAATTTGTAAAATGTTGTGACATGTTGTGTATTTGTGTCTGTTCATGTGTGGTGGTAACATATCCTTCTGATATAATGTAGTGTTGTGTAATTATGTCTGTGTGTGAGTTTACGTTACCATATCGTTTAGCTGTGTTTTCTCTGTGTGGAGTTGAATGTCTCTGGTCTGTAATTTAACAAGCAGCGTGAAAACCTTCTGTCTCCAAACACTCAACATCTGCCCAGCCTTACTGCCAGAGTACAATGGATCAGACTGCACCTACACACACACACACACACACACACACACACACACACACACACACACACACACACACAAACAGTAAGTACTACTACATGTACTTATAAACCGCATGAGGCCCCCAAAACATTCTAATCAGTCAGGCTCTGATGATCATTCCCTCCCAGGTTTAGACAGATGTGTGTGTGTGTGTGTAATCTGACCTGTTCGCAGAGCTCTTTCTCCTGAATGGCCAGAATATCATTGGCTGCATTCACTCGGACATTCAACAGCTGTACAGACAGAGACATGCCTTCCTTTTCCTTCTCCAAATGCTATACAAACATTCATAATACAGTTGAAGTCAGAAGTTTACATACACCTTAAGCAAATACATTTAAAACAATACAAAAACACATTCACCTCGAACCATGATTTATATTTCAGTGATTATTATTATCATTATTTTGACATTTATAATTGTTTTTATGTCTCTCATTTTTGTAAGTAATTTTCCACCTGCATGTTTAGATGGATACTTGCATGACGGTAAATGGAAATGTGGTTACTTGTAAATATATCCTTTTTTTTTTTAATCGCTTTGTTAATTTAATTGCTTTTTTGTTCCATTTGGAGTGTAATTTCAATTTAGACGTGTGTGTGTGTGTGTGTGTGTGTGTGTGTGTGTGTGTATATATATATATATATATATATATATATATATATATATATATATAAAATGGAGGTGTAACAAAACAAATTTATTCACAAACATGATGTATTTTCCCAGACAACAAAAATCCCGACCGGTAGCGAACGCACAGAAGTAGTAAGCTCTTTTCCAAACTTTCCTGTTGTAAAGCAATCTTTTTCCAGTTTCACTTGAATTTTTAGTTAAAAGAAATAAAAAAAATAAAGCTCAAAGTTTGAAATCAAGGTTTCTTGCTTTATTGTGTAGGCTTAACCCTAAACCTGATTAAACAAAAGTACCCCATAGTGCTACATAGCATCAAAACAGCGGTAATACCAGTGTTCGTCAGTTTGAAGGTAGGCCTTAAAATACATCCACAGGTACACCTCCAATTAGCCAATCAGAAGTTAATTGGCTAATTGTTTAAAGGCTTGACATAATTTTCTGGAATTTTCCAAGCTGCTTAAAGGCATGCTGACGGTCAAGGACAAAGTGACTATACTGATATTACAGGGGTATCAAACTTAAAAAACTAAATAAAGTGCCACTCATACTTGCTGTGAAGGGGGTCATTTTTCCCTCCAATCATGTATCTGTCTTTGTTTATATATTTTTTTATCAACGCTGAAAAGAATTTAGTATGAGATAACTTGCAATTGCGTGACTGTCTGTCATAATCAGAATAATCGGAATCAGTGCTGGCTAGGTCAATCAGTCGTTTATAGAACTGGATGGGGATTTTTGAAAATGCTTTTATAGATAATGCAGAGGACATTTTCCATTCACAGTTAAGAATCTATGCAATTATAATTTTTTATTAAAAATAATAATCCAGTGTAAAATGTCTCAATAGGGATATAAAATGTTCTGAGACTGAAATGCGGATGAATGGAGGATTCGATTTTCAGAGCGTCAAGCACCCCCTGCAGGAATGACACTGTGTCTCACAACACAGTCAATGGCTGACAATGAACAATTTCAGTCTGTAGGTCTGTTACCCACAAAAAACTTTCGTATGAATTTAGAAAAAAAGAATTACAGTATATCACGTGTCATATGTGGAGTCAGTATAGATAAAGGCATACATAGAATTGATCAGACCCCCCACATTTTCAAACCAAATCTACACCATTGCTTGGAACTGATATAAGGATCCTGCAGTCACAAAAATGTTTTTATTTAAATGCCACAACATACTCAAGCTGATGCACTGATCGTATTTTAAAAGGACTGTGTGCATTTACACACACCTTTATCTGTTGTCTAAGCTCTTCCTCTTCTTTTCTCTCTTTGATGTTGCTGCCAATATATGTGCGCAATTTCTGCATACACTCTGACTGTTCCAACAGTGAGCTGTTCAGAACACTGCACAAACAAAAATAATTTGAAATCAGGTAAACAACTGTGAAAGACTTGTCATTTAGAACCTGTTAATTTCAGTTTTTTTATACTCACCTCAGCTGATTCCTCAACTCATCTCTCTCTGTTGTCACTTCCTGGAATTGGGCCCTCAGTGAGGTCACTTCATATGCAGCATCGCTAGTCATGCTCTGATAGTCAAAGTGGTTTAGGATTAGATAAACTCACATACAAGCTCATGCCTGTGTGCAAGTCATTTTTGCCTCTGTGCACAAAGACTTGTGTGTACAGTGGCCCCATGAAGTATTTGGACACTTAAGCCACACTTAAAAATATATTAATGTCATTGCATTAAATAAAAAAAAATAGCAAACTAGTGGAAAATTATAAAACAAAGACATACTGTTCAAAATTAAGATCAAAATATTTAAACACCCTGTAGGAAATTAAGGTTAACTGACACACACATCCACTAAAAGTTGCTTTAAAATAATAACAATTTAAAAAAAGAAAAGAAAAATTATTTCTTAGAAAAGGTCTGACATCTTTTTCTACACCTAGGTGGTACTAGGTACTGGGTAATTTTTGTTAAGCAACACACCTTGATTTCAAACTTTAAACTTTTTTTTTATTTAAACAAAATTTTTTAATGGAACTGCCCAAAAATTAAGTGGATAAAAAATGTTATGTGTGTTGTTCAACATTTTGAACGATGGCTTTACAACAGTTGTAAAGGACAACATCTCTCTGGCAAAGAACTTTATCTGTGCATTCTCTATCGGCCGGGTATTTCGTTGTCCGGGAAAATACATCATGTGTGTGAATAAATTTGTTTTGTTCCCTCCTTCATGATATATATATATATATATATTAGGGCTGTCAATCGATTAAAGTTTTAATCGAATTAATTACATGGTGTCCCGATTAATTAATGGCGATTAATCGCATATACAAATATTTACGTTATATATATATCATATAACAATAATTCAATATATAATGATTATACATATTTATATCAATATATAATTATACATAGTTATCTTTAAGTATTTAAAAATTATATATATATATATATATATATATATATATATATATATATATATATATATATATATATAATACAAAATATTCAGATAATTACAATGCATTACATTCCTATAGCAGAAGAGTTAATCATTGATAAGACCATTCAAAAAGCAGCTTTAGATTGTATTGTTTACTACCATATTATTGATCATAAGTCAATCATTGGCATACAGTTCACAGCAATCCATATCACAAGTGAATTTGTCAATCAGTTCGAGATTTATTATGAGGGCTTGTTTAAGGACCTGGTCAATTTCGTCAGACATGCTTGTGTAGCGTCTAGGGTGCGTTGTGTCATAAACATAAAATGTTTAGGTCACTGTGTCAACTTAAAAATAGTTTAATACTCAATCTTTAAACACATCTTGAGATCCCTTAGTTCGGATTTGCGCTCCATCAAGTGTTTTGAACGCAAGAACGTAACGCATGTTTGTGTTGTTCTGCCTACTTAAGTATTTTCTTCACTGTATAAACTGTGCATTGCTCATACAGCTGATATATATATATATATATAAAAATCGCAATATCCAATTACATGGGAAAACCCTGGGCTGAGGGATTGATGAATATTCTTGCTTTAGTGATTTTGCATTGAAATTTTTATTTAATTATTTAAACTAAAAACTTAAATCAAATACATTTCCAAATTCAAATTGCACTTCAAAAGAAATGAAAAAGCAATTAAAATAATGAAGTGATCAAAAAAATAACCACGTTTCCATGTACCGTCATGCAAGTATCCATCTAAACATGCAGAAGGAAAATGACTTACACAAATGAAGACCTAAAAACAATTATGAATGTAAAAATAATAATTATTATGATGATAATCATCACTGAAATATAAATCATGGTTTGAGGTGAATGTTTTTTTTGGTATTATTTTAAGTTTTAAATCACAAATGTATAGGCTGCAGAGTTGCGTTTACAATGAACTTCTCTGTAGAAATAAAGTGAACTGAACTCAAAGCACCTTAAGAGCTGAGATGCCTTAGGTCATCTGTAGCACTTATAGATGATACTGTTCTTGCAAAACATAAACAAAAAAATTCAGAAGAAACAAAGAAAGAGTGAGAACCTTTTACATGTGTGTGCCACGAGACTGCAGGCCTCCGTACAAACATACATGCGCATAGACGGATTTTCTGTCATCTGTTCTTAAAAATATAATAAAGTGTATTTCTTCAAGCGCGTGTCTGTCTCTCTACGGGCAAATTATTTGTAATATTAATATGATAATAATAATAGCCTAATAATAATAATAGTATTGTTATACTCTGGTAAGGAGGAGGGCGGGACCGGGCATGTGCCATCACTAATCAGGCTAATCAAGCCCACGAGAGGGATAAAGGTGGCCGGAGGAGGCAATTCAGCAGAGAGAGAGAGAGAGCAACAGGCAGCTGCCCTGTATGCATTTGTGTTATATATCTTTTGCTTTAAGTTAATCATTAAATGATTATTTAAATTGTCAAGCCGGTTCTAGCCTTTTCTTTTCCCTTTTACCCGCTTACAGTGGTGCCAAAACCCGGGAAGAAGGAGGGATGCGCCATAGTAGAGTTCTCGCCACTACCATCCACCCCAAAGAAGCAGCCGTGGCCATCCGCCCGGGGACTGAGGAGCCCGGTCGCCTGAAAGCAGAGGAATGACCGCCGACCGCGAGGGGAGGAGGGGCTCCCTACTGATCACCTGCAGCGGTCAGGGCGCCAGGGGCGGAGGAGACCCCTAACGGCCGCTAAAACGAGGCAGGGTCAAATATAAGACCGCCGTCTGCAAGTGGGAAGGGCTCACTTCTGACCGCATGGAGCGGGAGAACTGCTGCCAGGGGCGGAGGAGACCCCTACCATCCACCAAAAGGTGGCAGGGTGTTCCGTCGGTCAGAGAACAGGTGAGTACATTTTTTTTTTCTCTCTCCTGCTATCGCTCCATGTTGGCCTTCCCCTCTTTTTTTTTTTTTCACCTGTCTGACAGTGTTTACATTAATCTCTCACTGTCCTTTTGTCTCATAGCATCTGTCCATAATCCAGCTTCTTCTCTGATGACACCTGCTCAATTTACTGGGGGTCCTGTGACCCTGCCCACAGCTACACATACCACACCCATCCAAGCTCTGCCATCTTCCACAGCTCCTCAAACTACATCTTTCAGTGATCAAAAAAATAACCACGTTTCCATTTACTGCTCCCCGGCCTGAAGCAAAGGAGAGAGGATTGTGGCATGGAGGAGGGCGGGCCAGGCTGGGCTTTGATGATGCACGCCCGGCCCCTAATCAGACTAATCAAGCCCACAAGAGGGATAAAGGCAGTTTTAAATGAACAAAATGCTGGTTTTTATGACACATTCAGAATCATTACTGCTTTTGCCGGTGTCCCTGTGGATCGCTTCGTGCGTTTGCTTGTAAAAATTATATTTTAAAGGCTCAGTATAACAGTTTAGTATTTCTCTGCAATGTAGAACAGTGTCAGCAATGTTACTTATACCATTCTTTCTCAGCCCTGGAAATCAAACAATTTTCTGATGTCCCCCAAAAAAAAAAATATATATATATATATATATATATATATATATATATATATATATATATATATATATATATATATATATATATTAAAGTAATTAAATTAATATCATAAACATGTGACTAGTCAACTAATGGCTTAAATTAACGCCTACTAGTCCACTAGGAAAATCTTTGGCTGGGGGCAGCCCTATATTTTACAATGACATTCATACATTTTAAGAGTGGCTTAAATGTCTAAGTACTTTTTTGGGCAACTGCATGTTTAATCATGCCTTACCTGTTCCTCTAATTTTTGTTGCAGTCTCTCTGTCACCTCCTTTGAGTCCTGTAACTCCTCCTTCAAACACTGACGTTCTAATTCACACTCTTTTTTTAGGGCCGAAAGCTACATGCACACAAAATCAGATTTTTTTTAAAGACCTGAATCAAGTCTTATTTGTGAAACTTGAACAGAATAAATATGTGTAAATAATTTGTAAAAAATTGCAATTGTAACTGTCCCATTGAATTGAATGAATTTAAGAGTGTATGTGTGTTTACCTGATCTTGACTCATAATGAGTTCAGCCTTGCAACTCTTCAGTTCACCATGTAATGCATCACACTCTATACAGTGTCTGTAAACACACAAACCACTTTTATTTTAACCGATATACAGATCACATAACCCTGAGACTAACAGGCTAGTTCAGCAGTCAATGAGTATTTGTACCTATTTATTTGGCTTTGCTGGTCTCTGATCTGCTCTCTCAGACACTCCACTCTTCCTCGCAGATGCTCTATCTCTCCTCTCAACAATTCCTTCTCTTCCCTTAATCTTTCAATCTCTTGCAGCAGGGGTTTTGAGCTGCTCCTCTCATCTTCTGACAGTCTGAGTGAGAGATGAGAGAGATGAGAGTGATGAACAGATAGAAAAACCACTGAATAAAAAAATATTCAGATTCACATCCGAGCTGATACTGCTCCAATGGTGGTAATGGTGGTTTAAGGTAGTAATGCTGTTGTGTTTATGTACCTGGGGTCAGACCGATGCAGTAAAATGTTCTCGCTCTGTTGTTTGTCATGGATGGAAACCCTTGACTCCAAGCCAGCAGTCTCAGTAAAGCCAAACCCCTCCACACTGAACTTAGCATGGGGTGGTGCTCTGAAAAGTGTAGTTTGAGGAGCTGTGGAAGATGGCAGAGCTTGGATGGGTGTAGTACATGTAGCTGTGGGCAGGGTCACAGGACCCCCAGTAAACTGAGCAGGTGTCATCAGAGAAGAAGTTGGATTATGGACAGATGCTATGAGACAAAAGGACAGCGTGAGATTAATGTAAACACTGTCAGACAGGTGGACAGAAAGATAAAATACACAAGAAAAGCAAAGCTTATTCTCTTTCTCAAACACACAGCAACATACAATACGACTAATATACAACAAAAAGATAACGATAGCAGATAATACACACATCAGAATAACATTAACTACATATTTGATACCTTTTAAGAGCATCGACTCGTTTGTAAATTAGTAGTTGACATGTCAAGCCATAACAGTAGAGCCATGCTTAATCTAAAACAATTTTTTTAATTCATGTATAATTAATATACGTGCATTTTTTGAGCCGATATGGACTGAGAGACTAGATGTAATAGTTTGTGCTTTTAACAATTCATTTGTCACAGCATCGGACCATTTCAATGAACTGCAAATCATCTAAAAAATCAAAATGGTGAAATATAACTTGTTTATTTATTTTTTTAACTCAAATATTGTTTAAAAAATATTTTTTATTTTTCAACTACCCATTTGTTCACATTGCTCATTTGTATTTTTATTAGGTATATTTATGTTTGTTTACCTCCGTCAGGCGCTTTCATGAAGTCCGACGGCGAGTTCAATCTCTCTGCTCTCCACAGGTCCATATTAACAACCAAACCTCCAATTTGACATAAAAACTATCAATTTAATATGATTAAACGTTACACTGCACTGTAAAGTAATGTTTTTGTGAATGTTTCACTTTGTTTCCAGGAAGTGCGCATGTTCCCCGCCATTGAGTTCAAAGAAACGCTTGCAGTTGTCATGGTAGAGATTTCCGGTCGGCGCGAGGCAGCGCCCACTACAGTCCCTATCTGGGGACTTTTCTTAAAGGGATAGTTCACCAAAAAGTGTAAATTCTCTCATCATTTACTCACTCTCATGCTATGCCAGATGTGTATACCTTTCTTTATTCTGCTGAACACAAACAAAGATTTTTAGAAGAAAATTTCAGCTCTGTAGGTTCATACAATCAAAGTGAATGGTGACTAGAAATTTGAAGCTCCAAAAATCACATAAAGGCAGCATAAAGTAATCCATAAGAAGTGGTTACATTCATATCTACAGTAGCGATATGATAAGCGATGGTGAGAAGTATTTTTTTTTATATGTCGTATTGGACACACTGACACATAGCAGTGTGGATGCGGCATCATTCAAAACACAATAGTTTTCAGTTACCAATGCCATTGTAGAAATTCACTATTCAGTCAGCCGTAATTCATTTAATCCACGAGTGAAAGTGTCCAATAACAGGGTGGTTACTGAGATTAGGCAAGTTGTATTCGGCAGGTCATGTGATCCAACATGGCTTCCCCCATGTGCGGTCCGCACCATGTAGAAAAACCCCTGCTTTTATTAGGTAACTGATATGACAGGAGGCTTCATCTTATATGAGCGTTCATGATTTTATACACATTTCAGAATTACTATTAATTTATTTAGGAGTAAAACTTTTTTAATGAGGAAAAAATATTGAGTGCACCTTCTGAAAGTTAAAGTGGATATTTATTGTAAAAATTACTTAAATATTGATCTGTTTCTCACCCAAAGTGATTGTATCCCCTCAAAAGACAATAATTAAATTAAATCACTGGAGTATTATGGATTACTTTTATGCTACCTTTATGTGATTTTTGGAGCTTCAAAGGTCAGATCACCATTCACTTGCATTGTGTGGACCTACAGAGCTGAAACATTCTTCTAAAAATCTTTGTTTGTGTTCTACAGAGGAAAGTCATACACATCTGTGATGGCATGAGGGTGAGTAAATGATGAGATCTATTCATTTAAACATAAAAAGGTGGTTATATATTTTCATGTATAAAGACCCATTTATTCTGTGTGAAAGAAAAGTAATAGAAGGTCAGCAAGATATTCAGTAAAACATTTTTTATTCTGTAAACAGTTTTTTTACTGCTATGCACAGGGCTGTAAACAACAAAGACATTTAAAACATACCTTAGGGAGTGGTATCAGGCCCATTACAAGGCCCACAGGTCCACCAGGGGAGTCTATGAAGATTGAGATACAATTTTAGAAAGTTTACACTCACTCTGATTTTACCGAATTACAAATAACACAAATTTCAATGTGGCAGGGCGGAGGGCGGAGCCGGCCCGAGAGGGATAAGGCCGAACGAAGATGGCAGTGTGTCAGAGACAGTTAAGGACAGCTGTCCTACACCTGTGTGTGTTTGTGTCTTTTTGGTTCAGTTTATTATTAAATTATCATTTATATTATCAAGCCGGTTCCCGCCTCTTCGTTTCCCCCAATACCTTTACAGTCAGTATAATAATTCAACTCGCTTAAAAACAAAATTAAATCAATTGCTCTAAATGGGCTTATGCAATAATTGAACACATTAGAAGAGCCTTGTTTTTATGCACATTTATCTCTACAATTTGTTCTAGACAAGCAAGTGTGTTTGTTCAGCCATTGATTCTCAGTGTGAATAAAGGCTTTGATTCAGCCACTATACAACAATGACCTTCTTGTAATTGTGACAATTACATTCGTGGTTCATTGGTGGAAATCAATGAATAAACAGTAACTGACTTAGGAAACCAATCTCAAATAAACATTAATTTTGAGTTTCAGTGTTCATCAATAAAGTATCATACAGGGGGCCTGGGTAGCTCAGCCAGTATTGATGCTGACCACCACCCCTGAAATCACAAGTTTGAATCCAGGGTGTGCTGAATAACTCCAGCCAGGTCTCCTAAGCAACCAAATTGGCCCGGTTGCTAGGGAGGGTAGAGTCACATAAGTTAACTTCCGCATAGTCGCAATAAGTGGTTCGCTCTCAATGGGACGTGTGGTAAGTTGTGTGTGGATCTCGGAGAGCAGCATGAGCCTCCACATGTTGGGAGTCTCCACTGTGCCATGCATAACAAGCCACGTGATAAGACATGGATTGACTGTCTCAGAAGCAGAGGCAACTGAGACTTGTCCTCCATCACCCGGACTAAGGTGAGTAACCACGCCACCAGGAGGACCTACTAAGTAGGGGGAATTGGACATTCCAAATTGGGGAGACAAGGGGAGAAACAAATAACATAAATAAAGCATCATACAGAATAAAGTTTAAGAATATCATTTGTAATTGAGTAAAATGATGACTGGGGTCAAGAGTCTCTCTGTAAGCTGCTAATTTAACAGCACTGCTGAAACCATTGCAGGATGGTTTATTTTGATTTCATATGCAAATGAACACAGGAAATGAAACAACGGACATCTTGTATATAGAATAGAAACATCTTGGATTTATGTACAGTCCAATACATTCAAACACATACACTCACAATTTAGGAAATAAGGAGATACTTCATTAAAGGAAATAAAAAAAATCAAAGTGTGACAAATAATCAAATGTGTGTGACACAGATAAAAAGACATTTCTTTAGCAATCCTAAACAAAAGCTCCTTGTAGAAATGCATTTCAATAAGCATACAATCACTGTGGTTCAATTTATCAAGAATTCTTACCTCAATTACGGTACTCTGATTATCAAGCCATTCATGATTTCAACTACATGACCCCATAACAACCCACAACTTGTATCCAAACTTCAATTACACAGAGGGTAAAAGATTAAAGAATCTTTCACAGTGGAGCTTTTCCAATATAAAAATTAAAACATCAGTGATTCTTTAAGGACAGATGCAGTGTGAATGAAACAGTAGGTTGGATACCAAACATAAACACATTAACTTAAATATAAAATCAGCAACGATTCACATTACGTTACACATTTTGTGTAAAACAAAATAATATATATACTTTTATATATATTTTAAAGAGATATAACAATATATTATAATCCCTCATTCTAATCTTTAAAAAAATGAAAGAAGAGATAATCAGCAGAAAGAGCTTTTCTCTAAAAATGGGTCAATGCCCTTTAAGTGGAAACAAATTTGAAATTAAATCTGAAATAAAATGATGAGAACATACCTAAATTAAGCAATTTAAGATTTTGAAGTTTCACCCAGTATGCTCAACTGCTTTGAGCACCAAGTATCAATCAGAATCACAAGAAGAGTGAGGAATATCATCACAATAAAAGGTTTAACCTCCTGTACTTCAGGGGAGCTAAAACATCGTGAGTGATGAAAATAAAACAGAGAGGCAAAATACAGATATACTGGAAGAAAAACAGCTAGAGACACTGCAAGTCTAAACCCATTAAGGAAAGTTATAAATTTAGATTTAAATCACCCCATTATAAAGTTGATTTACAACTGATTGTCTTTACAAAATTACCTAAAAGGAATTACAAAAAAACAGCTATTTTTAAACATCCAGTACAAAATAAGAGAATGAATAGATACGTCTGATCTTCGTGCTGTAAAAGTCTGCTTGCCTTTGGGCTGTTATTTATGTAGAGATGGAAAGTAATGGTGTGTTTTCAAGAGGGAAAGATACACAGCATCCTCATGTGTGCTCTCAGAAGAGCAGGAAAACCTCTTTTTACCATCACTGCTGTTCTGATGTGCCCAGTTCAGAACATGGAGACGTTAAGAACCTGTTAAACACAGTAACCAAATAGTAACTTAATTAGATCAGTGTTGTAGGTGGAAAGAGTTAGTGATGTTTTTCTTCAAAGCATTTCTCACTTTCAGTTCACAATGACAAGAGCAGACAGATAATAGCTATCAAAAATAACTGAATAGAAGAATGAATAGGCAAACTAGATTTTTAGATTTTATGAGAAAATATGAGTGATGTTTGCCTATCCAAAACATGGTGTCATATAGGTGGTTGACAGGGTGTTGCTTTGTAGTTGCTATTTTGTTTTGTTTTAAACATGTTTCTATGCGGTACCAATATCTTGGGTATTCTAAAAGATTATCGTCCGCCATAAGCGCCCAACAAATGTCTCTATGGCATTCTTGTCCCTAGATATGGCTCTGGTCCCTTCTCCCATTTTATCATTCGACAGGCGAAATTCCAATCGCTTAGAAATCAGTATGTGCAATAGTAATAGTAATAGTGATGCTTGCTTTAGCACTATTGACTATTGAATGAGTGAATAAATAGATGAATGGATGGATGGATGCTTACCGAGTCATCCATTATGGAGGAAGGGTCAAAGTAGTCTGGTTTCAGCTCTGTTCTCTCCCTGCGATTTTTGGATGGAGGCTTTAGAGGGACAAAACAGATCAAAATTATAAACACACTGAAACACAAAATGTGTTACATGACAGTGTCTTCTCTCTCTCTCTGTTTTAGCATCTCACTCCATTTAAGTCATTTTCCCTCTGTCCTGACAGAATGACAGCACTTTCCCTATATCCTGGGTGGGCATAATACATTTTTGCCCAGACTGGATGAGAAGGGGTTCTCACTGGTTAACATTTCTGAATGATTCTCACCAGATCAATGTCCATGGTGTCGAAGCCCATGCCCTCGTTAAGATCATCCAGTCGTTCTTCTGATGACATCATCACATCCTCTACAATTGGCTCCTCATCATCCTCCATCAGCCCGCTGCCACGGCGACTGACAAACGAGTAAATAAAAATAACATTACATCTCACTTGTATGTATTTATCTGTGTGAGTATGTGCTAGTATCTACAGTGGCCCCAAAAGGTATTTGAACACTTAAGCGACATTTAAAAATAAGATAATTTACCAAATACGGTCCGAATACTTTCTTCTTTACTCTGAACAGAATATTAACCCTTTAAGTACTGAGGGTTTTTAAAAACATATTTTATGGTATACCCAGGCTTACAACTCTACAAATAAAAATAAATAAATACAAGGAAGGTCCAGTGTTCATGGTATCATTAAATACATTTATTTTTTATTGATATACTGTAGATTATGATAAATTCTCAGACTCTCAGCCTAAAGCCCCATTCACACCGCCAGTGGCATCGCACAACATAGCGACACAATCCTATTCATTTTCGGCACAGCTGTGTGAGTTAAATGTGCTGAACACCAGCAAAATGAACTGCTTTAAAACTCAAACACATCCTATATATATATACATAAGATTAATCACTATATCCACAACATACTCTATATGTAATATTACAACATGCATCTGCACAGACAAAGAAGCAAATGAACAGGTGAACTTGAACAAAGTTCTGTGCAAGTCATATTAATAACGGAAAATTACGGAAAATTAATAACGGACTTTAAAGCATGAAGAATTCAGAATAAAGTATGTTAACTTCTAAAAATCAGTTAATACTTATATATTCATTATAAGCAAAAATTTCAGGACCTCTGGTTTTCACAACAAGGACAGCACAGTGTTTTGTATGTACCTTTTATATGTTTTATACATGTTTAAATTAATTAAATGTTTATCATTTTTTTCTAAATGTTTAAATACTTGATTAAAGTTTAAGCTGTTACAGTTTGACAAGTTTTTGTCATTTTGCACATTATCAACTAAATATAACTTTTACCAGTAAAGCTGACTAAAATGAATGAATATGACATTATGGAAAATACTGAAAATTTTAAAGGATATTTTAGTCAAAAGACTAAAACTATGACTAAATCAAAAAAACTGTAAAAATGAACACTGGTCACCTAATTACCGTAACACACTTTGTCATTCGCAACATTTCTATAATTGCTTCGGTAATAAAAATCTTTTCTGTTTCTCAGTGTTTTAACTTAAAAAAAATTGTTGCAATATGAATGCATTTTAATATTATTAATGCATTAGGTTGTTATTTCGGTAGCTCAGAGCAGCGCAGTACCATATTTCATTTTTGTTGAAAATAGAGTTTCAGTCTCTTCAATGGCATGTATCTGTAGTTGTGCTCTTACATGGCGTGCTGAATGTGGCCTCTCATTTTGCTATACTGCATGTTTGCTCTGTCCTGCTGTTGCTTTTGGGTGATCATCCACGCGACCTGAGAACTGAAGACACAACAGCTTTCAACACCTCTTCACCAATGTTTGTATTAAATATAGTTTGTGAATGAGTGTGTGTGTGTTTGCATTTACTTGTAGTCCATATGTTGATG
Organism: Xyrauchen texanus; assembly: GCF_025860055.1. NCBI lineage: Eukaryota > Metazoa > Chordata > Actinopteri > Cypriniformes > Catostomidae > Xyrauchen > Xyrauchen texanus. Next base: position 44,992,383 of record NC_068278.1, on the reverse strand, counting down.
CGGCTGCTGCAGAGGTGTATGCTGCGTTTCGTTGCTCATGCTGTATATTCCCATGTACCCTTGCTCTGGGCAGAGCTTCTTTGCATCCCGTAGGACAGTGGAGACGATGTGTGGTGAGGACATCATCACAGGAGTGTGAGGAGCGCTCTGCACATGATGCACCCACGTGCTCACATCGCTACTACTACAGCTGCTCTCTTCTGAGAGACATAGAGAAACCCAAAGAGATAACACTAGTTTCGACTCTGAAGTAGAGGTTGTACTGGCAAGTCAATTAGTCAACATGTTGGGTCTTTATTTACTAGTTTTGAATCACATGACTTAAAGGGATGGTTAAATTCTGTCATCATTTACTTACTGTTATCATGTTGTTATTAAACCTTTTTTTCCTGTGATACACAAAGGGAGATGTTAGGCAGAATCGGCTGACAGCCTCAGACACCATTCACTGTCACTGCATTTTTTTTCACACAATAAAAGTGAATGGTGACAGAGGCTTAAATTCTGCCTAACATCTCCTTTTGTGTTCCACAGAAGAAAGTCATGTGTGTATGGAATGTCACAAGCGTACATAATAGATGACAATATTCATTTATGAATGAACTATCACCTTAGGTTGTGCTAGTTGTTTACATGTTGTGACAGCAGTAAACAGTCAATAGTTAAAACTAGTAGTCATACATGATCTGAAGTAATTATTATTAAGCACAGAATTATGATTCATGGATGTATACCCTCAGGTAGCTTCCTCTTGCTGGCAGCAGTTGTTTTGCTCCTGCGGATGCGGGCAGAGCTTCTGCTGCTCATGCCGCTGATGACAGACAGTGTGTCATCGTCAGCACCGGCCTGCAGAGAGTTCCGGTATGAGATGAGTGGCAACCAGCAGTCATCCCTCTGCAGGGCCATCTGAAATGTCATAAACCGCTCCAGATATTGGTGCCTAATGGGGGACAAAGGTCAAACACAGAATGCACAAGGAAGTAACTAAAGTTGATTGATCTCATTAATTAAAAAAAGAGAACAGACATGAGGGCTTCTTAGGGTGTTTGTCTTACACAGTCTTTTTGTCCTGGCGCAGTAGTTTGGAGGAAAACTCACTAAGGATGTCAAGGAAAGCGAGGTTGAGAGGTGGGCCTCCTTCCCCTTGTGGACTGGGTTCTTTAAAGGCAAACTCTATTCCATCCCTGCAACAAACACATACTTCAGACTCTGAACTGTTACTAAGAAATGTGGTGTTTCTGTGAGCATGTGTGCTTGAATGGGCTTACTTATGGAGCATTGCAATAGCCTCTCTGGTTTTGATTTGATCGAGTCCAAAACTGAGAGAGAAACGTCGGGCCAATTCTTTAATCCCACAGAATGCAGATGAGGAACGATCAAAGTTACAACCCAGATCATTGAGCATCTCATTAAATAGCTAAAAAAGAAAACAGTTACAACAATGTTATATAACAACTGTTTTTCTGTGCAACTCGCAGATCCATCTGTAAATTAGGGAAATACTAGCTTACCTGCTGCAGGCTGAGGATCAGAGTCTTGGCACACTGAATCTTATCGATCTGACGCGTCTTACTCATGGTCTCCTTAATGATGTCACCGTAATCGTTATAGTACTGCACACATAAACAGAGAAAGAGAGTGATCACTGCAAACTTCAAATGACAAATGCAAAGAAATGTCAGAGTGATTGTGTGATAGGACTCACTCTCATGTACTGTTTGAAGATATCTGCTGCTGTCTTCATCTCCACCACATTGTAAATGATCAATTTGCAAAAGGCAGCCAGTAAATTCCTGCGTTTATGAAGTGCCTCAATTTTACCAGCCTCATCGTCTGCAAGACACACCCAAGCACACATACATTAAAACAGGATTTTAAACAGATTGTTTTAGCTACAAAATCTGATTGGATGAGCCACGTAAAATACCTGATGATCAACTGAATTCTATGTTGAATAGAAGTGCCAATTTCCTTACATTACTTGGCAGAAGAACTGTATATTGTGATAAGTGTAAATATTTACTGAATATTGGTGTCTTTGGGTGTTGCTGTTGTTTTACATAAGCAACAAACCACTTGTGGTTGTGTATTAAGACAACTTAACTTTATGGTTAAGGAAACTGCATTGTGGCTAACAATTACTAATAACTGTAATGCAAAGCCACTTGTGGCTTAATGCTTTACTCTAGGGTAAACAACACAAATTCACTTACAGCTCTCCTAAGTGTAACAGATATGTTAAGTGAGTGTCTCAGAAACTACATAATTTTTTCAAAGACTCTTTTTGCTATGCCCCTAATAGCAAAACCCTGGATCACAGCAATCTTTGGTCCTGTTTGTATTTGTTCTTTACCTGTGCTGCTGTCCTCATCCTGGTCAACAAACACGTGATCAAGGATAAAGTTGAGTAGTTCACTTTGTAAAGATGCATCTGGACTGAAGACCAGCGGCTCTAAAGCTTCCCGTCCTGATGACATAATCTGGTAACTGAAGATCAGGAGGGCATCACAGAGAATGGTGAAGGCCTGAAACACAAACATACACACACAGTTACATTAAGTTGGTCAGAACAAGGCATTCTATGGATACATGCAGCATAAAAGTACAGCTCATAGAGTAGACTGACAGGCTATGTCTGTATCTAATAGGTGATTGGCTTTTTTACCTCTAAGGTGGGACTGTTCTGCATCTACCATATTAAGTGTGTTTAAAATTTCTCCCTTTAATTTTTAATACAAGTTCTCCATCTCGAGCTAAATAGTCTCTGGTCAGAATCCTCGAAGCACAAGAGAATGTGGAGGCATGGCCTATGGCAGGTCAGGCTCACCTGTTCTTTGACAGTGGTGCTGATGCTGCTCATGTAACTCTGACACATCATATAGAAGGCCCTCACTTGCCTCCGCAAAAGCACCAAATCATCCTGGAAGCCAGAAAAGAGTCAGCAGCTCTAAATGATCACACGCAAAAACTCTTTATACAGGCCTGGGTGTTTGTGTGTTGTTTACCTTTGTAGAGCTGCCCTCCGAGACTTTAGCCAAGTGCCAGAGTATGATGTAGTGAGTGCACTGTAGTGCATGGGCTACAATCTATAAACACAAAACAAAACAATTAAACATACTGACTCAAACAAGTAAACAAACGTGCTTGCAGTGAGGTTGAAGAGGGTTTTCATTTCTAAAATTGTGCATCCTCACTTCCTTTTCTCACTTCCTAGCTCCTTCCTCTTAGGAAACAGGGAAAGGAGGCAAGGATAGGAAACCAGGATGGAGGAATAAATTCAAGATGGATTTGCAAAATGAAATGTCCTACTCACTGATGTATCACTTCAAAGTACCATCTCTGTGCAAATTCATTACCTCAGAGCACTTGCCATTATGTTGTTAAAACTTGATTTATTGATATTTTCATAATAAAACCTAATAATTGAAGATGCACTGTTAAAGTATTAAACAATTATGGTTTATTTAAACTGCAAAAGTGAAACATGAATTAAAACTGTTGTGTTAGATGAAGGAGGAGGAGACTTTATGTGCGTCAGAAGCTTCAACCAAAAAGTCTTATGCATATGATGCTCCTGTGCTTCCTCGCTCAAGCATCCTCGGAAAGCTTCCTCCGTCCTCAGTCCTCGCCTCCTCGTGGTGTATTTAGAGAATTGATATGTCCGTCATAATGGCGAACTTTGATCAGATAATGGGCTTGAGGACGGATGAAGCGAGGACGCACAATTTAAGATATGAGAAGCGAATGAGGTTAGAGGTCAGTACCTGCTCAGGCATGTCCCCATTTTGCAGACCAGTATTCAAGAGTCTGTAGTTGCTGGTGAAAAGATCCCATTTAGTGAGGTCATGGGCACTGCAGGAAGAACACAAGTACAGTTACGATGGAGGAACCCGCTATGAGCCTTGAGAGAAACACAGAGGCTCTGTTTCAAAACCAAAGCAGCAAAGCAAAGTGCCTCAAACTGTAGGCAGCAAATTTATGCTGCCACCTAAAATGCTTAATTTGTCCTTTGTGTATAAGGCAATCTCACAATTCACTGCAATGAGTTCACCAAATAATTTCCATCAACAGTATCAAATGGAGTCATGGGAGATGTTTAAAAATTTTATTAATATTTGGCCCTGAAAACTGTTGACAGCAGGGTTCCCACACCTTTTGACCAATAATTTCCAATTATTTATCCATGACTTTTCCAATCGTTTGAGTTTACTGAATAAAGTTAATAAATAATAATAAAGTTTAAAGATTGCACTTACAAAAAGCATTTTTATGCCAATGAAATATTTTAGAGCTAAGCATAACTACAAATGTTTTTATTTACCAAAGAATTAGTTTACCTTAAAATGAAAATGATCTGATCATTTATTTACCTTCATGCCATCCCAGATGTATATGACATTCTTCTGCTGAACACAAAACAAGATTTTTAGAATATCTTAGCTTTGTAGTTCCATACAATGCAAGTGAATGGGGATCAGGCCTTTGAAGCTCCAAAAGGCATATTAAGTCAGTGTCTGACTCCAGTGGTTTCTTTTAAAGCGATCCAGTTTGTTTTGGGTGAGAACAATCCAAAATGTAACTCCTTTTTCAATGTAGATCATGACAGTGGTCTCCTTGGCGATCATGATTTCAAGCTTGATTACACTTCTTATAGCACCATCTAGTGCTTTGACCATGCGTCAAGCACTACGAAGTGTAATCAAGGCTGCAATGGCAAGAAGTACATTGAATAAGGAGTTATACTTTGGTCTGTTCTCAAGCAAAACCACCTGGATCGTCTTAGAAGACAATGATTAAACTATTGTACTTCATCACTGAGTCTGATCATACTGATCATCATTCACTTGAATTGTATGGACCTACAGAGCTGAGATATTCTTCTAAAAATCTTTGTTTGTGTTCAACAGAAGAAAGCCAGGAAAGTGAGTAAATGATAAGAGCATTTTCATTTTTGGGTGAACTATCCCTTTAACAACCTTTAATTTCCATTACTTTTCCAGTCCGAGGAATGTTTTACCAAAAAATTGTGAAATTCCCTGATATTTCCAGGTTTACCATTACCGTGGGAACCCTGTGACAGGAAATATTGCCAGCTACTTTTAAGATATGTTATTTACTCAAACATACATGTGGGGTATGCTTAAAGTAATTAACTTACCCAGGTACGAGCTATTGTCAGAATCAAATGTGTACGTTGTGTTAGGTTACTTTCTAGTGCAAATCATATGACAGTTGTAATTCAAACGACTGACTGTTATTGAAATATTGGCCTTTGAGAAGTGTTTAAAACCAGTCACTAATGAAGGTCCATATTGGTTAGAATATGTGTTGGGGAATGGGGGGGGGGCAGTCTGGATGGTGCCCCGGCCTGAATTGGGCGGTGGAGGAGTGTGACGAGGAGAAGGGGTGGCCGGGCTGTGAGGATGCATGCCCGGTACTGAATTGCCTAATCAGCCGGAGGGAGATAAGGGAAGAGCCAGGGACGCCAGAGAAGGCAAGAGAGAGAGAGACAAAGACACGAAGCTGAGTATGTGTGCGTCAGTATTTTATGTTGCTGTGTTTTCAGTTTGAGGTTGTGTTGTAATTAAAGTTTGTTGAATGTGGATTCGGCTCCCGCTTCCTCCTTTCCCAGATGAACAGAGATCAGTTACATGTGTCTATGTAAATAGCTGCCTATGTAGTCAGTACAATAGGTTCTGAGATATAACCAGAGTGTGTGTGTGTGTGTGTGTGTGTGTTCTTACTTGTGGAAAGCTGTGATTCTCTTGAGTGTTGACAAAACCTGATAGGTGTCGTCTTCATCAGGCTCCTCCCCCTTAGACACAAAACAGTCCAAAATAAACTGACAAATAGACACAGATGTCTTTTTACACATTTATACACCCAAGAAACACAAAACACCACACACCTCCTGCAGGAAGTCCTCAAGCAGGCGGTGGAACTTGTCGATCTGTTCATCAAGCATCTGGCTTCGGACGATATCCACACGGTTATAGATGGTAAAATCCTCATTGCACAGAGCTTGAAACGTCATAGAACATGCCTCTAACACATCTGTGTCTGTGTGCTTTTCCACCACACCATGAACCTGACGCAGCAAAGCATCCAGATGCTGCAAGACAACAGAGCAGTAAATATAAGAGTATATAATACAATGTATTATTAGAACCTAATTAAATCAATTAATAATCTTTAACTTTGTCAATGTATCAAATAAAAAATATTTAAACGTTAACATTACAATCAGATATGTAATATGATAACACAAGAAAATCCAGATATTCAACAACTATTCAGCCATAATATCAGATACCACAAACACACAAAGACAAAAATGCAGAATTTATCAGCACTGCAAATGTTTTTGATACTGATGTAATAATTTTAAGACAATATAAAAGAATAAATTGATGGAATCGAGTTTATGTTAGTGTGCATTATCACCTTTTCCAGCCGGCCAGTTGTATAGATCTCCAAATCAAAATACTGAGGGAACTGCAACAGATTAGTGACCTTCTCAGGGTCCACTGAGTACTGAGAGAGAGATATGGAATGAGAGAAAGAGAGACAGAGAGAGAGAGAGAGAGAGAGAGAGAGAGAGAGAGAGAGGAAGAGAGATTAAAAGCAGCCCATTCTGAAATCAATTTGTTCATGTCTTTGGATCATGATTCAGTTCAGGCCAAATACATGCTATGCTTTTGGAATTTTCTTCTTCTGCCGCTTATCCAAGACTGGGTCACAGTGGCAGCAGACTAAGCAAAGCAGCCCATCATCCTTTTAACCCAGCCACAACCTCCAGCTCACCCTGAGGGATCTCAAGGCATTCCCAGGCCAGCAGAGTGATTCTGGGTCTTCCCCAAGGCCTCATTCCTCCCAGTTGGACATGCCCGGAACACCTCCGCAGGAAGGCGCCCAGAAGACAACTTAATCAGTTGCCTGAATGAACCACCTCAACTGGCTCCTTTCAAAGCAAAGGAGCAGCAACTCTACTCTGAACCTCACTTCGCACATCCTCCCTTAGGGTAAGCCTTGCCACCGTGAAGAGAAAGCTTATTTTGGCCACTTGTATGCAATAAATTCTGTTATCAATTAATACGTTTGACAAATAGCTAATTTGATTAGAATAGCTAATAAAAAGTCCAAATATCTTTCAGAACACACTGTTCTCTTCTGTTTTAAGACTCTTTAGATTCAATAAATATTTCTCCTGTACAATACTTAAAATCTGATTGATATTGTATTCACTTACTTTAGCCAGTAACAGAGGCAGAGCCACAGCAAACGTTTCAGTGATTTTTGTGAGATCATCCGACTGGGTTTTCTTTTCTTTAGCTGTCAAAACCTGCACCAGTACAGAACATACTCTTTGAATACTCATTACACAAAATACGCACTCAGAGAATACATCACACAAACAAACCACACACACACACTACACAATGAGTGTAAACAATGGAAATGTGTGAATGAAAGATTCTGTGAGCATTGTTTTGTGTGTATAGCTGATGTCTGTATGTTTGAATGTATATAAGCATGGTGGGTGATAGAATAATTAAGTGTGTGTGAGTCTTACCCTTCTGCTCGTGCCTCGTCCGATGGGTGGGTGACACTCACATGTCTGTCTGACAGCGCAGAGCATGATCTCAATCAGAGCTGCTTCCTGAGCATCCGTGAGAGCTGAAACACATAAAAAATTATGTTTCTTAGTAGAGCACATCAGAAAAAAGTTTTAGAACAGATAAAAAGATTTCTGCTGTGAGAGATTACAGTTTGTGTTTTGGATAGACATGTACCCTCTTCTCCAGGGAACGGATCATCCAGCAGAAGACTGATCATACTCTCCCAGTCCTTCAGAAGCTCTGATGCACAGTCCCACAAGCTGTCCACCAGGTAAGAGCCGTGCTCGTGGAGCTATAACACACATATTTCATATAATTTTCAAAAACCATCCACTATTATGTTTTTAATCTGAAGGATAAAATCAGGGCTGGTTCCTTCACTTGTTTATCACAAATAAAGTTTCCTGTCACAAACCTGCTTTAGCATGTCATCATGTCATTAATCAGACAGATGAAGATAGTTTCACTTTGCTTTATTCTCATTTTCTGCACTGTTATAGCAAAAGATGCCAGTCTCCATATACATTGCTGCTCACCGTGTCTCTGCTGCTGTCTCACGCATGGAACTCTACATAGCCTAATCAGGCTTTATGCCAGCTAATTTAAGATATGTAAATAAGGTGGCTCAGAAAAACTGCATTTGTTTTGTTCCCAATCATGTCAAATTTAACTGAGAAACTTTTGTATTGATACAACAAAGCAACCAAAAGCAGTCCTTGCGTTACAAAAATAATTTTGTCTAGTGTACAAAAATGTCTCCAAGTGTTCAACAGTCACCAATCACATGTCTCTCTGCCTAAATATGGATGTTTTTTGCACCAATCTGAACCTAATCTGATTGGTTTAGCTTTCCGTAAGGCTACATCATTTCCGAGGACGTCACCTGATCCAGAAAAACTAATTGCCAGAAAAGACAGATTCCAAGATGCCAGATAGCCAGATGCTGTGTGCACATTGTGCTTCATATGGATTATCTAATTATCTATGCATCATTACATTCACGTACCTTGTGTGTGGGCTTGTTTTAAAGATAATCACCAACTCTAAGTGATGGTATGTGAAATATTATGTTCTGTATATATAAGTTACAAGTTTTGGTGACAACTACAGGCATTTTACAGTAGAGATTCTAAGCTTTCAAACAATACCTATTCTGTGCTGGTCAAGATTGTAGTTATTAATATATTGACAATATTTTCTTTTCTCCCGGGCCCATCCAAGCTGGATACAGCAGTTGAGTAGGAACGTCTACAAGCAACCAACAGTACAGCAATCTCCAGCATTTAACTGGCTGTCAGTGTGAATGCCCTTTGATTGAATGATTTCTCACAGTCTGTTCTCATGCAATTTCCAGGCCCCACATACAGACATGAAATGGCAAAAGTGTGGCAAAAGTCTAAATATTTACATACTAGCTGATTGTAGGTTTTCTGGGAAGGGAGAGACAAAGAATGACATCAAAGGCTGAGCACATCAAAGCACACCTCACTCTCCAGAAAGAACAAAACAGTTGTTCTGATGAGACTAGCATTCAAACACTGCCTGCCTCTCCTGGGCCGACCTTCATCCTCTGGACCATGATGACTGAATAACCTGGGAAGAGCATGAACACATGCATAATTTGAGTCTATTACACTATTAAAGAGTCAATAAGTCATATTGAATCTCTTAGCTGGAGCTTCAGATGCATTACGGGACAGAGCTTGTGTCACAAATGCATTTATTTACACCAGTATTTAATGAAGAATCAACACTGAGCAGTGAAATACTGCATCGTGGCACCTACTTTTTGTAGAGGAACTCCCCTGCTGCCACAGCAACCGGTCGGTGGGCAGAGTAAACCAGGTGATACACACTCTCACAGTCTTCAGCTGTCAAGACCTCATCACTACTCCTAGGTGCACAATCACACACACATATAGACATTAAATGGAGACATCTATGGGGAAGAGTAAGACACTGAATAATGATCAATGCTGAACTTACTGCAGAACCAGTGTCAGCAGCTTAATAGCCTGAACAGCAACATCATATTCCTTATCCAGAGTCATGGAAACAATACGATCCTACACAAAGACAGAGAAAACCATCAGTAAGACAATTCATTCTTTGTCTGCAACTAGACAATTTCAGATCCCAACAGTCTTTGGAATGTGATCAAATGTCAGGCATTAGATCCGGTGATCCCATGTGAGGAGCGGACGTATGAACGGTGAGCTCTGTGCACTTTGCTAATTTTATTACTATTTGTGTCATAAACCGGTGAGATTCGATACACCCTGATTCTTATCTGTTCTAGGAAGACAATATGTAAAACATTTCAAAATCCTCAGGCTCTGGAGACATTAAAAGACACTTACGTGCTCAAGCTGATTCTCCAGAGAAACAGGCAGAAAGCCCCGGACGCAATTTGAACTGAAAGAAATCTGGCGTGAATTGATGAATGTGTCTCCAATGCTGATGAAGGCCATTGCAGACTTGGAGGATCTTGCTGTGATACATTGATTGATTCCTTCCATGGAGTTGGTTACAAAATTGTTGGAGATCGAGAAACAGATAGATTATCTTGAGTCATCGGAGAGGGAATTATCTGCTAATCCACTTGTATTCAAGATAGATTTGGAATGTGTCTGGGAAAAACTGGACGATATGGAGAATTGTAATCGACAAAACAATGTCTGAATTGTTGGAATTCCTGAGCATGAGGAGGGCAGAGATATGGTGAGGTTCCTGGATTAGCTTTTTCTGAGTTTGCTCGACATTACTGGCCATGGGCTTGAGGAACCATGGCATTTTCTTGTTCCCAGACTTTGCGAATTCGACAGGAGAAACTTGGTCAATTCAAGGAATGCAGGAATCTCTCTCATCAGCGGAAGGTCATGTTTGCTCTGGTGTTTACGGCCAAACTGAGAATGGATGCTTAGGATGGCCATAGATAATTTACATGCCCACAGCAAGCATTATCCTACATAAAGACATTGGAGTGGGTAAGCCATTTGGTGATTTTCATGTTGCCACCTAGTGGACCTGTCTCACTGAACATACACTTGACTGTATGAGGAAGTTGGGCACCTTTTTCTTTTCTTTTTGTCCTGGTTCCGCCTAGTGGCTGGAGTTTATTTTGTGTAATATAATTTCTTCAGGACAGCTTGTCGAGGAATCTGCTTGTTTTGGGTGCTTATGCGTCCTGTTGGTTGGAGTTGATTTTGTGGAATATTTCTTGCAGGACATTGGAGTGAGTTTGACTGCCCGAAGAACTGAATGGCCCAGGGTTTTGTTTTGTTTGTTTTGGTGAAATTTCGGGGGTTGATTGTTGCACCAATGTGGAATGTGGTCTTTATGATTTTATTTTTGTGACACAATCAATATTTTCTTACATATCAAAATGTCAAATGTCAATGTGAATGGATTGTCTCTCTCCACGTGGAATGTGAATGGGCTGGGGAACCCCTTAAAAAGAAGGAAGGATATTTATTTTCTTAAACGTAAGAAATATGATATAGTGTTCCTTCAATAAACACATCTGTGATGAGGAGGAGTGCGGTGTCGGGCTAATCAGCTGAAGAGAGGGATAAGGCCAAACCGGATGTGGCAGTTTGAGAGAGAGACCCACAGGCAGCTGCCATGTGTGTTTATGTTTGTGTCTTTTAAGTTTTCATTTTGATTGTTCAGCCAGTTCCTGCCTGCTCCTTGCTCATCATAACCCTGTTACATTGCTACTGCCTTGTAACGGCTTTTCAGCCGGGTGCATTTCAGTGGCCCAAACAGGGCATTAAATATTTGGGTATTTTATTTTTGAGGGACTGGGAAGTTTAATGTAATACAAATGTATTATATTCCAAAATTACAACTTACTACAGTCTCTCCCTATTGAAGTTCCCCTCTTTTATTTTAAACAATTTGATAGTATAGCTAAATCCTTTATCTGGAATTGTAAACGTCCCCTTTGATAAAAAAAAAAAAAAGATTTTTGACCAACTGGGAAGTTTAATGTAATAAAAATTAATTATATTCCAAAATTACAACCTAATACAGTCTCTCCCTATTGAAGTTCCCCTCTTTTATTTTAAACAATTTGATGGTATATTGATGTTTAAGTACACAGTGTTAGGGTCAAAAATATCGATATCCTATTAATAATAATATCTAGGCTTAAGACATGTGTAAAACTCGTCTTCTGACAGTTATTTAACAATGCAAGCATCCCATCTCTTGCTGTTTTAAATCGCCTACCTTTAGATTCTTGAATGATTAAATGGTCCATTCTGCCGCCATTATTGCTTGGTGATTTCTGTGTAGCATCCCATCCATAGCTGTGCTTAAAGTCCCTATTATTTTGTTTCCATTCCACATCTGTAAACTCCTTTTAGGACAAATCCCACCCACCTGTTTTTAATTTTTTCGTACTTGCATCAAGAGATACCTGTGATTATATTAGAAGAAGGATGGGCATGAGGCAAAAATTGTTAAGTCAGACAGGGTATTAGACGTTGCTTCTAATTCTTAATTGCCGAGTAGAGTGAGTAACATAAGAAGAAAGCTTTTCTGGCATATATTTTAGTTAAAACAGCAATTATGGACTTTGGTGCCATTCTCTCTTTCTCAGCCTTTCTCCGCTTTTTCAGAATGCAACGACTGACGCTCTACATGTGTGCTGAAGTTTTTTTCGGAATACATGTAATGCACATGTAAACAAATATTTGTATCGGATTGCAAAGTTTAGGGGACATATAAACAATACATTGGGAATCTGCAATCAAATTTTTTTTATTCGGACAAAAATGTGTGCATGTAAACATAGCCATTGTGGAAAAGACATTATGCCAATCATCAAACATCTAGCAACATGAGACTACTTTCCAAAACAGTGGTTAAAACATTGAGTGGCCAGTGCTAAAATGATCTGGAGAACAGGGGTGTTTGTTATAGTCAGATATGCTTTTACTTTATAAAGTGTTCTTGTGGAAACCTTACCTTGAAGCGGCTGGTGAAAAGTTCCAGTCTGGCGTTGAGCTCTCTGCTATAATACAAACCCTGAAGAGCTGTAAGACATTTCAGACGAACCTCACCTTGCTGGAGAAAGACAGAGGTCATGTAAATGAATGGGACAAAATTATGGCATGTTGTTTACTTCTTTAGCACTATACAGAGGATTTGAATCAGTGTTCAATCTGTGTGAATGTGTATGTCACCTTATCATACATGGTCCAGCCCACGTATTTCAAGTAACTGTCATTCAGAAACGCATCACTGTACATCTTCATCCACACACCAATTTCCTCTATACAAACCACCCTGATCTCAGCAATCACATCCCTACAAACAGCCACAAACACACCTACAGTAAAATACTTTCCAAGCTCACTCATGTGAGCATCAGTTCAATCAAACAGTATGTTCCTCACCTTTAAACATCATCAAACATCAGCTTCAATCAGACACAGTACGTGGCTCTTTTAAATCCTGATTTGTTAATACAAACTAAGTTGTTTTAATTTTATTTATTTTTTTAGATGTTTGCTCACCTGTATCTGTGGATGAATACACCTTTAAAAATGGCATTCATCATGTTCTCAATCTCATCCTGGTTCTCTTGGAGCTAAAATCACAGTAGAACATGTTTGAGTCATGTATAATGTTTTACCTTATGCTCATTTTCACCTTTGAATATACAAAATGTTGGCATTTAAAAATAAAAAAAATAAAGTAATGTTTTTGAGATTTCAATGTCACCAATCAAATGTAAGCAAATTATTTAAATTGACCATGCTAACACCTTTGAAGTAAAAATGTGCTCTCTGAAACAATCTTCTTAAAGCAAACTGGGATTTACCAAGTACTAACATGCTGGTGGTGGTGCTGGATGGCAGGGGCAGGCTAAATACATACAAATTGTGCCACTGTGATTTAATGTGCTGAGTAACATGAACGACAGCGTACTGCCCAATTGTGGCTTTTCAGCCGGGTGCCTTCCAATGGCCCAAACAGGGCATTAAGTATTTGGGTATTTTATTCCAAGCATTTGGAATAAAACAATTTGTGTGATTTAGTTAAGAGTTAATTTTAACCCCTTAATAAAAAGGTTTTCGAGTGATGTGGGCAGGTGGTCTTCATTACATTTATCTATTTTTGGGAAGGTTTAATGTTATTAAAATTAATTGTATTCCAAAATGTAACTACCTGCTACAGTCTCTCCCTGTAGATGTCCCCCTCTCTTATTTCAAACAATTTGATAGCATAGCGAAGTCCTTCATTTGGAATGGTAAGTGTCCTAGATTATATTTCAATAAATTACAATGGCCGATTGACAAAGGTGGGCTAGGCCTACCCAAGATTTAGTTTATTATTATGCATTCGGTCTCAGACATTTGGTTTTTGGTCGCTTCCACCTGAGAGAGCCCCTCCCTGGTTTTGTATTGAACTGGAAGTTCTTGCCCTTATTTCACCATTACAAAGCTTTTCTATCAAACTAACCGGAGAAGTTAAGTCACACCCCGTTATCTCACATTTGCACTCAGTATAGAAAAAAGTGTCCAGAGTGTTCAATTTATTTAAATGTTGCCTCAAGCATATGGCTGAACCCCAAATTATGTATTAATAAGTCCCCTTTCTGCTGGTCAGAGTGGATTGTGAGGGGGGATGTGGCAGCGGGGGCGTGATCAAGCATACGCCTGGAGAAAGGATTCTAAAAAACATCAAGTCTGTATCTAGATATGCAAGGGTGCGCCATATGCAATTCAAGATTTTACATAGATTCTATTGGACCCCCTCTAGATCCAAGAATTTTGGTTGAGATTTATGTGTGAGGTATTTGGCACTCAATTTTAGTTTTGCCCAAACTCTGTATTTTAGGCGATGTGGCAGTCATCAATATAGAGAACAAGTACTTAAAAAATGTGGGTCCTAAACAGCGTTATGATCGACAGCAGATAAGTTTTAAGGGTATGGACGTTGGCTGGAGTGCCCCCATTTCAGAAGTGGTGGTCGGAGATGGGCAGGGTGGCAGCTTTTTACGCAGAAGACTGGGGAATTTAGAATTGTTTGTGGGGAAATGGGGCAAATATCTGGCATTTTTGGAGGACTCAAGAGGAGGGACAGTGAAGAGAGAGGTGTAGTGGCTAATGTGTGTGATTATTATATATATATTTTTTGTTTTGTTCTGGTTTGGTTTTTTGTCTGTTTGTGTGTCTATAATCACCCACTATGGTGTTGTTGGGGGTGGGGGGCTGTATTAGCAGGGGTGAAGAATTGATTCTGTTTGTAAATGTTTTACTTTTCTTTGTTTAATAGATGAATCAATAAAAAATGTTAATCATAAAAAAAAACTTATAGTAGAATGTATTTTGGCATCAAAAGTTATATAATTCACCTTTATATATAAATGTTATATCAAATTAGTAAAATTAGAAAAGAATGCAATATATAAGCATTTTAACTAGTGGTCTCAGATTTCTGGACCTCACTGTCTATATAAGTGTCTCCCTTACCTCTTTGCGTTTCTGCAGCAAGAGCTCCAAGCGTTCATTGGCTCGTTTCCCAATGCTCTTGTTGCGTTCTGTCTCATATTGTCTCTGTGTGTTGTCCATGTTGATGCTCAAATTCAGCGCAACATTCACCAGAGCAGTCATCAGCTTCATTGCTGAGACACACAGTGACAAACACTCTGATTGAATAATACAGCAACTTCTGACCAACAAATTCAAACATGACAGCATGTTAACTGACCTGCCAGGGTGCTGGTGTGTCTGAATGCTCTGACCTGCGAGTCTGACAGGCCGGTGAGGAGAGAGATGAGTGTGTCCATCATGTACTCATCATAAATGATGCTGTACTGACACTGTCGGATTAGAACCGCGATGAACTCACACAAGCTCACTTTAAACTTCTTCCACACTGGACCTGACATCGCCAGTGGGTAATCGCCACTGTCCTAAACACACACAAACACATTGTTTTACACATAACTACTTTCAGCAGCTAATCTCCTCTGTTCTAGGCCCACAAACCATTAACATGTCAGGAATACTACCCGTGCAATCTTATATGGTATTGACAAACCTCATCAAACTCTTCGGTCATTTTCCTGATGATCTCAGAATTCTGCATACTCCGGAACATCTCAGAGCTCACCGCACCTACAACACGATACACACAACACAGTATCCTCACAGTTAAAACACACAAACGGATGCATTAACTATAGAATCCACAGATTCAGTTAGTACACACTTTATCATACATAAATATACATCTAACACACACCTTTACAGCCAGAGCAGTGGATGAAGAAGTTGATGAGTTCCAGCAGTGCAAAGTCTCTGTCTGCCTTATAGGACTCAATCCAGTCATCAATCACAGACTTCAAAAAGAGAACACACACACTCCCACATCTCAGTAAAACCTTTTGTAATACACACAGTACACAGGAGTTAAAGCTGGATATAATAACTAACCACACACACTACTGATTATGAAATGATATATTTGAGCACTTACTTTTAGACAGAGTCTGTTTATATCTGCATGAATACAATATGAAATTAGTTTGTTTGTTTTTGTGTACCTGTGTGGCACTCTTGCCCAATTTGACAATCTCAAACAAACTGAGACTTTCCATGCCATTCTCCTGATGGTGGCCATTCATCCGCCCTTGACCTTTCATGTCTGACCCCTTCATCTTTTCTCCAAGGGTCTGCTTCCCTTTCTGCACATAGACACCCACAGAGTAAAAAAACAAAACAAGGAAAATAAAAATAAAATAGCTCCTGAAAAACAGAACTTTGCATACATTCTTCAATATTCTAAATGCCTTAAAATTCCATTTATAATATTAATAAACAAGCTATTATTGGTGTGCATATATCTGAAGGTTAGCTGGCTGGTTGGTACCTTTCCTTTGCCAGGTTTGGCATTCCGACCCTCAGGATCCTCAAGATCCTTGTCCGAGAACCAAGAGTGTCCTTCCCTACAAAATATGCACAAGTGGTTACTTGAGATTACTTATAAGTGGGGACAGAAAGCGATTAAGTTATGTCACAATTGCTTTAATGAGCACGCTTTGCAGACTTCTAATGGAGGAGCATGCCAGTCTGAAACAGCTCAGTAGGTTGTGGTTGAATTAATTGTGTCTCTGCAGACGTTAAATGCACTGTTACTATTGTAGGTAAGAAATATAGTAAGTAGTAATAACATACAAACTTTCAGTAGTAATCCCATTTTTTTAACCAATAGGCCACAACATCCTTTGGTGGCGCAATTGCTGACACTGTCATCTCTCTCTACATAACTAGAAACTTTAGAATCCCACATGCAAGGGGGTCTGGGTAGTTCAGCAAATAAAGACACCGAATACCACACCTTGAGTCACAAGTTGGAATCCGGAAATTGGCCCGGTTGCTAGGGTGGGTAGAGTCACATTGGGTTAACCTCCTTGTGGTCACTAGGGCAGCCCCCTGATAGTCAATCAAACATTAGTCGATGACAAGAGTCTTGGTTGATCAAGTATTGATTGGTCAGTTGGTCGCAAGAAGAAAAAAAGCAGTATTACCGCTGGTTGGACGCTATGTAGCACTATGGGGTAATTTTTATTAATCAGGGTTAGGGTTAAGCCTGCACAATAAAGCAAGACACCTTGATTTCAAACTTTGAACTTTATTTTTTATTTATTTTAACTAAACATTTAAATGAAACTGGAAAAATATTAAGTGCGATTAAAATGTGTTGTTCAACATTTTGAAAGATTGCTTTACAACAAGAAAATTTGGCAAAGACCCTCCTTCATCTGTGCGTTCTCTACCAGTCGGGTATTTCGTTGTCCGGGAAAATACATTATGTGTGAAAATTTGTTTTGTTACCTCCTTCATATATATATATATATATATATATATATCGCAATATCCAATTACATCAGAAACCCCTGGGCTGAGGCATTGGTGAATATTCTTGATTTAGTGATTTTGCATTGAAAATTAAATAAATGTATTTAAAAAAGGAAAAACTTAAATCAAATACATTTCAAAATTCAAATTGCACTCCAAATGAAATGAAAATGCAAATAAAATAATGAAATGATCAAAAAAATTATATACAAGTAACCTTCCATGTACCGTCAGGCAAGTATCCATCTAAACATGCAGGCGTAAAATTACTTACACAAATGAAGACCTAAAAACAATTCTAAATGTAAACATAATAATTATAATGATGATTACAATCACTGAAATATAAATCATGGTTCGAGGTGAATGTGTTTTTGTATTATTTTATGTTTTAATCACAGTTGTATAGGCTGCAGAGTTGCATTCACAACAAACTGCTCTGTAGAAATAAAGTGAACTGAACTCAAAGCGCCCTTAGCTGAGATGTCTGACGTCATCTACAGCACTTATAGATGATACTGTTCTTGCAAAACAAAACAAAAATTCAGAAGAAACAAAGAAAGAGTGAGAACCGTTTACATGCACGTGTTCCACGAGATTGCACGCCTCCGTACAAACATAAATGCGCATAAGATGGCTTTTCTGTCATCTGTTCTTAAAAATATAATAAAGTGTATTTCTTCAAGTGCATGTCTGTGTCTCTATGGGAAAATTATTTGTAATATTAATTAAATAATAATAATAGCTTAATAATAATAATAAAGTTATACATTAATGGGAAAACAAGCCAAACATCATCTTGACATCATCAAAGGCATCAGCTGTTGGCGATCACTTAGACCATCGTCGATCCCCGAGATCATCGTCTGTCAGCACAACCCTAATGTGCATTTCTCTCTTTAATTTAACAAAAAATGTTGCCGCTTTTGCTGCGGCTCGCTTCATGCGTACGCTTGTAAAATTTATATTTTAAAGGCTCATTATTACAGCTTAGTATGTCTCTGAAATGTAGAACAGTGTCAGCAATGTTACTTATAACATTCTTTCTCAGCCCTGGAACTCAAACCATTTTCTAATGCCTCCCAAAATATATATATATATATATATATATATATATATATATATATATATATATATATATATTAAAGTAATTAAATTAATATCATAAACATGTGACTAGTTGATTAATGGCTTAAATTAACGCCTACTAGTCCACTAGGAAAATCTTTGGTCATGGGCACTCCTAGTGGTCATTATAATGTGGTTCTTGCTCTGAGAGTGGCGCATGGTGAGTTTGTACGGATGCCCTGGAGAATAGCATGAAGCCTCCACAGGCACTAGGTCTCCGCGGTAATGCGCTCAACAAGCCACGTGATAAAATACGCGAATTGACAGTTTCAGATGCGGAGGCAAATGAGATTCGTCCTCCGCCACCCAGATTGAGGCGAGTCACTACACCACCATGAGGACCTAGATCACATTGAGAATTGGGCATTCAAATTGGGAAGAAAAAAACAAAACCCACATGCAAGTCTTAATTTTAGCGCACCTTTCACAGACTTACAGCTGCAAGGAGCTTGAATATAAAGAGTTCAGAAACATGCCGATGATGCCCATAAATGCATGCTCAATGACTTTAGAGACACTGACTGTTTGTTTTTGTTTGAGTTGGTCTTCCAATTTGTGTCTGTTACTTACTGGTTAAAGTCTGATTGGAGGTCCAAAGCAGCTATCATTTTCTCAACATCTTCTATCTACTCTGGAGTTTAGAAGTGTCCCACACTGCAGTAGACAGACCTCACACAACTGAAGAAAAAAAACACATACTGTAGCATATCTATAAAAGCAAATCTGCTAAAAACCTTCATAATCACTCTGGATGCAGTTACTGACTATTCACGTGTGTATTTGATAGAGACTTTAATAATAAATACTAAATATTGGCAGACAAACATGCATCTGTTCGCACACTCTATCCATAAAACATTGTACTAACTCTATTGAACACGTCATTGTCTCTCTGTATGCACATGATGTGAGAGTTTGTTTAATTTGATAGCTCTTTTATGTTCAGTTTAATTTCCGTAAACAAGGGCTAGCATGCTAACATGCTAACGGGCCACCAGCTCCTCTACCTGTCATTAATCCCACAACAAAACAACACAAAACTCCCCAGAATTGTATAAACATTTAAAATGCATTTATTTGAAGCACATGGGCGCTTCTTGTTTATTTTATATGGTCAAACTGGTCGCCGAATCTGACACCTGAACGACTCTAAGAAAAATTAAACGCTGCTCATCACGAGCTCACTCCATATCTGTGGATTTCTCTTTAATTAGTTTCCCCCTAAAAATACGGAAATTTATGAAGATATGCCGCCGTGCCATCCCTCACCTCCCTCAGCGAGAGTTCAGCAGCAACAAACCCACCCAGAAAGAAAGCTGCTGCCGAACCGAACCGGACCGGAGCTCCGCAGTTATGCCATTAAAACATGTTCCCAGTGAAAAGTGCCTCAGTTCTGTTTGTTTCTGAGCTGGAGTAGGCAGTTTGGTACTGTGGGCGGACAGGAGTGAAAATACAGGCCAGAGAAAACTAAAACACACTTATTACGCTTCCACACACGCACACTCACACACTCTGTCTGTACATAAATACACATGCACGCACGTACACACTTTCATACTCATGGGACCACTCATGCTCATTTCTGGAAATTGCGCTTTATTTGTTTGTCATTCTTTAAATATAATTCGACTTGAGTATGGATGTTTATAATAAACACATTGATTAATTACATTTTCTATTAACAAATACATCTGAAATACCAGACAGAGGTTTAATTGTATGATTTGACGACCTCAAAACAGTTATTCATTTATTTATTTCATTAGAGGTTCAAGATTGAAAAGGTATGCTCTGGCACTGCGAAAAAAAACACACAACAACAACCATAAGCTGTTGGTTGGCTAAGTTTTTGTTTGTTTGTTTGTTTGTTTTGTAAACCTCAGAAAAAATGTTCGGTAAATTAATGAGGGGGCAAATAGTCAAAATCGGCATGCTTAATTTGGAAATTTCTGCTTTTAAATCGAATAAGAAGTTTAAAAACTCAAAATGAAGTCAAAATGAATACCAGGAAAAAATAACTAATACTGAAATGGATTCAATATGACTTGACACTTAACGGAATATTCCGGGGTCAATAGGCTACAAGTTAAGATGAGTTGACAGCTTTTGTGGCATAATGTTGATTGCCACAATATACATATTGACTAGTTTTTCCTGATTTTCTATGCAAAAATCAAGGTTACATTGAGGCACTTACAATGGAAGTGAATGGGACCAATTTTGCGAGTGTGATATTGCTTATATTCAACAGTTCAACGAAATGAGGAAAAACTAAGACCATCACAAAAAATGCATTTGTGCGTGGAACTACTTACTTACGCAACAGATCAGAATCCGCCGTTGCTAATTCAAATGATGCACCAAAGTCTCCCCTAACAATGGATTGGCCTGTTTCTAACAAGTTAGGCCTACTGGAGAAACCAGTATGTGTTTGTGTGAGTGAGAGTGTCAGAGTGCTGCTGTTCTGACATATCAGCATTCATGGAATGTCTCTCTTCCAATCAGATTCCCGAACCAGAACTAACTGTTGTATATTCTGAGCTATGAGGATTTGTTTTTACAAGAAAAATGAGAATAGACCACAGTGGTATTAGTCTAGCGTATCTTTATCCTAAACGTTAATTTCTAGAAGTTTTAGAAAAGGTAATGAACAGGTCTAATATACATAAATGTGACTTTCAAATTAATAAAAAGGTTCTTGCTTTATTTGTCAAAAAGAGTAAATCAATGACAGGAGTGACAACAAACAATTTGTTGAGCTAAATAACAAAAGTGATAAGAATTGACAATATAACAACATTTCCAGCAATAAAGAAAATATATTTCCCAGCTTTATCTCTAATGCACATACTGAATGTGAGGTGCTATAAGCGCTTTCTTTAGTCTATTTGACCATGACGTACCTCATGTGCACTGATACATTAGATATGAAACTCAGACAAAAACCTTCTTCCCTTTCATGTCAAAAGTGTGCAAAATTCCTATTCTGAATGTCACTTTAATATATATATAAATATATATACATACACATCAATTCTTCCATTATATTCCGTCGTTTAAACATTTCACGGTTATATTTCTGTAGTTCTTGAGTAATGGTGCACTTTGTTACCAGTCTAGCCTTCAGAAATAAACTCTCAACTCCACTTCACCCCTTACTCAAAACAAACAAACAAGCATACAGCTGACTCAAAATGAACAAACAATCAACACAAATAAAAAAAGAGCAACTTAAGTGTGACATTACCTCACATAAACACTTTCAAGTTAAGGTTGCATAAGTGTAGAACACTTAACAAAATATTTTCAATAGCAATAGCTGCTTTAAGGGACCTTTAAAAATACAAAAATATGAAGAATACAAAAGGTTTGCATTCAATTGCATCAATGGTGTTTCTTACCCACAGAGGAAGTAATGATCATATGCCTCCAGCAGGGGGCAGAATGGTATTTCTACTACAGAGATAAGCAGGGTTTTCATTTGAGTGTGAATCCCAATTGGCATACTTCTACTAAGTATAAAGGTACATACTTTGAGGTATGTAGTAAAACAATATAACATGATACAACATTCAGCCTATGCCTTTTTGCATGATTCTTCCTATGTGTGGTACATGAGCATTATTTAGCTCCATATAACCGCTCAATGTCCTTTATAAAATGTTGTTTGAGCTCTTTTCTCTTCAGTTTGAAGGCATCTGTCACAAGCCCTGTTTCTGGAGTCCAAGCCTCAGAACTTAACCGGATCTTCTGAGGAACCTCAAACCTCTCCAGTTTACCTACAGTAACAAACACAGAAACAGAGTTTATTCCCATGGCCCTATAAATACACACATACACACATAAAAGTCTCTTCAGTTTACTCACTGTAACCCACACATAAACTCTCAAATAGCTGTACTTCATGTAATAAGCTTTGTAATAAATTTCATGTAATAAAATTGCAAAAATAATGACAGCAAGAGCTTACTGGTGACTGCAATCTCTTTGATGACTTTTAGTACTTCTTCCTCCATCATGGCATGGTTACAAAGCTCCTCCCACTCTCCCTCTATCCCATTCTTTTTGGCCAGCTCAGTCAGTTGCTTCTGATTGGGCACCACAAAGCTGATCAAGTAGTTCTGATCACTAATTGGGTATAAAACACGACTTTATTAGAATTTACCTAAAACATGTCTAGAGTCAGAAGGTGTGATCTCTTTGCCAGACCTTGTTAGGTTGTACTGTATGGCATTTATTTGTGATTTAATAGTTTGTGATATGTAATACAAATGTTCAGGTGGAGTTCTAGGTGTTGAGCCATGAACAGTTTAACACAGTCCCGCTCTTTAAGCATGTGTGACAGGGCGGAGGGCGGGGCCGGGTCGTGATTCTACACACTGCGGAGGATGGTGCGGGAGAGAGAGATCGTTTACGGACATGTCCGTCATGTGTGTGTTGTTGTCTTTTGTTTAAGTTTTATATTAAACTATTATTTATATTATCAAGCCGGTTCTCGCCTCCTCCTTTCCATCGAACTGCTTTACACTGGTACCGAAACCGGGATGCCCGTCGCGGAGTCCTCGACACTGCTGACACTGCCAGGGGCGGAGGAGTGTCCCCAGGAGTCGCCGTGAACGCGGAGGGGCGTTCTTTCCGCCAGAGATCATAAGTCTGACTCCGGTCTGCCCGGGGAGGAGCGGCTGTCGTCTGCCTGAGAGGGTGGAGCAGTGATCAAGGACCATGCAAAGGTGTATCAGAGAACCGGCGAGTAAGTTTTATTTTTTCCATCTCTCTCTCCTCGCTCTCTCTCACTGCCGCTCCGCATTGGCCTTTTCCCTATCGTTTAAATTTTACAGTGTTTTTGGAGGGGTACTACACTGTTACAGAAAGTACCCCCCCTATTTAATTATTTCTGTTTCCCCTCCCCATGTCCCCTCCCTCGTCCAGGTAGACGGGGATGACCAAGGCACAACCCTCCCCAGGGAAAGGGGGTGTACGTCATGCCGGGGGCTCCCCAGCCTGAGAGAACGAGGGAGGAATGTGACAGGGCGGAGGGTGAGGCCGGGTCGTGATTCTACACACCCGGTCCCTTATCAGGCTAATCAAGCCTCCGAGAGGGATAAAGGCCGAACGATCTCTCTCTCCTGCACAATCCTCCGCAGTCGGCCTTTATCCCTCCCGGAGGCTTGATTAACCTGATAAGGGACCGTCCTGTCACAGCATGCTTACCTCCATGAGCAAACATCAGAACATGAAGATCCTGAAGTTAGAGCGCTATGAATCTCTTTATATGAAAAATGTTGGCTAAATGGCACACAATTATGTTATGTTGTGAGTGGCAGAGTCAGAAACATATGTTTGGTTATGTGGCTTTTAGTCTCGGACCGTTCACTAACTGCCTGTATTATATTGCACACAAAACTGGCAGAGCTGTTTCAATTTGAATGGCTGGCTTTTCTGGAATTTTCATGAATCAGGGTACACCAGATTTTATCAGTCCACAAGGACAATAGTTTTCTAAATTTCTGATGCCAAGGACCTCAAAATATTATGGTCCTTTTGCAAAGGATACCCTCCTGAAATATAAAGGCATATATATATATATATTCATGTATAAAGACAGATTTAAAAAATATTTTTTATTATTTTATTGTAAAATTTTTCAATAAGGTTCCATTTGTTCCATTAGTTAACAACATTAATTAACATAAACCTATAATGAACAATACTTTTACAGCAATTATTAATCTTAGTTAATGTCAATTTCAACATGTATACATGTTTAAAATGTATGCTTGTTAACATAAGTTAATACATTTCGAATTAACCTGAACTAATGTATTGAGTTGAACTATTATATTTAAAACATTATTTAAACAGTTCTGAAAATAATAGGCAAAGAATAAAATATTTATCAAGAATCTTTGTGAAGATTCTCTGATATTTGTCAAGCCCGCCATCGTGTGCGTTGTGTCACAAGGGAGGCCCACTGTCTTTGACTTTGAAAACCCCTGCTGTAAACAATATATTGCTAATTGTTTGTTCATGATACCTAATGCATTAACTCATTTTAATGAATGGAACCTTATTGTAAAGTGTTACAGATTTGATAAAGACAACATGTTGTTTGCTATATTTACATTTTTATATATATATATTCTGCACTAAAGCGGCAAAAAACAAATATTATAAAATATAAAATATATTTTCCCCCCTTATTTTAATATTAAATTATTTTCTGGAAAATATGTACTTTTTAATAACTGCCATTACTTCATTAGAGTAATGTTATATTTAAATATAAAACATTTTAAATTCAATTGAAGTTTATTTGTAATCTTTAGAAAGTAAAATGTAACAGTAATAATGTCATGTTCACAATCTTTAAATTTTTTTACAGAATATTTCTGTAACTGCTTATCTCCTGGTATTTTCATGCACAACAATCTCTAGAGTTTACTCAGAATGGTGCCAAAAACAAAAACATCCAGTGAGTGACAGTTCTGCGGACAGAAACTTGTTGAATGGAGAAGTCAACAAAGGCCAGACTGGTTCGAGCTGACAAAGTCTATGGTAACTCAGATAACCACTCTGTACAATTGTAGTGAGCAGAATAGCGCAGAATGCACCTCAAACCATGTGGCGGATGGGCTACAACAGCAGAAGACCATGTCAGGAACTTCATTAGGACCCAGGGGCCTGGTAGCTCAGCGAGCAATGACGCTGACTACCACCCCTGGAGTCGCGAGTTTGAATCTAGGGTGTGCCGAGTGACTCCAGTCAGGCCTCCTAAGCAACCAAATTGGCTCGGTTGCTATAGAGGGTAGTCACATGGATTACCTTCCTCATGGTCACAATATAGTGGTTCTCACTCTTAATGGGGCGTGTGGTAAGTCGAAAGTGGTGATTGCGGGGAATAGCGCAAGCCTCCACACATGCTGAGTCTCCGCAGTACCACGTCCAACATGCCACGCGATAAGTTGCACGGGCTGATTGTCTGATTGTAACTGTGCCACCACAAATTGTGGGGGAAAAAGGGGCCAAAAAAACTAAACTTTATTAGAACCCTAGTATTCCTAATAAAGTGCTCCGTGAGTGTAGTTCTGATTTCACTTATTGATCTGCCCCTAAATGTCACATGAAAAAAGTGTTTTTTTTTACATGTTGGTCAGACACCTCTTGCCGTTTAAATGGGTGGTTCTTGGCAAGAATAAGCTGCAACGTGGACCAGATTCATACCATTATTCAAACATTCAGCCTTGTGTAACTCTTGAGTGTAATTGACTTCGGTAAATGTATATATAGTTTTGTGCAGGTTAATCTATACTTAAAAAGCATTGTGGTGTGTATAATAATGGTTTACTAAAAGATGCAATAGTATCAACTGAGATTTAGGGTTCTGGTGTACCTGCTGGCGTAGACACAGATGTTATCAATAAGGGGGCTGTTTTTCATGGTGGCTTCTACCTTCCCCAGGGATACGTATTCACCTGCCTGAAGCTTCACTAGGTCCTTCTTACGATCTGAGAATAGGAAGTGGAAAGATGTCAAAGGATTGGTGTGTCATCTCTGACTTAACTCAACAGCAGCTCTCCTTTGTCCAATGATTCAAATCTCACTCACCAACAATCTGCAGACAACCATCTGGATGAACTTCCCCGATGTCTCCAGTAAAAAACCAGCGCTGTCCTGCCTCGTCCACCCAGAAGTTTTCATTTTCTCCCTCCACCTCAATCCCGTAGTATCCCATTGCAACATTCGGCCCACCAATCAAAATCTCCCCTCGTGGATGCGGCTTGTCCTCACTAGTGTATCCACCTAATAAGAACAGAGAAAGAGAGAGGCAGCCTGAATGTTAAGGAATGTAAAATTATCCTCGATGGCAGTTGTGAATGCATGTGTGGGTGTCTTACCCTCAGGCCAGTCTCGCAGTTTTATCTCGGAGCAAATTAGAGGAGCTCCAACTCGTCCTGTACTATAATCAGAAGCTACACACATACAGAAAAACAAGCTTGAACATGCTTGAACAGGAATCAAAGCATTTTAAAATACAAGAAGAATATCACACATTGTGTTTGTGTGTGCGTGTGTGTGCATGTGCACTTACAGTCTGAGATAGTTCCTGCTCCACACGTTTCTGTGAGGCCATAACCTACGGCCACAGGGCAGAAACACACATTTATAAATCTCTGTGTGGAAGCGGACAGTGGAGCCCCTCCGCATAACATCCGACGCACACACCCTCCCAGCAACGCACTCACATTCTTAAACAACAACCTGAAATACACACATAATGATACCATCATCACCACAAACATCAAAATCATGTGCAGAGAGAGAAAAAGAGGTTACTTTACTACATTTGTTTTTTTGGCACATTGTTATTGTACACAGTTAAGCTGCAAACACATTGCAATATACAGGCATATGCAAAAGTTTAGGCATCCCTGAAAATTTCCATGATTTTCATTTATAAATAATTGGGTGTTTGGATCAACAATTTCACTTTAATCTATCAAATAACTGAAGGACACAGTAATATTTCGGTAGTGAAATGAGGTTTAATGGATTAACAGAAAATGTGCAATATGCATCAAAACGAAATTAGACAAAAATTTGGGCACCCTTGTCATTTTTTTGATTTGAATACCTGTAACTACCTAGCACTGATTAATTGGAACACACAATTGGTTTGGTGAGCTCATTAAGCCTTGAACTTCATAGACAGGTGCATTCAATCATGAGAAAAGGTATTTAAGGTGGCCAATTGAAAGTTGTTGTTCTCTTTCACTCTCTTCTGAAGAGTGGCAACATGGGGGCCTCAAAACAACTCTCAAATGACCTGAAAACAAAGATTGTTCAACATTATGGTTTAGGGGAAGGCTACAAAAAGCTATCGCAGAGATTTATGCTGTCAGTGTCCACTGTGAGGAACATAGTGAGGAAATGGAAGACCACAGACACAGTTCTTGTTAAGGCCAGAAGTGGCAGGCCGAGTAAAATATCGGTCAAAAACAGCAAACAGACCACCTCCAAAGACCTACAACATCATCTTGCTGCAGATGTGTCACTGTGCATCATTCAACAATTCAGCGCACTTTGCACAAGGAGAAGCTGTACGGGAGAGTGATGCGGAAGAAGCCTTTTCTGCATACACGCCACAAACAGAGTCGCTTGAGGTATGCAAACACACATTTGGACAAGCCAGCTTCATTTTGGAAGAAGGTGCTGTGGACTGATGAAACAAAGATGGAGTTATTTGGCCATAACAAGGGACGCCCCTTGTTATTACCAAATAACTCCATCTTTGTTTCATCAGTTATGCATGGCAGCAAAAGAACACCGCGTTCCAAGACAAACACTTGCTACCCACAGTAAAATTTGGTGGAGGTTCCATCATGCTGTGGGGCTGTGTGGCCAGTGCCGGTACTGGGAATCTTGTTAAAGTTGAGGGTTGCATGGATTCCAATCAATATCAGCAGATACTTGAGAATAATGTAGAGGAATCAGTCACAAAGTTGAAGTTATGCCGGGGTTGGATATTTCAACAAGACAACGACTGAAAACACTGCTCAAAATCTACTCTGGCATTTATGCAGAGGAACAAGTACAATGTTCTTGAATGGCCATCCCATTCCCCAGACCTGAATATCATTGAAAATCTGTGGGGCGATTTGAAGCGGGCTGTCCATGCTTGGCAACCATCAAACCTAACTGAACTGGAGATGTTTTGGGAGGAATGGTCCAAAATGCCTTCACCCAGAATCCAGACACTCATTACAGGCTATAGGAAGCGTCTAGAGGCTGTTATTAATGCTAAAGGAGGCTCAACTAAATATCGATGTGATATTTCTGTTGGGGTGCCCAAATTTATGCACCTGTTTAATTTCGTTTTGATGCATATTGCACATTTTCTGTTCATCCAAAACCTAATTTCACTACTGAAATGTTACTGTGTCCTTCAGTTATTTGATAGATCAAAATGAAATTGCTGATCCAAACACCCAATTATTTATAAATGAAAATCATGGAAATTGTCAGGGGTGCCTAAACTTTTGCATAAGACTGTAAGTGTACATACACACCCATTTATCATTCCCAATCAAAATTAATTTAAATTAGAAAATGTTTAGATTGTGGTGTTCCACGCCACAGAACAGGTAATTACTGCACAAACACACACACAAAAGCACTAATTTGTTTAAGTGACTCACATGTTGCACAATGGAGAATCAGCTCCTCGTAACACCTGCTGCAATTTATAATTGTATCCCATTTTAAACAGAGTCCTCTGCACCACTGACATCTCTCTTAACTTCCCATTAACATTCTTACAGATACGGTCCATGATCTCCTACAAATATAAACAGTTACACATAAATATTGAGGTTAATACACATAGTTCACCCAAAAATTGAAAATCTGTCATTATTATCTTACTAACGGGTAAACCCGTGTGACTTTCTTTCTGTGGAACACAAAAGGAAAATTTAGGGTAGAAAGATAGAGACTAACAGACTCACGATTCACTTTCATTGTATGGAAAAAAAGTGTAGAAAGTCATAAGGGTTTGGAACGATGTTAAGTAAATAATGACAAGTGTTTCATTTAGTAGGTTAACTAACTTTTTAAATTAAGAATCTGCACAAAAAATAAACATCTGAAAAAAGTTTTTGAAGTTTCTTACCGGGACTGCAGCAATGAGAGTGGGATTAAGCACAGAGCAATCTCCCTTACCACCACTCTTTATTTTATTGGACTGCACACAGAAGCACAAAACCTCAGGTCAAACACAGAGAAGATATAATAGAGGAAAAGTGTGTGTGTGTGTGAGAGAGAGGGAGAGTCGTTTATTGTGGTTTATGAGGATAGTTGTTTAGGTTACACACTAGTAATTAAGAGGGTATTATGCTATAAATGTGTTCTATGAGGACACCCCTAGTTTTCCTGTAATTCAAACGGCTTAAAAAAAACAACCTTTTTTTGAAAATGTAAAATTCCAAAAGGTTTCTATGAGGGTTATGTTTAGGGGATAGAATCTATGCTTTGTACAGTATAAAGATCATTATGTCTATGGAGAGCCGCACCAACGCGTGTGTGTGTGTGTGTGTTACCTGGTCCGTGAGTGTGAGTGGGGAGGAGTATCCAACCCTGCAGCCATATGACACACAGGATATTTCTGCAGTCAGTTCCAGCACATGAGCCAATGGGAGATAAGCTATATATGTGTCCTGTGAACTGTAAACACATTAAGATTTATTCATGTGAATATTGTACTTAAAAGAAAGAAAGCTGAAACTTAAGTCTATAACAAAAAAAAATATTTGTTTAGAATAAAAAATAACACTATCAATCAGAGCACTGCAGATATTTGCCTGCTTACTTACATTAGTGAGCCCCAACAAACAAACCTAACCCCAACCCATAATATTAACCCCAACCCTAACACAATTAAACAGTGATTGCATTGTGTTATGGTATGAAATGCATAATTCTTGTACACAATTTTTAGTCTACACATCTCCATTCTCTGGAGCTGGCTGTATTTACCAACATCTGAGCTGTTTAGGTTTCCCTTAATCCATTACAGGAACTTTTAATTTAGTGATGTTATTAGTGTTGCTAACCCAAGGCCTGGGATCCTCTGGCACTGACCCGCCATTCCTGCAATCAGATTACTGTGTTGCATCTTCACTCCTTTGGGTCGCCCCGTAGATCCACTGGTGTACATCACCAATGCAAGATCAGATGCAACTGGCCTCTTATATTCTACATTTACTGAAATAGAGAGAGAGAGAGAGAGAGAGAGAGAGAGAGAGAAAGAGAAATTTGTGCAAGTTGCATAAAATACAACTGTTTTATTATTTTATCTTATTTTATTTTTATTTCTTGAAATCACCATTGGGTTCTAGTTAATTTCAAAGGTTTTGTGGTCTGACAAAATGAATTCTTAATAATATTTAAAAAATAATTAGTTTCAGATGGACTACAGCATTTCACACTGCAGAACATATCAACTTTCCAAAAGTATTTCATGTCAACTATTTACATGTTTAATATATACAGTATATATATATATATATGTTTGTGTGTGTGTGTTTGTTTTAAAAATAAGTTTTAGGTTGCTTTATGGTTTACTCACAGTTCTCTGGCTTTGCCCCCAGCTCCAATACTTCCTGCACACTGTGGATGGTGAGAGATTGTGGGTAATCAGCCCGACATACACTTCCACAGCCTGCATAGATAACATGCTGCAACCCAGACACTGCACTCAAAACACCCTGAGAGAGAGAAAAAAGTACAAACTAATGAACAAGTCAAACCACACAGAGAAAGACACAAACTTCTGTTTTGAGTTTGTATACCTTCAGTTTGGTCTGCAGTAGTTCTGTGCTGGTGATCAGATGACTGGCTCCACACTGATTAAGTCCATAAGTAACAGCATCCTCTCCCAGAGTAGCATACAGCGTTACCACTGCCCACACATACATATGCAAAATGCAAACATGTTAATCGAAAATTATTTAGAGAAAAAATCCTGGGTCCTAACACATAAGGAACAAAATTCTCTCCACTACTCCACTGATTCTGACCTTTGGGGACATCCTCAAATGGAAAATTGATACATAAAGCCAAAACTGTTGTTTTTTTTCTAATTCTAAAAAAGAAAGAGAAAAAAAAAGAAAAATTGGGTGTGGGTAAGGGTTAGTCTATAGTAATTCCAGGTACACTCACTGAGCACTTTATTAGGAACACTGTGGTCCTAATAAAGTACCCGAGGTGGTCTTCTGCAGTTGTAGCCTCAAGATTCAACTGTGGATGACTGTGGATGTCAGCAATGCACAGCTCGAATCACATCATCAAGTTCGCCGATGACACGACCGTGGTGGGTCTCATCAGCAAGAACAACGAGTCAGCATACAGAGAGGAGGTGCAGCGGCTGACGAACTGGTGTAGAGCCAACAACCTGTCCCTGAATGTCGACAAAACAAAAGAGATGGTTGTTGACTTTAGGAGAGCACAAGGTGAACACACTCCGCTGAACATCGACGGCTCCTCTGTGGAGATCGTCAAGAGCACCAAATTTCTTGGTGTTCACCTGGCGGAGAACCTCACCTGGTCCCTCAACACCAGCTCTATCACCAAGAAAGCCCAGCAGCGTCTCTACTTTCTTCGAAGGCTGAGGAAAGCACATCTCCCAACCCCCATCCTCACTACATTCTATAGAGGGACTATTGAGAGCATCCTGAGCAGCTGCATCACTGCCTGGTTTGGGACTTGCACCGTTTCGGACCGCAAAGCCCTGCAGAGGATAGTGAGGACAGCTGAGAAGATCATTGGGGTCTCTCTTCCCTCCATCAAAGACATTTACAAAAAACACTGTATCCATAAAGCAACCAGCATTGTGGACGACCCCACACACCCCTCACACAAACTCTTTACCCTCCTCCCGTCTGGCAAGAGGTACCGAAGCATTCGGGCCCTCACGGCCAGACTGTGTAACAGCTTCTTCCCCAAGCCATCAGACTTCTCAATACTCAGAGACTGGTTTGACACACACACGTGTCCTGAGTTGCACTTTAATAACTGTCACTTTATAACTGTCTGCTACCTCAATAACTGCTATGTGCATAGAACATTATCTCATAGTATGTTATGTTTACATTTTAGAAACTGTCATCTTTTTGCACTACTGAGTACTGGTCGATGCTGCACTGTCTATTGTCCTGTTCATTGTCAGTAATTTGTTGTACTGTCCTGTACTTTTTGCACATGTTTGCACGTGCACTTTATATAGGTATATATAGGTAGTTTATATAGGTATTTTATTTCGTTGTGTAGTCTCATGTGGTCCTATGTTGGTCCTTTGTTGTTTTTATGTAGCACCATGGTCCTGGAGGAACGTTGTCTCGTTTTGCTGTGTACTGTACTAACTGTATATGGTTGAAACGACAATAAAAACCACTTGACTTGACTTGACTTGACTTGTTGTGCAATCTGAGATGCTATTCTGAACTCTAAAATTGTGCAGAGTGGTAATGTGAGTTACTGTAGTCTTTCTGTCAGCTTGATCCAGCTTGAACTCCATTGACCTCTCTCTTCAACAAGGCATTTCTGTCCACAGAACTGCCTCTCACTGAATGTATTTTGGATTTGGCACAATTCTGAGTAAATTCTAGAGACTGTTGTGTGTGAAAATCCCAGGAGATCAGCAGTTACAGAAATACACAATCAGCCCGTCTGGTAACAACAATCATGCCATGATCGAAATCACTGAGATCACATTTTCCCCCAATCTGATGGTTGATGTGAACATTAACTGAAGCTCCTGACCCATATCTGCCTGATTTTATGAATAGCACTGCTGCCACAAGATTGGCTGATTAGATAATCACATAAATATGTAGGTGTACAGGTGTTCATAATAAAGTGCTCAGTGAGTCTATAAAAAAACTAGAAGTCTATGGTATGACCCCATTGAGATGAAAAATGAGCGAGTGTTTGTATTACATGGGTAGTTGCGTCTGAAGCAGGCCTGTGCAGTGATCATCCATTCTGCCCGTGTCTCACAGAATATGGCAATGGTATCACATGGCCGCTGACCCAAAGCTGCCAGACCACTGCCAAAGAATTCCACCGTTTGGCTGACCTCTTCATAGCTCTTCCAGCTGTAGTCCCCCAGGACCAACTACAAACACACAATATGGACTGTCATTAGTATCTGGACTGTGATTGGTTGATCAGAATGAATAAATGAATGAATCTGCAAATTAATAAGTGAGATTTACCTTCTTGAAGATCTTCCCATTAGGCTGCATTTCTTCCTCTTCACAAAGGACCTCTCTGGTGCCAAGACATGGTGCCTGACCAAATCTCTTCACAGCATGCAAAAAAAGTTTGTCCAGCGTGTCCACATCTTCAAAGGCCTGTTGGGCAAGACCATTCACACTTTCTATGGCTCGATATGGTCCCTCTGGACGCCCACTTATACTCCGAGCTCTCTCACCCTGTGGCAACATGACGCTACAAACAGACAAAACACATATTTACATATAACATAACTTACAAGTGAGCAAAAAACTAGCAATGCATGGCCAGAAACAATGCTCTCATTGTCTCCTGAACACAGAATTTAACCGTTACCCCTCTCTGGGAGACTCCAGACACCGAAAAACTGTTTTGCACCCATCTGAAATTAATGATTAGATGTGTTTTGCAAAGAAAAAAGACAGAATTTTGTAAAAATAGTATAAAATATGGAGGGTGAGATATTTAGATATGTATGTGTGTGATTGCAAGTCTGACACAGGAACAACTCCACCACACAACATTTAACTAACAGTGGCAACGAAAAATAACAATAACAGCTTAAATAAATTCAGCAAACAGAAATAAATAAGCCTATAACACTAACTGCATAATTTATTAATGTTGCAATACATACTGGGAACTCGCTAATCAGCAACATTGTTCAATTTGAAATGGTTTGTTCAAACAACTCTCTTTGACTGTTAGAATATTGTTGGTCCAACATGTGCTTTTATGTAGATGCAAAGTAATTCACATTTCGTAGTATATGTGAATAAAAAAATACAAAATTCATAAGCTGGATAAACATTTTTTTGTTGTTATTGTTTTAGTGCAGACACACAACACCTATCCCTTAAATTGGCATTTTATGTGGCAGGATACAGTAGAAATATCCCTCCATTAAAAAGAGATGAAGGGTCTAAAGAATTACTTTGAAAGGTTGAGAGGTTGTTTCTGGTTCAGACACAACAACTGCTATCACGTCTATTAAGCATTTTAACTTGTGTCTTAATGTTTTCATTGTTAGTTTGAGTGGAAACTATTGTTAGTTTGAGTGGGAATTAAGTGGACAAAATTATGATAAAAGACAAACATTTAATTATATTCAAAACGTTTTTCCTTCTATGAATACCGTCTACATACAATACATAGAGAGCATATTATTATTATTATTATTATTATTATTATTCATAAATCTAGTCAAACACAAACTACGTTACATTAACAGATCTCTTTTTAACTATACCAAAAAAATTAATGTGCTTAACATATGTTGTTCTAAAGTATGACTGTTCCATTACATATATGAGTTTCTCTGATCCATTCTCTCATATTGAGAAAAAGAAATGTGTTGTGGTTCTTAAACAAGGATAAAATTACACATATATCTATGTTAAATTGAGTGTAAAACTTCTACAAACTTCATGTCTACTCTCTTGCTAAATAATCACTCTAATAACCTTCTCACTGCAGATAAACAGTGTAACGTTGTATCTTCATTATTTCAAACTTTAGTCAAAATAGATTTCAGGAAGAGTTCAGGAGGCTAAAATCTTACCTACCAATAAAAACAGTTGAGAAATTCTTCTTCAGACAGACGGCAAACTGCAACAGTGACAAGGAGGTTTGAGTTTCCCTTTTTCTCTTCGTCTCTCACACTCTATTGTGCTCTTAACTTGTTATTGGATGTCTTTAGTACAGTCACAGTTCCAGTTAAACCTCATTTTGAGCCCACCCGCTCGGCTCAGCCAATCAGAAGACAGGACCGATGAGGAAGTTCTCTGGTTGTGTCTGAGTTTTGTAGAGGGGATGATTGAGAAGGTGGTTCAGTTACACCAAAGAGTCGGTTACACTCTTCACACACAATTTTTCCTTTTTACCACTCACACAATCAAACACGTAAGAACAAAGCGATTTCTCAAACTTGAAAGAACATTACATCATTTTAGTCAAATAGCCGCTTAAATTATGTCAATTTTCTGTTGCGTGAGAAAAAAAAAATATTTCCTGAAGTTTTGGGAGTTGTGAGTTTGGTCATCTTGGGTCACACACACTCAAAAAATAAAAAAGCAGCAAAGATTTTTGCTGTTTGTTCAATTTAAAATTCAAATGAACTAATGCAACACATTTCTAGAACATGTCATAAATTGATTTCATTGCATTCTATCCATTTATATATATATATGTGTGTGTGTATGTGTGTATGTATGTATATACACTCACCTAAAGGATTATTAGGAACACCATACTAATACTGTGTTTGACCCCCTTTCGCCTTCAGAACTGCCTTAATTCTACGTGGCATTGATTCAACAAGGTGCTGAAAGCATTCTTTAGAAATGTTGGCCCATATTGATAGGATAGCATCTTGCAGTTGATGGAGATTTGTGGGATGCACATCCAGGGCACGAAGCTCCCGTTCCACCACATCCCAAAGATGCTCTATTGGGTTGAGATCTGGTGACTGTGGGGGCCATTTTAGTACAGTGAACTCATTGTCATGTTCAAGAAACCAATTTGAAATGATTCGAGCTTTGTGACATGGTGCATTATCCTGCTGGAAGTAGCCATCAGAGGATGGGTACATGGTAGCCATAAAGGGATGGACATGGTCAGAAACAATGCTCAGGTAGGCCGTGGCATTTAAACGATGCCCAATTGGCACTAAGGGGCCTAAAGTGTGCCAAGAAAACATCCCCCACACCATTACACCACCACCACCAGCCTGCACAGTGGTAACAAGGCATGATGGATCCATGTTCTCATTCAGTTTACGCCAAATTCTGACTCTACCATCTGAATGTCTCAACAGAAATCGAGACTCATCAGACCAGGCAACATTTTTACAGTCTTCAACTGTCCAATTTTGGTGAGCTCTTGCAAATTGTAGCCTCTTTTTCCTATTTGTAGTGGATATGAGTGGTACCTGTTGGGGTCTTCTGCTGTTGTAGCCCATCCGCCTCAAGGTTGTGCGTGTTGTGGCTTCACAAATGCTTTGCTGCATACCTTGGTTGTAACGAGTGGTTATTTCAGGCAAAGTTGCTCTTCTATCAGCTTGAATCAGTCGGCCCATTCTCCTCTGACCTCTAGCATCAACATGGCATTTTCGCCCACAGGACTGCCGCATACTGGATGTTTTTCCCTTTTCACACTCTTTGTAAACTCTAGAAATGGTTGTGCGTGAAAATCCCAGGAACTGAGCAGATTGTGAAATACTCAGACCGGCCTGTCTAGCACCAACAACCATGCCACGCTCAAAATTGCTTAAATCACCTTTCTTTCCCATTCTGACATTCAGTTTGGAGTTCAGGAGATTGTCTTGACCAGGACCACACCCCTAAATGCATTGAAGCAACTGCCATGTGATTGGTTGATTAGATAATTGCATTAATGAGAAATTGAACAGGTGTTCCTAATAATCCTTTAGGTGACTGTATATAAATGGATAGAATGCAATGAAATCAATCACACACTATATATATATATAGTGTGTGTATATGCATATACTGTATATATATATATATATATATATATATATTTTTTTTATTATTATGGAAATGTACATAATCTATTTGAGTTGGGACTGCATGAATACTTTTTGTGGTGTCAATATAGCGCTGATGACACTTGGCAGGGGATTTTCATTTCCCATCATGCTGTACATTGGATTCAATAGGTTTAGTAAATGTTAATATTAAGTGTTTTTGTGCAAGATGAATATAAAGGGGTAGGCTATACTTGTCAGTGTTTAATTTTTTGTCATGTTGAGATTTTGAAGAGTTTCTGTTATGTTGGAGTTTTGGGGGTTACTATTATGGTGAAGAGTTGAGCTTTAGCTTCCTATGAGGATGTACATTTGGCATATGATACTATCTGCTCGCTTCAATAAACAATTGCACTTACTAAATGTGCTTCCAACCAGCATGTAGGCTATTTAGCATGCTAACATTGACTTTCACTAGTTTGTACATAAAGAGACAAGTCTGATTTTGTTGGGTTTATCCAATTCAACACTTTGTGTTTGTGTTGAGATTACACAGTAATTTTAAATTAAGAAAACACAAAGAACCGCTGTCCATGATTGAATCAAGTTCCGCAAAAGAGCTATTTTTTGAGTGCAGTTGCTAGCTAACGAACTAGCCTGACCTAGGAACATGGCTCTGGTGTGGCCCACTTATGACTATATAAAAAGGGGAGACTGATGCTAGTTGTCATATGTGAGGAAGTTGTTAAAAGGGTTATGTTTTGTTAACAATTCAGATTTGAGTCAAAATCCAAATACACAAGTTTTCTTCAGCAGTGGTTTTGTATGTTGGTTTCGAACACCTAGTTTTAAACCCTCTTAAATTATAATCATTTTTGAGAATTCCAAAATAAAAGCCCACTGAACGGTGTTCACAAGACAAGGGTATTTTTCATAAATGTAATTTTGGGGCAAATTGTTACAAGTGTTTTAAATGTTATAACTTTATTAATTACAATATGTGTTGGCCAAAGTAATTGTTTGATATTTTCTAATGTTACCTTTTAGATTCTGAACGTTTCAATTAGGCTAAGTGTTACTGTTTATTTTGCTGAAAAGCCAGGGACTATTGTTACAACACATATAGTGTGACAAGATGTTATTGAGAATATCAATGTGTATTTAATTCATTAGATCGCTTTTTTTTTTTTTTTTCCAAATACTTAAAGGTATGTCCCAAAAAAAGAAACTGACTTTCAAATATAAACCTACCATGAGAAATATTCACTGAAGTAAAAACAAACTGAGACAACTAGCCCAAATCTCACCTTTGTTAGCATGATGTAGCTGTCTTCAGTAAATGTAATTAAAGGACATTTAGAAGTTGGCACTTAATATCACTCACATTTGAACTCAAATGACCGTTTGTCTGCTATCAGCATATCTAAACACATTCAGAGTCAGATGGCTGGTTCTTTCCAACCACAAGGCTGGGATTGCTAATGTTGGACAAACCGTTAACAGATACTCAGTGTTCTATCAACTTGTCTTTCGAAGAATCATTCAGACCAGCCAGAGAAGAATAGGTCTCCCCTGGGCCTTGGCTCCTCTCGAGGTCTATTCTGAACATTGGTGACTTTTTCTATGAAACGGTTGCCTTGTGTATGCTCTATAGGGGTTTTAGGCCTGCTACTTTGGAAAGCTGAGAATATCTCTGTTGTGAAAAAGTCCACACACACACCACAGAAAAGAGGGAATAATGTGTGCTGAAAAGGACACCTCAAAGACTGCAGAATGAATAAATAAATAAAAAAAATACATAAAAATAAGGACGCTGTAAAGGACGCAGGTCAGGCTGGAGTCTGTGGCTCACGATCAGAGTTTGTTCTGTTTTTCTCAGGTCAAAACTGCTCTATTGAATCAGGGTGGCTCTGCTTCAATAACTCTCAAAGATAAATCACAGCACAGTTCTGACCCAGAACAATAAAAGTTTGAAGAATAAGACATGTGAAGGGTTTTGTTCTATGAATGTAATCAGGTTACACAGGACTAGTGGGCATTCTTACAGAAACTCTCCCACTTGAAACAGAAAAACGAGAAGATAATTACCTTATCAAATTAATAATTAGTGAAAGAATGTGTGAATCAATGTAAAACATTTTATTTTTTTTTTTTTAAATTGTGGTGAAAACCACAATTTGTTCTCATATAGGAAAATTTGAAAGGAGAGAATTTAACCTTTTATTATTGTTTACTGAAAGTACATTTCTTTTACAGATCAAATTACAGAATGGCAAATCACACAACTTATTTAAAAAAAAAAAAATGGTTGAAACATTATTCCATAACGTCTTATTTAACGTATTTCTCCATGAATTTCTTGTGGAATTCAGACCGCAGTGTGTCATTAATGAAGCGTTTCTCTTTGCGAGATTCATCAACTCCTTTAGCGCAGTTCTTAAACACGACATCATCATCCCACCTGCCAGAAATAGAAATTCAAATGTAAATCATTCAAGATCACACTCTGTTCTTTGATTATACAGCTTCATAGCACTTTTTGTTAAAAGGGCCTTGTGGTAAAAACACTTTAATTCTAACAAAATTAATACAAATTTGTCTTTTAAACATTTTCCATGTATTTAAAATTTAGTAAATTAATGTTTTATAGTAACTGAAATGTAATAGTGGGATTTCATTTAATACATAGACATTCTTTGCTGTACCTTATGGGGAAAAAAAACACTGGCTGAAAAACATTTTCAAAATAAATTAATTGTCATTTCACAGCGATTTAAAGCTATACAAGACATTATTTATTTTTTCAAGAAATTCTTTATTAAAAGCCCCGATTAAATAAAACATTCTGTACATGATGTGCATGTACCTTCTTTTCACACTGAATGTGTTCGGGGTCTGTGTTTGTTGTTGTTGTTGTTGTTGGCGGCCAGATTAAGCAGAGGATTCCCACTCAGAATGTTCTCCATACGTATCCTCTCCTCTTCTGCTTTCTGTTCCCGCTCCTAACTCATACACGGACCAATAAACACACACGACTCAAGAGTTTCAATATGATCAAGCTAATTTTAGGGCTATGAACAAAGTCATTTTCAAGGAAGGCAAGTCAGTCCACTCAGCGGCCAAATAGGGAACGTTTCCTGGGAGCTTTTTTTCTTTGAATACAAGGTGGCATAAAATACAGCTATCAACTTGAATGGAGAGAGAAATCTCCAAAACAGTTGGTCAAGATTATGATCAAAGGACAATCAGATAATTATGGTATAATAAATTGTGCTTCCTTACCCTTAGATTAGTGCTCCAGACCAAAAAAATTAGCAGGGAGCCATTGGCTCCTAAACTGAAACATTTAGGTTTTAGTTGCCACATCACAGAATTGCTCGATTTATATTGTTGTTCAAATACAAGAT
Source organism: Xyrauchen texanus (assembly GCF_025860055.1). Classification (NCBI taxonomy): domain Eukaryota; kingdom Metazoa; phylum Chordata; class Actinopteri; order Cypriniformes; family Catostomidae; genus Xyrauchen; species Xyrauchen texanus. Next base: position 44,952,074 of record NC_068278.1, on the reverse strand, counting down.
AGAAAGCCAAATAAAAGACAGCTGACAGCTCATTAATCAAGTGTTATATATATATATATATATAAATAAATAAATAGTATAGTTGAGTGCACAAATTTGCATTCCCCATTTGTCTCATAAGTTTTCACACTCCTTTCAGAATATATACAAAAAAAGAGATAGAGCATCAGTGAATGTTTTCACCTAGTGCAATTGTTGTATTAGTCTCTCAATATATATGCACACTGCCGTTCAAAAGTTTGTGGCCACTTGACTAAAATTTTTCACCTGATTTTAAAAACCTTTTGATCTGAAGGCATATGCTTAAATGTTTTAAATTAGTTTTGTAGACAAAAATATAATTGTGTCAACATATTAATTTATTTCATTACAAAACTAAATTGGATGACTTGGACCAAATAATAATAAAAAGCAGCCACTAAGTGCCCAGCATTGATGGGAACTCCTTTATAGATGGGAACTGTTTAAAAAGCATCCCAGGGTGATACCTCAAGAAGGTGGTTGATGTCTGCAAATTCTAAGCAAATGGTGGCTGCTTTGAAGATGCTAAAATGTAACATATTTTGGATTGTTTTAGTTACAACTAGGGCTGGGTGATATGGCAAAAAATATCACGATATTCTTTTTCAAATCATTCAATATTGATATTTATCACGATATTCAATCACATTTGCAAATCACAATTTGAAACTTTTGAAAATGTAAAAGTCTGAATGGAACATTTTTCTATTTTCATTAAAGTGAGAAAGACTAGGCTACAAACTAGTAATTGTTTCATCTTTCATCCTTGTCAGAGATGATGAAATCTGAATAATTTCACAAAATTAGAACAGAAATCTATTTTTTTATTACTAAAGGCTTGGAACATGCTGATTAAAAAAAAAATAATAATAATTTAGAAAGAAAAAACTTTATGGTCTAAAGGCGCTCGGGAAACTCGTACCTCATGTTTACTCACATGTGGGGAAAAGAGAATGCGGGTGTGGACCGGGACAGGGCATCAGTGAACCGTGTTTCAGTGCCAGAGAAAAATATTCAAGAATACAGTACAGAAAGATCAGATATGATGTAACCGGCACTGTTGTTTTGTCGCGCTGCTCACTAAAGATGATGAGAGGTGACCTGCATAGCGGGGGGCAATAGAAACTTCATACAGTCTGAGGTTGCTTCCACTGATGCAGAAGAAATCTGCCCAAAGCCACTCCCAACGCTAGGGAACAGCTTGCCCCGCGCTACTGTCAATTTTACAATCCACCACGCGAGTTTGACGCTGGAAACATACAATAAGAAAGCAAAACTGCTAGCGTTTTTAGCAACACGCATGTCTAGATGTAGAACACAGGCTAAATATCGAAAAATTACTCAAAAGCTTATCATATCATGGAGTTTTTTTATCGCGATAAATATTTTTAGCATTTTATCGCCCAGCCCTAGGTACAACATAATTCCATTTCTGATATTCCATAGTTTTGATGAAAAAAATTTAAATAATAAAGAATGAGTAAGTGACCCCAAACTATTGAACAGCAGTGTGTGTGTATGTATATATATATATATATATATATATATATATACATATACACACACACACACACAATTTAAAAACAATTCTTAAAATCTTTCTTTACTGTGACTAGATGGTCCAGACATAGACTACAAGAGTGCAAATTGAATGAAATCCCAGATGCAGTTTATTGTGCTACTCCAATCCCAATTAATAATAACCAGGGGAAGAAGAAAAAAAAAAGATTTGGTACATAACACTGGACATTTAATTATATTCAAGCCCAAAATACACATGGGACTACTATTTGGAAATGTCTACACTCTCAGTTGTGAACTCCCTGATGGCTGATTCGCTGAGAAATTACTTGAATGCTAACCTGAGCTCTTGAGTTCAAATAAGCTCTTGTCGGGTGATTCATTATAAAGACCTGGTTCAAAAGAGTCATTTGTTTATGAATCGGAGATCATGGCTCGTGTGGTGTTTGTTGTTGCGTGCAGCAAGCTCATATCATCAACAGAAAGGGTGAAAAGTGGCGCAAAACAAACCGGTGCTCTTTAGATGTATTCAATAACTCACAAGAAGATATCTGATGAAACCGAATATGAACGCACACCTCCCGACTGTCGCCAAAAAACACAATTTTCCCAGCTGGTCTACCTAATGCAAATGTGCATTCTCAAGTTGATTGACGAGTGATGTCTGTATTAAAAAGGTGATTGCTATTTAACAATTTAAGGGGGGACTTTCCGTTTCTACATCCGCTATTTTGGGTGTTCCAATTTCTCCCATTTATTTTAATACAAGTGCTCCATCTCTGGGTAGGAGAGCTCTAAATTAGGAGTTAGGTTCACCTTCCTCTCCTGTTCCTCAGCTCGCTCCTTTTTGATCTTCTCCAGTTCAGCCAGCAAGGCGGCAGTGTCATCATCACTGTCAGAACCAGAATCAGAGTCATCTTCATCCTAACACACAAAAACACACACATTCAGACTGCAATCAAAATCATTCTATATTCAAAAATACTTATAAGCTAGTGTGTGACTGCATAAGAGTGCATACATCAGTGAGGGGGTCGTCAGCATCCAAGTTGGCAGCAGGAATCTGATCCAGACGTGGCCGTTTGGAAGAGGAAGATGAAGAGGAGGATGTGGTGTGTTCTAAAGGAAATAGATCATCGTTATTACAAGACCTGTCAGAATTAACACGTTAACACGTGTGATTAATTTAAAATGTTTAACGTGTTAATTTTTCTTAAATCGCGATCAACGCATTACTCGTTAATAAAGCAAAAACATTGGTGTGATGGGCGAAACCTTTGTAATGTGTCTGCCTGTAGTCATTACACTGATGCACATGCCACAGTGCCAGAGCCCTTCTTTTGATGCACAGAACAAGCCCAGATGGGACTTGTAACAAAAATCAAGTATTTTTCAGCCTATGTAAGGCGCATGGTGAGTTCAAAGCGGCGCTAACATTGACACTCTGATGCAGATCATGAATGCAGCTTCACGATTGCTGTAGGAAAGCAGATAGTTACAGTCTACTGGCAGATTAATATTGTGGATGATGAGTTTTAAAAGATTAAAGAGATTTAATGCCCATTGCAATGAATATGCAACCTATGTGAGGACTAGTTTTGTCAATTAGTCAAACTCCCACTTAGACTTTGGGAAACGTTTGATGTGACTTGAATTGGTAATATTTTAGTGCATTTCTATGTTTATATTGTGGAAGGATTTGTTTGGAAATGTTAAAGCATTATAATTCTACATAGTGTTTTGTTTTCTTCCTATGATGGAAATAAATACATTTAGTCAAGAAATTAAGTATACATAGTTCCAAATTTCAACACTTTCAAAATCTGTGATTAAATCGCAATTAACTACAAAAACTATGTGATTTAAATTTTGAAATGCCTGACAGCACTAGTTATAACAAAGTTTGAACCAACAAAATTCATACATTAAACATACATATATTCTCCCTCACCTCTTGCTCCTCTGTCTCTGCTCTTAACAGCAACTCTCTCCCTCTCCTCAAGCTCACGTCTGAAGTCACGAGCTCTAACCTCCTCCGGAACATCCTGAGTGGGCTGCCTGAGAGGGAGACATGCGTATCAACATCCACAAAAATGCCATACATTTAATCACTTGGCAGACACTTTTATCCAAAGAGACTTACAAAAGAGGAACCTTACAAACCATTTATCATACAAGAGCCAACAATATTTGCAGTATTTCAATGCCATGGTTAAGTAATACAGAAAACTAGAGCAGAAGTAAAAATGCAGAAAAGGAGAAAATATATATATTTTTTTAAAATCTCTCTCTCCCACAAAAACAAATATTCCAAACGATCTTTACACTTTGGGTTAACAGGTGTGATCTAATACACTCCCAACTAGGGCTGTCAAACTAAAATTCGAATTTCGAAATATGCACATTCGCATGTTTTCTCTCAGATTAAGCAATTAATTTTTTTAAAGCTTCGTTAGGAAAGGAGTTCAACCTGGAAATGTGTTTAAATAAAAATATTTGTTGCATTCTCTACAAAAATTCATTTAATGATTCTAAAAATATCATGCGGTGTAACCATGAAAAGGTATTAAAGTTATTTTCTTGCACCTTGAATACATGTGTAAACAACTTAATAGTTCATTTCAAAAAACGTATTCAAACACATTTTAAAGGTTTTTTTCTTTAATTTTTTTAAATCAAGACGTTTTCTCAGGGTTACACCACATGACCTGAACAAAATGTGCCCATTTATACAAATTAATTTAATCATTTAAAACTTCACACTCTGTATTATGTCTAAAGGGGTCTTCTCTGTTTTAGGTTGGATTTCAACATAAACGTTAACATTTTGTTGGACAAAAGTTTTTCAAATATTAATAACATTTTAAAACTTAGATTTTTTTAAGAAATTCAAAAAGATTATTTTGCACTACTTACACCAACAAAATTTTAGCTTTTACATTTTTTTTTTTACTGTCTCTGGATGGTTACTCCACATAACCGTTTTCACCTTAAGCCAAAATAATAACAAAATAAAATCAACTGACTTTGATCAAAGAAAATGAAAACATATTGATCTTAAGAGGTGTATTCAAGCAATTGTTTGTGTGAACTGCATTTTTTAATGATTTAATAAATCTGGACCAAAAACTTTAAACCGTATTTGTGCCCTGGATTTTCAGCTGTATTTTTATTTTTTTTTTTTATACATTTATGAGACATTTTTTCACATCATCCGTTTATGCCAAATACTTCTTAATACTTTACAATTTAATCAATTCATTAAACACATTTTCTCAAGACTAAGAATATATTACATTCTAACCTGAAAATGTGATAAAGATTTCAATATTCTATTATAGTTATATATATATATATGCACTGCTATATATATATATTAGTCATCATCAGACATTACATATAAAGAACAGGATAATAGATAATATATTTTTTTTGCCCCTAAATTTAGAATTTTGCGTGGCACTTTCGGTGGCATATTTGAACCAAACCACCTTCATTTCTGACCCTACACAAATCAATGTTAAAACAATGAATGACAAAATAATCAGAGCTAAATAGACCAGGAAACAGATCTAAGAACGATTTTTCTCTCTATGAGGAAAGAACCAAACTCTGAAATAAGTGCGACTCTATACAGAACAGAAGATAAAACCTGTATTTGATCTTGGTGTGTCCAGGCAGGTCTCTGCTGGAATACTGTTTGGACAAAGCACTGAGATCTCCTTCTCCTTTACCTCGCCCTCCTCGAGCGGGCTCAAACGTTGGCCTTGCCGCTGTGGTCATCTTCAATTACCTGAAACAATCACAATCACTTCGATCACAACTGTGACACTTTCTTCCATTCTGCCTGCCTTAGCGAGACCTCAATTTGCAGCGAATTAAGTTCTTATGTAGCACATAAAGTATTGCAAAAAACACACAGGTAACCGGTATCTCACTCAGATACTCGAACTACTTTTGATTTTGTACTGAAAACATTTTCCCCATTTGCCCACAATGTGTGTGATTTCAGCTTTAACTATCCATGTAGTCCATGAATCCATGTATTCGCCACAATGTTGTAAAAACCTGACCCACACTAATACAATATCGTTTTCTCACGGTGTTCGAGGCTCAGGATGGGCTCTGTGACCAAAAACATGACATATTTTAGCTCAAATCCAAATCTCGCTTCATGCCGTTTTCTATCATTTTAGGATGTTTTGAGAGTTATATAATTTTACACTCACTTACGACAGGATGATCTTCCTACTTTAAAAACCACACAAGTTAAACACACAGAACCTAAACAACTAAAGAAATGAAGAGAGTTTTATAGATTTATAATCGAAAATACGCTGTTTTTGCTAATCGTTGAAATCCCATCAGCCACCTTGAGGATGTTACGGTCGCCGTAGCGGGACAAAAACAACGTAGAGGCGAAAGCGAATAAAATTGTGCGAGAAACATCTTTGTTGTTTACAGCCGATTGACAAACCAGCTTATAGGTGCATTACCGCCACCGACTGGACTGGAGTGTGGTACAGGATAATACAGGCGAAAAAAAAAAAACGTACTGATCTATAGATCAGATTTTAACCAATTTATTTTATTTATAAACTTAATGTCATCATATTGCCAGCTGTTTTCCCCAAGATACATGATAAAGAAAAGGCATGCTGTTTAGCCTTCCTTGACTGAAGGTGGTGACATCTCTTGGTATTGTATTTCCTACAATGAAATAGTACATGATCGACTGTTTCGCTACAGTATGTGCATTTCCCAGATGACTGCTTGACTATTTTATACAATGTATTATGTCTAGTATGACCTATTTTCAGACGAGTGATGATATTTCCTTCCCTTCGATTCCTACCCTACATCCTCCCAGCAACAACATGTTTTTGTATATTATATAAATGTCTTCCGGTTTCATTGTCATCCCAATACTTCTGCCATACTGATGTACATATGTCCTAATGCGTACCTTAGTTTCAGCTTTGCTTAATGAGACTTATGTGATTTAGCCCACTACGCCACCACCACTCCTACCTTCATTCGTTTTCCACGGACCCCCTAGAACCCCCTTGTAGTCCCTGGACCCCAGTTTGAAACCCCCTGAATTAATAGATATTATGGAAACAACAACCCCTATTATATTTTTAGATAAAACTATTATCTTATGTAATCTTATTTTAGGATATCATTATGCAATTTTGGCTCCACTAGCATAAACGAACGGAATTGCAAAAATAATTCCTGAAAACTCCCATCTTCAATTGGTTGTACAACAAATGGCTTAATTCAGCAAATTGGAAAATTTGGTGGAAATACATTTTTTTTTTAACTTAACAGTTGATCACAAAAAAAATATATATTGTAATATATTTAACAAAAATATTAAAAGTAATAAATACAAAACAGAAAAATTACACTCCAGTGACAAAAGACTCTTTCCACCATTCATAAAAGGATCCATAAATACAGATTCAAATACTCAAAAAGATAATTCTTGAGGGTTTTACTAGCTTTAATATTCCTGAAACGTCTGTTGCAGAAAAAAAAAAAGTACAAAAGTGTCTGACAGTAAAAAAAGATGAGAATGCTCAGGAGGAATGAAAGACAGATAAGAAAGCCTCACTCATGAAAACAGCAGCGTCTCAAACCGGCCTGCAGAATCCATCTCTGAAATATCACTAATACAAAGCCAAACATGAGAGTAATCAGTTAATATACAAAAACCACACAGTTGACCAGGCAGCAAGACATGAGTACAGTCTTTCCATGAGTGAGTGAGAGAAAGAGACAAACTGAGAATCTATAAAAAAAAAAAAAAAATCCATACATCCGACTCGTGTTCTATTTCATTTTCAAACGTTTGCCGAGGGCTCTTCCGCTTGCATTCAATCAAGTTTTGAAAAGTTCTAAAATATTTTGCATATGAGATCTGAGGCTGGATTCAGCTCCTGAAATGGCTCCATACAGCCATGTATCTTCTGTAAATGTGTGATTACTAAAATGGCTGAAAACAGCCAAAGAAAGTCCACAAAACTAAAACAATAAAAACAATACGAATAATAAATGGAGATATTTGCATATGTGACATCATCAGAATAAAACACAGAAAAACTGTGAGAAATGGAGGGTGAAGCTTCCTCACAGTAATGAAACATTGGGGCAAGGGGTCATGTGATGGCATGAGGTCATTGCTATGGTAACAGCAGTGAGCTACTGCTGCGGTCGAACTTCTTGCCTTTCGAGAGTGCAGCAACCTGTTTCAACAGCTCTCTGTTCTTTGCCTGAAAGACAGACACACATTGCAAATTATGCAGGTGTTTGTGTGAACATTATAGAATTCTCAAATTGCTAATAAAAACAAAACATGACAATCTAAATTTGAAACACTAAAAGACACATTTAAGGTTTCCAATGTAATTGTATATTGACAACATTGTTCATTTATTATTGAAAGTATGGCTGCAAGTTATAGGATAGCTGAACTTAAAGCTGAAGTATGTCACTTTTACGGTGTTCAAAAACTTCTATCCCAGCTTAATATGCAGAGCCAACAATGTGTAAACCATTCATAGGTTAATTTTCTGGAAAACTGTAAACACTGTCGCTATAGAAATTCCTGTTTGTTTTGAGCGACCCGCTTAGACCCCACCCAACATTACTCTAAAATGGTGTGAGTTTGGGGTCAGACTATCTGAAAGTTTGAACAACGGTGGATAAGGGGCATATTTGGAAAGCGGTTTTGAAAAAAAAAAAAAAAAAAAGTTAAGCACTCCAGCTTTAAATTTAGAACCAAATTTCAAGTATGGTGATTTCATAAAGACATCTCTGGTTACATCACATGTCTGACTGTATGGTGTTACCTGTTGTTGCTCCATGGCCTCTTTATGCGCTTTCTCCATGTTGTTCATCTTTACCCGCATATTTGACTCCTGATACTGAAAATCTGCCTTCAGCTCTGTTAACTGCACGTAATAACACAAATGACACACTCTTTGCAAAATAATCACAGAAGATAAATCATTTCTAAGCATTTATTAGTTGCAAGTATGCTTGTTTTGTCTATGGCATTGGACAAGTTTCCTTCTACCATCCATTTCCAAAGGAAATTTTACTCTCACAAAAAGCAATTAACCAGCAAGCAGACACTCAAACCTAATAGAATGCAACATTTCCTAGTGTAAATAACATTCTACAGAGCAGAGTAGCAGCATAGTTGCTACTTTGTGTAATGAATTTAGACATTACATTGACCATGACAAAGGATTAAGATTTTCTTAAAAACAAATTTAATATGAAGGTTTGATAAAGCAACAAGGTTTAACAGACACTTTATAAAGGACTAAAAAGAACATCAGAATACTAGAATAGGCCATTTAATATTCAAATGTTAAAAAAACATAAAACGCAAACCCTTATCCACTTCAATTAAACGCTCTAATCTTTACTTAAACTCTAGTAACAACTCAAATGTCTGACCAAATTATTAACACCACAAGCAACTAATTGGACTGTGATGTGGGAGGGTGATCACAGAATGCTGGATGAGCCAAGAATGAATTCTATTGATTAACATACATTGCACATGTTGGTTGAGATAACAACCATCTGCTGTCTTTTTTATAATTATGTACTTCATAAAAATGTGAGAAGGCCTAGAAGTGGTTTCCTACAAGCTTACAGATTAAACACTGGCTGATAATGTTTTGGAGTTTATTGGCCAGGTGGTAAGTTTGCAATTGATTCAGTCATATTCAAGCAGGTAAAACTAAAGATAATTTAATCTATTTTACTGTAGATTTGAAAAATCTACATATACCTTACTAGCTATTTAAATGGAACATTGAGTCAGATGATGTTCTGCCCATATGAATGTTGAAAAAGTAAGATCGGAATCTGTACTAATCAACCAAGCTCTAGCACAGAAGGTGATCTCAAAACTTACCTTCCGGTCCTTCTCCAAGATGGTCTGGTCTCTCTGTTGAAGCATTCGCTTCAGTGACATCACCTCCTCTTTCAGCTGGCTAATCAATATGAAGTTATCCGTGCCTCCCGAATCCATTGATTGAGTGATTGAACTACTAAAGGGAAAGGGAAAAGAAAAAGAAACATGGTTGGCGATGACAAAAAAAAAAAAAGACAAGAGTCCGTAAAATAGAGACAATTAAAGTGAGATTTAATTACCTGTCTCCATTAGATGGCTTTGTCTCTAGTTTAGGTTTTTTCTTTGGCGTTTCCTTTTGAATACTGCATGAGAGAAGCAAAATAATGTCAATACATCATCACAACCTCACAGCATTCACAGAGACACTGACCAAAATCTTAAAAGATTGAGGAATCATGTTTTCCTTAATCTTTTGATATAATAATATATATATAATATATATATATATATATATATATATATATATATATATATATATATATATATATATATATATATATATATATGAGGCCATTGTACTATTAAAAACATACTGTAAATTTCAGAACTGAAAACTTCCTCCTTATTGCAAAGAGCATTTGTTAAATCTAAGATGACAAAACGACTCGTTCTCTACTTGCTCCACATTGTGATGTCACACCGTGATAGACACTTGCATCTGACCACCTCCATAAAAACACATCAACTAGGGCTAGGCAATATGGCCAAAAATGTCATCACAATATTCTTTTTCATATCATTCGATATCTAGAGTTATCATGATATACATTCACATTTGCACATATTTTTTATTTTATATCCAAGTTAGTAGAAGAAAATAAATCCTAAACAGTCAAAATAGTAGATACAAAACTGCATTGGGGGCCCAGAGACAGCCAAAGCAGTGGTGTCTGAGGGATATTCTACCATAGTATTAAAATATTCTATAGAGTTTATCAATCGAGTGAAGTTGGATATGAATGTTAAAAGATCATCTGTTAGTTTTGAAGCATAATGACAGCATATCATTTTTACATTCAAATAATGTTTTATATTTCATAACATTCAGATACCCAAGTATTGGGGCATGGAAGCCCTTGAGTCTGAGGAATGATACTGTATGGGGGTTCAGGGGTATCCCTTGAGAGAGTCTGAATGGACCAATTTCACAATATTACAACAGAAATCTATTCGTTTATTATTAAAGGCTCATAACATACGGATTAAAAAAATTGAAAATGAAAAACATTATGGTCTAAAGCGTTACGGAACCATGTTAAATTATGCAGTGCCACATGTTTACTCACATGCGGGAAAAGAGGCAATGCATGCAGAAAGGGACAGGGAATAAATAAAGCATGTTTGGTGCAAGAGAAAAATATTCAAAAAGACAGAGAGAAGATGGAGAAGATGAGGGGGTCCGTCATGATATCTCATAGTCCATATGGAATCAATCCAGGGTCTGGACCCGGAACGCAGTGACTGGCGCAGCCTAACTGATAGCAAGATGCTAACATAAGCAACTTCAAACAGTCTGAGAAAGCCAAACTGCTTGCGTTTTTCGTCTAGATGTAGAACACAGGCTAAATATTTAAAATGATTCAAAAGCTTATCATTGATTTCATGAAATGTTCTCTATTTATCGCCCAATCCTAGCATTAACCCGTACTTTACCTTATTACTTCGGTTGCCTGCTCAGTAGCAGCAAGCAGTGAGATAGCAAGGAGAGAGCAGGTCAGTCAAGAGCAGAAAGCCAATTGTAACAGTGGACATTTACTGTCAAGTCTTAAAGGAGAAGCAGAACCAAAACAGCGTGTTTCTGACAGAGGGTCATAATGAGTGTGGAAAATGATCATGTTTTACAAATTGTTTTATATGCAAAAAAACTTATAAAAACTAATATTACAAGTGAACCTCAAGGAACATATTAAAATAAACAAATCCACAAGAACTCCCATACAAAGTGTGTCCATGTACAATAGAAGCATCTCACCTCTGCATCCACAGTCCCTGATCCTGCTCTGGACTTAAAGTACCACTTATTCTGTAACACACATGCACCAGGAATGGTGTTTGTGTCAGGTATGATTTCAAGGTAGCCCTTCTATTACATTAACATGTTGATGCATTAGCATTGTGTTTACATATGATCACATGCATGCTTACTTGTGATGTGAACTGTGTCGGTGGTGTTGATGATGGTGATGGTGGTGTCTCTGATGTTCTTTCTCGCTGAGGGAAGAGTTGGAGTGAGAGGAGCCAAGGCCTTTGCGCTGCTCTTTAGTTTTCTGTAGAACTCGACGATATGACAGTGTGCAGAGCCAACACAAGAGCTTCCCATCAACCTGCAAAAAGAGAAAATCAACTTATGCATCTCTGTTTAAGTGTCTAGTGATTCTCTTGCACAAGCGATCCCTCCATTCGTTGAACTCCGCAGTTCAGCTCAGTGTTTCTCTCAGACCTTCAAACCTGAAGCTTATTGTTTTGGGTTCATTTCCATTGAATTTCCTGTTCATTATGGCCATGACTGAAAACTGTGCTTTGCAAAGGTATATAGAATGGAATGACAAAGGAAACTTTGCCATAGCCATGGTCAAGCGGTTAGTACACCAGATATATTGAGCTATGGTGCACTTGTGGGAGAACCATTCCCCGATCTCTCTGCATCATTTCCAGGCCTCTCTTTATGGCAAAGCCATAAAAAGTTTGCTTGGGAATCTAGAAGAGGCCTAAAGTCAAAACTGCTACCAAGGTACAATCAAATTTGTTCGGTTTTAAAAGTACTGCAAATCTTTATGAAATGAGATACAGCGATCTGTCGTGTCTACGACAGAATTTTTCTGGAGTGTTTGATACTGAATAAGCTGTGCCCAAATGCATGAGCTGAAATATGGAGACACTGTCAGAGTGTGTAAAAATGAATAATAAACCAGTGTGAGGGGAGTTACCTTTCTCCTTCCTTCATCCTTCCTGTCGAAGGCACACTGCTGCTTGCACTGTTCGCAGGTCTGTGGAGGGCCATACTTCTTCTCAGAGTTGGTGCAGCGCTGACATTTGGTCCCAATGAATGCAGCAATGATGTTACAGTACTGACATGGCTTTGGCTGAAATGCAAAAGAGAGACGGTGTTAACCCAACAATCTGCTTTCTTAATAGCTAATAATTATGTTCAAGCAGTAAGATCAACTCGCACCCATTTAAACAATAGCTATCGGAATAAACTTGTTAATCGCATGCGAGTAATTTTTCTTCATCGCGATAAACGCATTTACCGTTAATACAGCATAAACACTTGTTAGGAGGGAGGAACCTTTGTAATGTGTCCACCCGGAGTCACTGACTGACGCTCTGATACGAATCATGAACGCAGCTTCAGGATTGCTGTAGGAAAGCGGATAGTCACAGTCTACCAGCAGATTAATATTGTGGAGGATGAGAGTTTAAATTTTTTTTTATGTCCATTGCAATGAATACTAAACCTATTGGGACTAAAGTCATCTTTACACAGCAAAGGTGGCACAGAAGCTGCATCTGAAGTGGCAATTAGGTGTATTTTCACAGAGCAGGAATAAACGCTTTTACACAGAAGTTGCAAATGTATGAATGTTATGAGAAGAATATTTTAAATGTAAAAATATGAATATAGAAATATAAAATTTATGAAATTATGAATAAATACTCAACCTGTGGGACAAATTCTTTCAATAAGTCAACCTCCCATTTAGACTTTGGGAACCGTTTTATGTTACTTGAATAGGTGACATTATATTGTGGAAGGCTTTATTTGGAAAATGTTAATAAAGCATTATATTGTTACATATTGTTTTGTTTTCTTTCCTAAAATGGAAATAAATTAATTTTGAGAGGAAAATAAGTATATACTGTATGGTGTCAAATTTCAGCATTTTCAAAATCTGCAATTAGCTACAAAGAAA